>NW_006399753.1:36947831-36959718 GCF_000299155.1 Elephantulus edwardii
AGAGCCAGTTGTCCCCTTGTTTTACGTTGGCTAATTTACCAGATGGAGGTCATTTCTGTTGTAAGGTGTGTGTAACCCAACCCTAACTCTGGTCTGAAGTTAGCTATTCAACGGATTCCTTAGTAAATAATTTTTGGTCACTGAAAAAAAAACAAACCAATTTTAAAAATGACACAACAACAAAAAAGTGTTTTATAGTTTTTTTGGTAAAGCTCTTTGGTCTCTCTAGTTAGGTTTATTCTTAAGTATCTCAATTTTAGGTTTGCTGTTGTAAGTGGTATTGCTTTCTTAGTTTCCTTATCTGTATTTTCTTTGTTACTATAGAGGAATCTTAATGACTTTTGTGTATTGATCTTGTATCCTGCCACTCTACTAAATTGGTCTACTGGCTCTAATAGTTTTTTGTTGAGTTCTAGGAGTTTTCTGAGTACACTACCATATCATCTGCATATAGTGGCAGTTTCACCATCTCTTTGCCAATCTGGATGCCTTTTATTTCCTTGTTGTATTGCCCTTCCAAATATTTGCAATACAATAGTGTATAGGAGTAGTGACATTGGAAATCGTTGTCTGGTTCCTGTTTGCTAGGAAAATGCTTTAAGTCTTTCTCTATGACAAGTTTGGAAGCAGGAGTGGATCCACTTCCTAAATAACATGCTTGCAGAAACTCTATGAACTTTAATAAATGTCGATAGGTGTAGAGGGGCTTCAGGGCTTTTGTTCATAGAGTCAGTATGAGTCGTGTTTGACTCAAAGGCAATCAACAACAACAACTATTGAGGACAATATTGGATCTTGGTTTTTCCTTAATAGTTCTTATAAAATTGACCTTAAATATAAGAATTTATCTCTGAGCTACTTGGTAAATTCATTAAGAATATGCATATATATCTTCATTGCTTTGAATTGGTTTCAACTCATAGTAACCCTCTATTCATTTTCTAAAAATATAGATCTTAACAAGATTGCCCAACTCTCTCTCATGAAAGAAACAGGTGGTAGATTGAATCATTAGAGACAATCAACATAGCATACCACTTGAAATGCCAACGGCAAATATAGATAGTTTTATGTCCTCTTTTTTTGATATGTTGTTATTTTTGTCCAGTCAAGTCAGAACCAACTCATAGCTGATTCTCTAGTAGGTTTTCAAAGGCTGTAAACTGAAGGGGAGAAGACTGCCTATGTGAAGCTAAGCTATGTGCATCATGCAGTCTCAGCCTTAGGATGTTCACCCTGCCACCTCTCATATGACTACACTCATTCCTTCACTATGATGACTCCTTTGTGGTCACCTCAGTTCTGTTTCCATCAAGTCAACTATGACTCATAATGACAATGAGTGTGTCAGAGTGGGAACCATTGGTCTTTCCATGGCTGATTTTGCAGAGGTAGATAAGAAGGCCTTTCTCTTGTGCCTCTGCTTGAACTTGAACTACCCATTTAGCAGCCAAGCACCTTTACAAATTGCACTACATAGGATTTTTGCAGGCATACTCATTCTAATTCTAAGCTACTTTTCATGCTCCTTACTGCAAAAGCTTCTCAAATATGCCGGTGGATTCCATGAATGCTGTGAAATCAGAAGCAACTCATAGCTGACCCTCGAGCAGGTTTTCAAGGCTGTAAATGGCACAGGAGTAGAATACCATCTTTCTCCCATGGAGCTGTTGGTGAATTTGAACTGCTATGATATGTCACCTTTGAGTTAGCAGCACTGTTCTCTACAGACTATGTCACTAGAGCCCCCAAAGAGTAGCATTAAATTTTGATAACTGTTAATGTCCAAGAGTCCCAGGTCCTTTCTAGGATCAAGACGACCTTTTGGCTTAAAGCCCCTTTTGCGGAGGTTCTCATCCTTGACTGTACTTGGGAAATCTCCTGAGATGCTGTAAAAAACACAGATGCTTGGGACTCATCCACAGAGACTGGGATTTAATTGGCCTGGGGGATAGCCTGGATTTTCATTGGTTTGTTTTTTAAAGTTCTCCTGGGAATTGTAATGTTCACGTAAAGTTAAGATCTCAGTACCAATACTACCCACTAAGTAAAGAAATCATTCACTTGAGTTTAGATACTATATGCAAAATTGAAGGCCTTCAAATGAGCATTCACTTATTTAGTGATTATTATTATTTTTATTATTTTTTCTAATTTTTATTGGTATGCATGTAATTATTCATATACACTGTATTTCATTCGTGTACATAGTGTGCATATGTGTGCTTGTGTGTGTGTGTTTCACACTTTTCTTCACTGACATTATGTTTCATATACTACATTGTGCGGTTCCCTCCCCACATTGTGTTTTATAAAATGAATCATCATTGGACTATACATACATAGTTAAAATATTATTAGCACTTTGAGTGCTACTTTTTAAGCAGAGATATTTTGACATTAATTTTTCAAGTTTACTGCATTTTCTGTTATTATTTCTGTTATTATTTTATTATATAATGTTAGCTATAGAAAATATTATTTACAAGTGAGAAGCTTTCTGTGGAGCAAACATTTTACTTTAGGGTAGTGGTTCTTGATCCTGACAGCACTTTGGAAGTATCCAGTGTAGTGAGTCTTACCGTAAAACTAAGTCAGTCAAGCCTAGGACCCTCACACTGCTATACTTTAAAATACGTTAGGGAGGAACTGAAGTATTTGCTGCATAAGATCAAGGACTGCAGCTTTCAATATGGATGGAAGCTTAACATCAAGAAAACAAAGATTCTTACCACTGGGCCAACTAGCATCGTGATGGATGGAGAAGAGATTGAGATTTAGTTTCACAGCTTTAGTTCACTTGGCTCCACAAGCAAAAATTTTTATACCAGCAGCCAGTAAATCAAGAATCTAATTGCATTGGGAAAGTCTGCTGTGAGGGACCTCTCCAGAGTACTGAAAAACAACGTCAGTCTGGAGACTAATGTGCACCTGAACCAGGCCATAGTCTTTGCAGTTGCTTGCTATGCATCAGAGAGCTGGACAATGACTAGGAAGGACAGAAGGAGAATTGATGCCTTTGAGCTGTGGTGCTGGAGAAGAGTTTTGAATATACAATGGACCACCAGGTGAACAAATAGGTTCGTCCTAGAGAGGGTGAAGCCAGCCTGCTCCTTGGAGGCAAGAATTCTGAGGCTTTGTCTGACATACTTTGGGCATGTTACAAGGAGGGACTGGTCCTAGGAGAGAGATGTCATGCTTCAAAAGATTGAGGGACAGAGAAAGAGAGGGAGGCCATCGATAAGATGGATTGATACAGTGACTGAGGTATTGAGGGTAGGTGTATTGGAGAAAATAAATTTGGCACAGGCTAGAGCAGGTTTCAAGGCTGATGTACATAGGGTCACTATAAATCGCAAGTGACTTGATGGCACATAACAACAACAACAACAACATAAGTGATTCTAACATACCTTGTTTGAGACTCAAGTAGTTGTTGTTGTTGTTGTTATGTGCCATCGAGTCGCTTGGACTCATACCGACCCTACACAAGAGCCCTAAACACCATTCTATCCTGTACCAACCTCACCATCTCAAACACACTCATTCCCAATCACAGAATCAATCCATCTCATTGAGGGTCTTCCTCTCCTGTACCATCCCTCCACTCTCCCAAACATGATATCCCTCTCCATGGACCAGTTGCTCCTTGCAACATGTCCAAAGTATGTCAGACAAGGCTTCAGAATCCTTGCCTCCAAGAAACACTCCAGCTTCACCCTCTCCAGGATAAACCTGTTTGTTCTCCTTTCAGCCCATGGTATATTCAACATTCTTCTAGCTCAAAGGCATCAATTCCCTTTCTATCATCCCTGTTCACTGTCCAACTCTCTGATGCATAGCACGTAATTGCGAAGACTATAGCCCGGATCACACACACCTTAGTCTCCAGCCTGATGTCGTTGCTGTTCAGTACTCTTGAGAGGTCCCTCACAGCTGACTTTCCCAATACAATTTGTCTCTTGATTTCCTGGCTGCTGCTACGAAGAGTGTTGACTGTGGAACCAAGCAAACTAAAACTGTTAACTATCTCAATCTCTTCAACATCCATACTGATGCTACCAATTGGCCCAGTGGTGAGAATCTTTGTTTTTTTGATGTTGAGCTTCAATCCATATTGAAGGCTGCAGTCCCCGACCTTTTGCAGCAAGTGCTTCAGGTCCTCCTCAGTTTCTTCAAGTATGGTTGTGTCATCTGCATAACACAGGTTGTTGATAACTTTTCCACCAATTCTGATGCCACATTCCTCTTCGTACAGCCCAGCATCTTGAATGATCTGTTCTGCATACAGATTAAAAAGGTAAGGAGACAAAATACATCCCTAATGGACCCCCTTCATGATTTTGAACCATGTAGTGTCTCCTTGCTCTATTCTGATGACTGCCTCTTGGTCCAAGTATAGGTTTCGCATAAGCACAATTCAGATATTCTGGGATTCCCATTCTTCTCAGAGTCAGCCACAGCTTGTTGTGATCCACACAGTCAAAAACCTTTGCATAGTCAATGAAGCACAGATAGACATTCCTCTGGCACTCTCTGCTTTCTGCCAAGATCCATCTAACATTAGTTATAATATCCCTAGTACCACAACCTCTTCTAAATCCAGCCTGCACATCTGGCAGTTCTCTGTTGAAATATTCCTCCAATCATTTTTGGATAATTTTAATCAGAATCTTGCTTGCATGTGATATTAATGATGTTGTTCAATAATTTCCGCACTCTGTTGGGTTATCTTTCTTTGAAATAGGAACAAATATTGATCTTTTCCAGTCACTTGGCCAGCTGGATGTCCTCCAGATTTCGTGGCACAACTTAGTGAGCACATCCAGGGCAGTATCTGTTTGTTGAAATATGTCAATTGGTATGCCATCAACTCCTGGAGCCTTGTGTTTTGCCAATTCCTTCAAGGCAACTTGAACTTCCTCCTTCATCACCACAGGCTCTTGCACATACATTATTTCATGAAATTCTTCTATGTCAGCCAATTCCTTGATACATTGACTCTGTGTATTCCTTTTATCTTCTTTCAATGCTTCGTGGATCATTTAACATTTTACCCAAAGTATCCTTAAGTAAGCAGTACAGATTAGATGCACAGAGCCTGAGTGGTAGAAACTGTTTATGCTCCCAATTGCTAACTGAAAGGCTGCAGGTTTGATTCCATTCAAAAGTTCCATGGAAGAAAGATTATGCTAAATATTTCAGAAAAATCAGTCACTGAAAGAACACAATTGTACACCATCATGCAAGTTAGAGTCCACTTATGGCATCTAGTTTAACCTGAAATAGAACTACTCATTTTCATGTGCTTTGTGACAGCTAGAAAGCTCTGGTAACCTAGAGGGTAAGGAGTTGTGCTGCCAACCCAAAGGCAGACAATTTGATTCTACCTTCTGTTCCTTGGGAGAATAATGGGCAGTCCCTTTATAGGAGATTTATAGCCACTGTCAACCTGCTGGAGGGTCAGCTATGAGTGGATTATGACTTGATGACATTGAACAACAATAAGGGCAATGAACAACATGCACCACTTGGGAATATGATTAAATGTAGTTGTAAATTCATTAGGTCTGTAGTGGGACTCTAGTTTCTGTTTCTAAGAAGTACCTACATGACAGCAGTGGTGCTTGTCTGTAGCAACATCTTGCTTAAGTAGCAAGGGCCTTAAAACCTACTGCTATAGAATGAATTCTGACTCATTGGAACTGTCTCATGTATTTTTTTAAGGCTATAAATCTTTTCAGAAGTTGGCTGCCCCATCTTTATTCACACACACACACACACACACACACACACACACACACACACACACAGAGCAGCTGGTGGGTTTGAACTGCCTTTTAGTTAGCGACTGAATACTTTAGTCCCAATGCCACCAGAGCTCCTAGAAAGGATTTACAAAGCTTTGAAAAATAATGAAATCTGAATCGTAACCCCAATAAGTGGACTAAATTAGATTGGGTGGGGTTCAGTTTCTGGCAACTTTTAAAAGTTCCAGAGTGATTGTAAAATTGAATTCTGGGTGGAACACCCCTAAAGCTTTAGACAATAATTATACCACTAGTTAGCTTTAGGGATTTTCCACTCAGAAATCCAATATACCTCTAGATATTGTTGCTATTGTGTACCTTCAAGTTAGAATTGATTCATAGCTGGCCCTGTAGTAGGTTTTCAGAAGGAGTAAATGGCACAAGAGATTGCCTATCCTTTTAGTTACATGAATGGTTAATAAATAACATCAGGTAGGGTAGAAAGGGAGCAAACAGAAACAAGGCCAGGAAGGGCTCTCCTATAGGCAGCAGAGCCCATAGACCTGCCAAGGGATATGTATCTAAAGAAAGTCCCTCTGTAAAGAGAACTCACCATAAGGCAACCAGATTTTCCTCAACTAATCTTCAGCCCCTGTTTTGCATATTGTTTGAATACATTTACATGTTGACTATCAAGAGGCTCTAACTCCAAATATGTAAGATAAAATAAATTAGATCTTGCACCTACTGCAATTGTATTCACACGCAGTAGTCAGTGCATAGCACAACTCCAGTACATAACAGATTTTGAGACAGCCGGAGTTGCAGGAGAGGATACAGCAGCAGTAAGGGGCAAAGGGCTGATCATGGAGCCTCCCTGTTCCCTCTGAAACAAGGCTGCCACCTCTGGGCTTCTGCCACCTGCTGAGTGACAACCCCTCCCCAGACCTCAGAGTCCAGAACAGTGTCTGCACCTCCAGTCCCTCTACATCTTTGTTCTTTTTATTATTCCAAACATTGTGTTGCCTTTGATCTCTTCCTTTCCTCCAGTGTGAACCAAAACTGATTATGTACTGCCCTTTGGCTTTCCTGACCCTGTCTTTTAGGCCATTCTTCTGTGTGTTCCTCCCTTGACCTTGTGGGCATGTCCTGTTTCCTTTGTGCCATCTCCTCACAGTGCTTAGCACATGGCAGGCCAGGGCCACTGTATTTGGTTGTGTAGGGTGTGCCCTGTTCTGTGTGCCCAGTCAGGGGCCACTGGGAGGGGGTGGGCTTCAGGGTTTTTCTACTCAACAGACTATCAAGAATAGGAGGTAATTTTTATACTTTCTTTAGCAGGAAGCGGCAAAGAAGGACCTTTTTCTAATTTGCACTTAATTTTCTAATTTATTTTATGTATTAGCTGAGGCACAGGGCAAGTGACCCATTGGGTACTTAGAGTTACCTGAATTAATGAGCAGCTGAAAATAGATAAAAGGCTTTATACTCATGTAGGTAAAGGTTAGTTAGTGTAGTGCTGTGGTAGACTTGAGTTCACTTGTTGGCCAGTACACCTCAAATCAGATACAAGTCATTTGTCAGTACGGGCTTCTGTGTTGCTTGATGCTGAATAGATTCAGAGGACTTCTAGACTAAGAGAGATGAAAAAAAAAGGTCTGCAGATTTACTTCTAAAAAGGATCTAGTGAGAATCCTATGGCTGCAGAGGAATGGCACAACTGGGCAGTGGGGATTTTTTTCTCTTGTGCATGGGGCTACCTTCAGCTGAGTAACAACAACAAAACTAGGATGTAAGCTATGTTTATGAAAGGAAGTGATGAATATAAGAAAATAAGCATGAAGCCAAAGATTAGTTTGAAGGCTCAAGAATGCCAGAGAGAGAGAGAGAGGTTACCACCTTCTGCCTGTAACTACCACCAACATTTGACTCTTCCCATATGAAAAGACAGTAAGATAACAAATTAGTCCTATATACCACTTCTGGAGACCTGACTTGGTTAGGTGATAAATTTAGGGGTTAGGCGGAGCAGCTTAGAGGCAGCCTCAGACACCTCCCATCTCCCCAAGTAATCAAAGATGCAAAAAACGACTGGAACAGCACATCAACAGAGAACTACCAGAAGTCCAGGCGGGGTTTAGAAGGGGTCGTGGTACTAGAGAAATTGTAGCTGATGTTAGATGGATCTTGGCTGAAAGCAGGGAATACCAGAGGAATGTCTATCTGTGTTTCATTGACTATGCAAAGGCATTTGACTGTGTAGATCATAACAAACTATGGCTGACTCTGAGAAGAATGGGAATCCCAGAACACTTGATCATTCTAATGCGAAACTTAAACTTGGACCAGGAGGCAGTCATCAGAACAGAGCAAGGGAACACTGCATGGTTCAAAATTGGGAAGGGCGTACGCCAGGGATGCATCCTATCTCCATACCTTTTCAACCTATATGCAGAACAGATTATCCGGGAGGCTGGGCTCTATGAGGAGAAATGTGGGGTCAAGATTGGTGGACAATTTATCAACAACCTGCGTTATGCGGATGACACAACCCTGCTTGCTGAAACTGAAGAGGACCTGAAGCACCTGCTGCAGAGTGTCAAGGACTGCAGCCTACAATATGGATTGAGGCTCAATGTCAAGAAGACAAAGATTCTCACCACTGGACCAATTGGCAGCATCAGGATGGATGTTGAAGAGATTGAGATTGTACACAGCTTTAGTTTGCTTGGCTTTGTAGTCAACAGTCTTGGCACCAGCAGCCAGGAAATTAAAAGGCACATTGCCATGGGAAAGTCTGCTGTTAAGGACCTCTCCAAAGTACTGAAGAGCAATGGCAATGGTGTCTCTCTGGAGACTAAGGTGCATCTGATACAGGCTATGGCCTTCGCAATCACTTGTTATGTATCAGAGAGCTGGACAATGACCAAGGAGGATAGAAGGAGAATTGATGCCTTTGAGCTGTGGTGCTGGAGAAGAGTATTGAGAATACCATGGACTGCTAGGAAAACAAACAGATTTGTCCTGGAAAGGGTTAAACCGGCTGGCTCCTTGGAGGAAAGGATTCTGAGGCTCCGTCTAACATACTTTGGACATGTTGTGAGGAGAGACCGGTCCTTGGAGAGGGACATCATGCTTGGGAGAGTGGAGCAGGAGAGGAAGGCCCTCTATGAGGTGGATTGATTCGGTGACTGGGATAATTGGAATGGGAGTGTCGGAGACAGTGCGATTGGCACAGGACAGAGTGGAGTTTAGGGCTGTTGTACATAGGGTCGCTATGAGTCGCAAGCGACTCGACGGCACATAACAAACAACAATAACAACATATACTAATAGTGTATACAAGACCTTGTATACGCTGAGCAGTACTGGGGGAGGTGTATGTCTAGTCCATTTTTTCAAAGGAATCAACAATCTGGTTAGAAAAGTGGACCCAAGATTCTAGGAGCTAGATTTGTTGACTATGATTTTTTAAAAAAACCAACAACACAACAAAACACAACTCTAAACACACAAAGCCAACCAATCAGCAACTATCAAGAATACTCTGACTCGTATTGTTGTTATGTGCCTCCAGTCACCTGTAACTCATAATGGCCCTATGAACAATAACCCTGAACCCTATCCTAATGCTGAGCTAATCTCACTGTCACCAACACACCCACACCCATTACCCTAGTTACTGTATCACTCTATCTCATTTGGGGTCTTCCTCTCCTGCGCTGACCCTCTACCTTTCCAAGCATGATGTACTTCTTCAAGGACTGGTCCTTCTTAGCAACATGCCCTAAGAATGAAAGATGGAGTTTCAAAATACTTGTCGTCATGGAGCAACCTGGTTTCACCCTCTACAGGAGGGTCCTGTTTGTTCTCTTGATAGTCCATTGTATGTTCAATACTCTTCTCCAGAACCACAACTCAAAGACATTAATTCTTCTGTTATTCATAGTCATTGTCTAGCTCTCTGATGCATAATATATAATTGCAACGACAATGGCCTAGGTCAGGCACACCTTAGTCTTTAGACTGACATATTGCTCTTTAATACTCTGGAGAGGTCTCTGACAGCCAACTTTCCTAATACAGTTCATCTTTTTATTTCCTGACTTCTAGTGTCAGGAGGATTGATTGTGGAGCCAAGCAGGATGAAATCTTGAACATACCATGAACTACCAAGAGAAAAAAAAATGTATATATGTGTATATATATATAGGTATATATGTAATTATATGTATATATGTGTATATATAGCTGTATACAGACACACATATATGGAATAAAAATTAATGCATTTCATTTTATTGTGATATTTTATTGTAGTGGATCTATACCATCATCAGATTAAATACTTTACCTCACAGTCTCTCATGTGCTTGAGCCCACCATGGCAGTCAGTAACTGTGCCAATCCATCTCATTGAGGGTCTTCTTCTCCTTCGTGCTCTCTCTATTTTAGCCAAAATGGAATCCTTTTCCAAGGGCTGGGCCCTCGTGACAACACACCCAAAGTGTGTTGTGAGTCATAAGTGTCATAATCCTTACCTCCAAGGAGAACTCTGGCTATATTTCTTCCAAAACACATTTGTTAATTCATTTGGCAATTCATAGTATACTCAATACCACATGTTCATAGTATACTTTGCCAGAACCACAGTTCAAAAGCATCTGTTGTTCTTTGGCCTTTATTCCTTATTGCATCTGAAGCAATTGAAAATACATGGCTTGGTTCAGCTGCATTTTAGCCTTTATAAAGATATCCTTACTCTTTAGTACTTGAAGAGGTCTTTGACAAACATCAGATTTGCCCAGTGCAATTCTTGACATTTTGACTGCTGTTACTATGACTGGATCTAAGTAAAATGAAATACCTAACAACTACATCTTCTTCTCCCTTTATCATGATGTTGCTTATTGGCCCAATTTTTGTTTTACTTTGAGGAATAAACCACATGAAATCTAAAGCCTAATGATCTTCAGTAAGTGATTCATGTTCTCCTCGTATTCAGGAGACACCGTTATGTTATCTGCATACTCTTTGTTGATGAGTCCTCCTATAATCCTGCTGCCATGTTCTTGTTCTTATAGGCCAGCTTTGCAGATTGTTTACTCAGCATACAAATTGAATAGCTCTTGTGAAAAGATATAACCTTGATGTACACCTTTCTTAATTTTAAACCATTAAGTGTCCTCTTGATCTGCTTAAACAACTATTTCTTGGCTTGTGTACAGGTTCTGTACAAACACAATTAAATATTCTAGAGTTACCATTGTTCTCAATGTTATCCAGAATTTATTTTGATCTATACATTTGAAAGCCTTTGGGTAGTCAATAAAACACAGATAAGCATTTTTCTGATACTCTCTGCGTTCAGCCAATATCCATCTGCCACCAGCAGTGATGCCCTTTGTTCCATGGCCTTTTGAGAATCCAGCTTGAATTTCTGACAGCTCCCTGTTGATGTTTTGCTCCAGCTATTTTTGCATTGTCATCAGCAAGATTTTACTTGCATGGTATTATTTGATATAATTTCCAAAATTTATTGGGTCATCTTCTTTTTTCTGAAATGGGCTTAAATATTGAACTTTCCTAGTCTGTAAGCAAAGTAGCTGTCATCTACATTTCTTGGCATAGAGTCATAAGCATGGACTTATTTAGTTAGTACTGTCGAGTTTTTATTATATGCTTCTTTCTGAAATGGTTCACCATCAACAAATTTTTCTGGTACAATGACTTTGTATATTTCTCCTATTTTATATTGCTTCCTGCATCATTCAATATTTTGCTCATACAATACTTTGGTATTACAACTTGAGGCCAGTATTATAGGCTGCTCTGGTGGCCTACTGGCAAGAAACTGTGCTGCAAGCCTGAATGCACATAGTTCAAATCCGCCAGCTGCTCCCTGGGAGAAGGATGGTCAGTCTCCTCCTGTGTGATTTAACTGCCTCTGAAATCCAACTGAAGGTTCAGCTATTGGTTGGTTTCAACTTGATGGTATAGAATCACAAAGATAACATAAGTAAGTTTTCAATATATTAATATTAAATATCTCCATACCTTTTCAACCTATATGCAGAACAGATTATCCGGGAGGCTGGGCTCTATGAGGAGAAATGTGGGGTCAGGATTGGTGGACGATT
>NW_006399753.1:36960403-36962950 GCF_000299155.1 Elephantulus edwardii
AGTGTCAGAGACAGTGCGATTGGCACAGGACAGAGCGGAGTTTAGGGCTGTTGTACATAGGGTCGCTATGAGTCGCAGGCGACTCGATGGCACATAACAACAACAACAATATTAAATACATTTGGTCATATTCCTGATTATTTCCTTAAGGTGGATTTTGCCAATTGAAATTTTTAGAATGGAACCTTTTAAGTCTTTTCATTATCATTAGTTGGCTTTCCAGAAAACTTGTGCCTTGAGCTGCATAGTAAATTAGTATGTGGGAGTGTCTGTATAACAATGAAAGAACTTCTTTTCTAAAGAAAAAATGAACTGGGAAGAGGGGAGCAGAGAGGAAAATGTGCAACAATGAATGAATGGAAATCCAAGTTTTTTTATAAATTTACAATAAAATCTCGATTAAAAAAAAACAAACCACCAAACTTGTGCCTTCTGCATCCTTACCTTGTCCATCATTAACCATATTGACAGAAACAACCATTCACTGGCTCTCCTTTGGCTGGCTGAGAAATATAGTAAGAGTTTAAAGATGAATGGCCAAGGAAGGCTCTGGGGAAAATGGACTTTGAAATGAACTTGAGGGAGCCAAATAAGACAAACTCAGGCTACTGAGTTGATTCTGACTCAGTGATTCAGTGATATTGTTAAGTGCTGTGGAGTGCAATGTGAAACTACCTCAGAGGATTTCCTAGGTAGTAAATCTTGATGAAAGTAGACTGCAACATTATTCTTCCATGGAGCAGTTGGGTTCAAACTGCTGATCTTTTGGTTAGTTGGCAAGTGCCAACTAGTGTCTGCTGTGCCACCAGGACTCCAACTCGAAGGATCCCTGGGATTCAAATAAGAACTGAGGAGTATTTTTTTATCAAAGATGTAACCCAAGTAAGGATATCATGAAAGCAATAATATTACATATTATAGGGACAATAATAATCTAGTTTGCCTAAGGTGGCTAATTTTTAAGTGGCATACAAATTGTGGAAGAGTGGAATATAAATATCAATTGAAAGTGGAATATCAATTAACAGTGAAAGGATGGTATTTAAATTGAGAGTGGAAGAGTGGTTTATAATTTAAGAGAAGTTTGGGCCTTGATTGTCAGCTATTTCTGAACCTAATCCTTTAGGTAATTGAGACTTTTCCACAAATTTTTTTAATAGAAGATATTCACAAAACAGTATTTTAATAACTATAGAGGCTTTGGAAAAACAGAGACATCTTTAGCCATGTTATTGTTGTATACTGATGATCAGATCCAACCCATCCATAGCTGACCTTCTAGCAGGTTTTCAGAGGCAGTTAATAATATATGAGGAGATTGTCCATTCTTCTCTCATGGAGAAGCTGGTGGATTTGAACCTCATGCCTTCAGGATTGAAGTGCAGCTTCTTACCACTAAGCTTCAGCCATAGTAGAACGTTTTTTTAACTGATTATTTGTCTTAAAATTGACAGTGACTGCAGGGATTGGCTCGAAAATATCAAAGATTGTGAATTTGGCACAGGATACGACAAAGTTTAAATCTTTTGTTCATAGGGTCCCTATCAGTCATACATAATGACACTTAACAACCACAACATGGACTAAAAACCTTATTTCATAGGACCAAATTAGAGATCATGGAGCTCTAGTGGCCTGTGGTAAAGAGTTGCATTGTCAACCCAAAGGTTCAAATCCATCAGCTGCTCCAAAGAAGAAAGATGAGTCTGTACCTGGGCAATTTATAGTCTGTGAAAATCCACTGGAGGGTCAGCTATAAATGGGTGCCAATTCAACAGTACATAACATTAAAGCTATAGTTCAGATTAGGCAGAAGAGCCATGAAGAGTCAAAAGATCTTCTGGCCACCTTCTCTCACCTGTAGGGTAGATGATAAGAAGTTGTACTCTCAGTTTAAAGGCATGCAGTTCTAATCCACCTGCTGCTGCTCCACAGGAGAAAGATGGGCATCCTCTGCCTGTGTAATTTATTGCCTCTAAATACCTGCGTGGAGGGTCAGCTATGAATCTCTTCTAACTCAATGGTAAACAAACAACAACACTGACAGTTGGAGCCCTGCTGACATAGTGCCTAATGTATCAGACTTCTAACCATAAGGTCTGTGGTTCAGATCTTCCAGGTACTCCCTTGACAGCAGTTTGTTTTGTTTGTTATTTTAATTAACAGCTACACAGAACTCCATGCTAAATAAGAAATTGCATTGCTAACCCAAATTCATCACCTTTCTGGCAGTTCGAATCTACCAGTGGCCCTGTATAAGACAGATGGGAAGTTATGACTCAGTTCCAACCCGGTGGCAGTGAGGGTTTGTGTGTATGTGTGTGTGTGTGTGTGTTCATTTTCTTAATACAAAGCCCCCAAAATGCAGTGGTTAAATTCCCAACTGCTAACTGGATAAGATTGGAAGTTTGAACTCCACAGCCACACTGTAGAAAAAGGGATGTGGTAATCTATCTTCTTTCCTAAAGATTGACAATGATGGAAATCTTACGGGGTGATTCTACTCTGTCCTATAGGGTTGCTATAACTGGAATCAACAGCAACAAA
>NW_006399753.1:36963194-36965204 GCF_000299155.1 Elephantulus edwardii
CTCTTACGGTAAACAATATGCTGAGTGAGGTATCTCAGTCACAAAGGGATAAATGCTATATGGTGCCACTGTTGTAGCATGAGGCTGACATTGGGGTGGGGGTAAGACTGAGAAAAACTGGATGAAATATGTTTACGGCATTGATGTCTATGGGGGAGAGAAAAGTTTTTGTTCTTTTGTTGACAACTAGAGCTTCTGTATTAATAACAGCAGCTGCTACTACTCCCGCTACACCCACCACCAAGTCAAACAGCTCATTTCTTCCAGGCACTGACTGCATGGGGTTTGTGCATTTTTTAAAACTTATTTTCCACTTCAACAGCAACAACAACAACAACAACAAAACACCCTTAATATTATTTCTATAGATAAAGAATCTGAAGTTTCTAGTAATTACTCAAAACTTTCAACCTCACTACTGTCCAGTCAGAACAGACTCATAGCTGACCCACTAGTGGGTTTGCAAAGGCTGTGAATGACATAGGAGGCCACTGCCCATCTTTCATTCATGGAGCTGCTAGTGCTCTGTCTTGCCAGAAAGGACTGCCAATTGAGTTAGCAGCACAACTCCCTGTAGTCTATGCCACCAGACCTCCCTGCTTCTAGTAATCAAGCTGTCCACAATTACAGACGTAGATGATCTCCTACTCACTGTCCTTTATCTCTTAAAAGAGAGAAGTAAACCGTCTTGATATCTCTGTTAAAATTCAACTTGAATCACTTGAGTTAACAAGATTCATTGTCCAGAAGAGGATCATTAACACTCATGTAAATTATTAACTTTGCTTTTTCACTTTCATGTATTTGCCAATTATGTTGTTGGTTACACTATTTAGATGTAAATTTATTTTGTTATTATTCATGGATGTTCTCTAGAGGATGTATAATATTGGCAGTGTTTTTCTAAGCAGAGATGGTTGTGCTAATATATAGTATTGTTACATACTTTTCAGACCTCAGGCAAAATAATTTTATTGCTTATTTTTCACATTGTTTCCCTAGATCTCTGTGTGATTATGATCCATCATCATTTTTAAAAATTATGCCCATGTTATTTGGATTTTACATTTAAAAAAAAGTTTTTCCAAGTGTTTGTAATAAATGTGTTCTTCTTGCACTAACCTCAATTATGCTTCTCCTTCAGGAAAACTCCTCTGGCAGCTGATGTTTCCAGACATGGGTATAGTTCCTCATCCAGGCACAAGTATACTCCCCGGAGGGCGGTGCTCTATGTCCCTGGAAATGATGAGAAGAAAATAAAGAAGATTCCTTCCTTGAAGGTAGATTGTGCAGTGCTGGATTGTGAAGATGGTGTAGCTGTGAATAAAAAGGTAAGGGCATGATTCTTCATTAGGATGAGAAGAAGAGAAGAAATATGGTGCTAATCTTGCTCACTCTTTGGACAGAATCCATTTCCTTCATATTTTGCTGATTGTGACTACAGTGTATTTTTTTATCCAGCCCTCATAGGAGTTCTGAATGTGAGAATTTCTTTCTCCAAGAGAAGAAAAGACTCTAATCAAATTATATTTAAAATTATTATCTTGGCATATGTGGTTATTTATGTAGATAAATATAGCTGTATTATGTACTATTTACAGTGAGTTAAATAATACTACACTTGTGGTATAAAATTCTCAGATTTATACCACAAGTCTAGCATTATTACTGCCCAATACAGAAAGGACTGAGGAGCATTATGCTAAATGAATTAATTCAGTCTCATAAGGATAGATACTGTCTGGTGGTGGTGTTGTTATGTGCCGTCGAGTCGTTTGCGACTCATAGCGACCCTATGTACAAAAGCCCTAAACCCGGCTCTATCCTGTGCCAATCTCATTGCCCCAACACACCCATCCCGATTACCCCAGTCACTGAATCAATCCACCTCATAGAGGGTCTTCCCCTCCTACGCTGTCCCTCTACTCTACCCAGCATGATGTCCCTCTCTAAAGACCTGTCTCTCCTTACAGCATGTCCAAAGTATGTCAGACGAAGCCCCAGAATCCT
>NW_006399753.1:36968214-36979281 GCF_000299155.1 Elephantulus edwardii
CGTGCCTTTGGGATTGCAACACAGCTTCACCAACAATTTAGTCTGACTCTCTCAATGGTCTACTATAGTCTCCCCATTTGCCATGGAAGTTTTAGATATTTTCCTTTGTTTTCCCCTTCAACATGTGGCCTTCAGGCCATATGCACTGGAATTCCAAAGGCATGCACTGTGTCCGTGGTAACAAGTGTTGCTCTGTATGACACTCCACAGGCTCCTTATTCAAGAATCCGGAGGGAGTGTCCCCAAATATCTGCAACGTATCATTCTCCACACTCATAGTTTCATGTGAAAAGTACTGCACTAATATCCTATCCAGTGTTTCCCAAGCTTGCATGATCATGAGATTCTCAACAAACACTTGTGAAAAGCACAGATCCCTGGGCCTACACTTGATGAATTAGAATATACAGGCGTGCACACTGTAGTATCTTTTGCAGACTGTATACTGTAAGATGATTTTTGATAGGTCCTGTTGGGTAGTTGTCTTTGGTGGTTGTCTTTATCAAGCAAGGCAATTGTCTTTACCAGGCAAAGTTGTCTTTATAAAAAATACTAAACCCTAAAAAAAAACAAAAAAAAAAACAAAACACTGCTCTATCCTGTGCCAATCTTATTGTCTCTGACACACCTGTTCCCATTAACCCAGTAACTGAATCAATTCATCTCATCAAGGGTCTTTCTCTCCTGTGCTGTCCCTCCACCCTCCCAAGCATGACATCCTTCTCCAAGGACTGGTCCCTCCATGCAACATGTCCAGAGTATGTAAGACGAAGCTTCAGAATCCTTGCCTCCAAGGAGCAGTCTGGTTTAACCCTCTCAGGATGAACTTGTTTGTTCTCTTAGCAGTCCATGGTATATTCAATACTATTCTCTAGCACCATAGTTCAAAGGCATCAATTCTCTTTCTATCATCCCATGTCATTGTCCAACTCTCTGACACATAGCAAGAGATTGTAAAGACCATGGCTGGTATCAGGTGCACCTTAGTCTCCAGACTGATATCATTGCTCTTCGGTACTTTGGAGAGGTCCCTAAAAGCAGCCTTTCCCAACACAATACGTCTTTTAATTTCCTGGCTGCTGGTGCCAAAAGTATTGATTGTGGAGCCAATTAAACTAAAGCTATTTACAATTTCAATGTCTTCACCATCCATCATGATAATGCCAATTGACCCAGTGATGAGAATCTTTGTTTTCTTGATGTTGAGCTTCAATACATATTGAAGGCTGTAGTGGTTGACCTTCTGCATCAAGTGCTTCAGGTCCTCCTCAGTTTCAGCAAGCAAGGTTGTGCCATCTGCATAAGGCAGACTATTGATGTGTCTTCCTCCAATTCTGATGCCTTATTCCTCCTTGTAGCGCCCAGCCTCCCAGATAATCTGTTCTGCATATAGATTCAAAAGGTACGAATATTGGATACATCCCTGACATCCACCCTTCGCAATTTTGATTCATGCAGTTTGAATCAAATGTTTTAGAATCGTTTCCTTGCTCTGTTCTGATGACTGCCTGCTGGTCCAAGTATAGGTTTTGCATAAGCATGATCAAGGAGGGGAGAGGGGGGGATTAATCATAGAGTCACACAATTTGATGGGTGGAGGGAGGGATGAGTAAATGAAAGGGGAAAGATCCTGTGTGAAAAACAATGTAAGCGAATTTATTGAACTTTGTATGTAAACCAGTATAAAATGAAAAAATATATATTTTTTAAAAAAAATTCTCAGATTAGTAAAATCCAGGGATGTGTTCTTTCCTTTACACCTAGATATATCATCTAATCCATTTCCTGCAAGAGAGTAACATTGTCTCAGGCACTTTGTCAATTTTTTCTTCTTAATAATCCTTTTCTTTGATAAAGAAGATACTTCCTTGGGACAAGGCCAAAAAAATGAAAAGTAGACTTCTGCTAGTAAATCACCAAATTCTCTACTTGATTAAGGAAAATTATATGAGTCAGAATTGACTCTGGCAATTGGTTTGACGCCCAGGCTATTAGAGGTATGAATTCTGGTTGATTTTTCTCATTGTTGGACTAAAGAAAGGATCCTTACAAAATATTAATTTTTGAACAGATACAAAGGGTTTTTACAGGGTAATGCTGGAGAAAGCTATTGAAGATACCATGGATTGCCAAGGGAACAAATAGGCCTATTCTTGAGAGGGTGAGATCAGTTTGCTTCTTCTTCTTGTTATGTGCGCTTGGGTCGCATGTGACTCATAGAAAACCTATGTACAACAGCTCTGAACTCTTCCCTATCCTGAGACAGTGTCATTGTCTCCAACACACCTACTCCCATTACCTCAGTTACTGTGTGAATCTATCTCATCCAGGGTCTTCCTCTCCTACACTGACCCTCCACCCTCCCAAGCATGAAGTTCTTCTCCAAGGACTGGTCCCTCACTGCCATGTGCTCTAAGTATGTGACATGGAGTTTGTCCCTTAGAGACAAGGATTCTGAAGCTCTGTCTCACATACTTTGGACATGTTTTCAAGAGGGACCAATCCTTAGAAAAGAACATCATGCTTGGAAGGGTAGAGGATCAGCACAGAAGAAGAAGGCCCCAGATGAGATAGATTTACATAGTGACGTGACAGTGAAGTTAGGTGTGTCAGAAACAGTGTGATTGGCTCAGGATCGGGCAAGCTTTAGAGCCGCTGTTCTTGGGGTTGCTATGGATTGTGTTCTGCTGGATGGAACATAACAATAGCATAATGAGAGTTTTTTGTTTAAACTTTGATTTCTAAGTTTCTGTGGATGTTCAATAATTAGGTGAAAATATAAATCATTATAGTAACAAGTTATGCTGATTTAAAAATTGTCCCTCGGCCTTTAATTTTACATTTCCTTGACAGTGAGTTTGGACTGGCAAAGGCTTGTAGAACTGAGGGCAGAGAGAACTGACCATCTGGATTTATGCCTGTTTGGATAGTTCTTTATCCCCGGTGATCTGAAAGCACATGTCTGTATTGTACAAATTTCTTGATTAATTACTTTACTTGAAAGTCTAGCAAACAAATTTTTATCTTTTAAGGAAAACAAATTAATCTCTAGCATCTTCCTAATAGTCAAACCAAGATTTTCTAAGTATTTGGTAAAGGATTACCATAAGCATGTGGAATCTAAGTTGTCTACTCAATGAATTTGGCATGTGCCAAGGAAAAAACAGTTCATCTTCTTTGCCTGAGAGATTAAGGTAAATAAATCCTTTCCTTTCTTTTCTCTTCTTTTTTAGTTGATATTTTACTGGTGGTTTTAAGAGTCAGCACAGGGACATTATAAATAATTTGTACACAATTTTTAATGCTTTATCAAAAAGCTATACACTTCAATTTCTTTTCTAAATTCCAATAACTTTCCAGTTTTACATTTGAAGATAAATTTTCCTTCACAGAATATCAAGTATAGTCTTCGATTTTTAGTAAGTTGTTAAAGCATCAGCTCCACTAATCCATAGTTTAATACTATACAAACTACACAAGCAAATTTTCAACCTTTTACATCATAGTTAATAGGAAAACTAGACTACCTGGTCCAAAGTGCACACAGATGAGAAATGAAAAGAGAGTGATTTCCTTAGGAAACAATTCTATTAAAAACTCAAATGGAAATAGAAGTAATTTTAAATGTTTACAATGCATAAACGCACAACTACGATTCTAAATTGGCACTTAGCATGCTTTGTTTTAGGGGATAAAAAAGATTTGCCCCAAGATCTATGGAATGTTACATTGATTCCCAAGGCATTTAAAGTCTCAAATAATTTAACATCCCATTATTTTCTGCTTGTACCAAAGAATTAACAACCATCAAATTATTTCACCTCTTTTAGAAAAACGTTTGTGTGAGCAATTGTTTATAGTGTAATTATTGGTCTTTCCCCAGTTGGAGAAAAAGAGCAGAAAGGACTAATGTACCATATGATAGTCAATTTCCACAGTGATAGTTTCCATGACGCTGAGACTAGAAGAACTAGATGGTGCTCAGCTACCACCGTTGGCATCTCTGAAAGAGATCAGTGGGAGCCTGATTAGTAGAAGAAAATTGTGGAACAAAACTCAAAATAAAAAAATAGGACTTATCTCACCACACCGTGGCCCTTATTGTTGTTAGATGCTATCAAGTCAACTGCAACTCCTTGCAATTATAAAGGATTGAAATCTTGCCCTATCCTGAACCATCTTCATATCCTGCACCATCTTCACAGGCTCTCGTAGTCACTGTGTCAATCCATTTCATTGAGAGTCTTACTCTCTTTCAGTGACCTTTCACTTTTCCAAGCATGATTCTTTTTTTTAAAAAAAAATTTTATTTTACTATTTTTGGTGCATGTACCGTCAAATCAGATCTGACTGGTACAGGAGGAGATTGTCCCTCCTTCTCCAGCAGAGCATCTGGTGGATTCAAACCTCACACCTCTGGGATTGCAGTGCAGCTTCTTGCCATTAGGCCCCTAGAACTTCCTTCATGATTCTTTTTTAAGGAATGGTGTCTCCTAAGAACATGCCTGAAGTATGTGAAGTGAAATTTCATCCTCCTTGCCTCTAAGGAGCCCCATTGTTTCCCTTCCTCCAAGGCAGATTTGTTTGTTCTTTTGGCAGTTCATGGTGTGTTCAGTACTCTTCGCCAGTACCACAATTCAAATACATCAATTCCGCAATCTTCCTTATCCATTGGTAACTTTCACATGAATATGATGCAGTAGGAAATGCTGTGGCTTGGGTCAAGTGCTCCACAGACTTTAAACTCACAGTTTTGCTCTTTATAGAGGTCCTTGACAGCAGGTCTGCCCATTACATTCTTCTGGTTTCTTGACTGGTGGTGCTTCCATGGGAATTAATTGTGGATCCAAGTAAAAGGAAACTCTACACAACCTCAGCCAATTCTCTTTTTAACATGAGGCTGCCTGTAGGTCTAGTTGATCTTCTTCAGCAAGTGCTTTAAATCTTTACCTTGTACAAGCAAGCTTGTATTGTCTGTGTAATGTAGATTATGAGTCTTCCTCCAATCCTGTTGCCACATTCTTTTTAATTTATTCAGCATATGAATTGAATTGATAAAATATTTTCTATAGCTCCCAATAGCCAGTCATTTTCATTTGTTTCCAACATTTGCATTCTAGTCACCAGTTATAAATACATCTTGATTGTATGTTTGACCAATTTTGTACTGCAATAGTCAATAAAAATCTTCATTTTCTTTATATTTGGCATTAGTGATTGATGTGTATAGTTGGATAATAGTTGTTTTAACAAGTCTTCCTGGTATGCTTATGGATCTTATTCTATCATTAACAGCATCATCTTGAAATGTTCTTTTTGACAATGAATGTGGCATCTTTCCTCTTCAATTTGTCATTCCAGGCATAGCAGAGCATGTGACTGTCTTATTAGAAATGGCCAGTATTGGTCCAGCTCACTAATGTCTAGGATACCAATCTTTAGTGTTTTGTTTCATTTTTTTACAACTTCAGTTTTCCTAGATTCATGCTTCATACATTCCACATTCCAATTATTAATGCAGGCATTTCTCGTCACCTTGAGTTGTGCTATATCAAGTGTCCACCTCAGTAAGGTAGACTGTACTTTGAGGAGAAAGCTCTTCTAAAGTAAGATTTTGGGTGCCCTGCCCCCTGAGGAGCTCATTTTCCAGCAGGAGGCTAACAAGGTTGCAGTGTTATTCACAGGGCTTTTGAGGGTTTGTCTTGTTGTTTTCAGAAGTGGGTGGTCAGTCCTGCTTCTTAGCCTGTCCTAGTGTGGAGACTACTGAAACCTGCCCACCATGGGTGACTCTGCTGGCATTTTAAATACCGTTGGCATAGCTTTCAACATCACAGCAACATGCAAGCCACCACAGTATGGTAAGCTGACAAATGAGTGGTGGACAGTGGCCCTTAGTCACCTCACCCTTCAGGTCTACCTACAAACTGAAATAATCTCCATCCAATCACCTCCTTGACTACTTCAAGTCAAACAACAGAAAGTCCTATGAGGTGACCAGTAGCACGGGGGAGGCATGAATTCCCTTGAACAAGCAATCATACAAGTTCAGAAAGGCAGCTAGCATGTGCTCAGGGGTAAAGCTCAGAAGACAGGAAGAAATAAGAGGGAAGGATGAATGGAAGCAGGAAACACAGTAAGGACATTGAAAGAGACCTGTTACAATATGTGGATTGTGATCAATGTCATGAAAAAATGCATATGAATTATTTAGTGGAAAACCAATGTGCTCTCTACACTTTGACTTAAATCACAATAAAATATTTTTGCTTTGTTTTTTTTAAAGTCATTTGCACTTAAGAAACAGTAGGAGGCAGAATTTCCTCTTTCTTAGAAATATTTCTAGAGTTATTAAAAAACTTGCATTAACAAAGAATTAATAAAAATATTCTTCTTGACTGTATAAGAAGGGTGACACTGGGACTACTGATAACATCATTTTGTTGTTGTTAGGTGCCATTGATTAAAATACAACTCGCAGTGACCCTGTGAACAACAGGTCAGAAACCTGTCTTGTCCTGTGTCACCCTCACAATCTCTGACATACTTGACAGTCCATCTCCTTGACAGTCTTCTTTTCTTTTGCCGACCCTCCATCTCTCCAGGCATAATATCCTTCTCTGAGGAACAGCCCCTGGCCTAGCAACATGCCCCAAAAGTATGTGAGATGAAGCTTCATCACCTTTGCCTCCAAGGAGCACTCTGCCTGCACCTTCTCCAGGACATATCACTTTGTTCTTCTAGCAGTCCAGAGGGTACACAACACTCTTCTCTATGATTAGAGCTCAATTCTTCTTCTGTCATCCTTATTCATTATCTGTCTCTCAGATGCATAGCATGTGATTGAAAGGACCATGGCCTGAATCCGGTGCACCTTGGTTTTTAAACTAACATCCTTGCTCCTCAGTAATTTGGAGAAGTCCCTGACTGTAGACTTTCCCACTTAAATATGTCTCTTGATTTCCTGACTTCTGGTACTAAGTGTTTTGATTGGGAATCCATGTAAGATGAAGTTCTTTACCGTTTCATTCGTTTCTCCATCTATCATGATGTTACCTATCTGTCCAATAGTGAGAATTTTTGTTCTTTCAATGTTGAGATGCAATTCATATTGAAGACTGTATTCTTTGATCCTCGCAGCAAGTGGTTCAGGTCCTCTTCTGCAAGCAGAGTTTTTTCATCTGCATAACAAAGGTTATTTATAAGTCTTCCCCTGATGCCACATTCTTCTTCTTAGAGTCCTGCTTCTCAAATAATTTGCTCAGCATGCAGATTAAATAGGCAAAAGGATGCAACTCTAACACACTCCATTCCTAATTTTAAACTATGCAGTGTTCTCTTCCTCTCTTCACACAACAACAGCCTCTTGGTCTAAGTATAGGCTACCCATGCACACAATCAAGTGTTCCAAGATGCCCGTTCTTCTCAGTGTTAGTCACAACTTGTTAGGACCCACGCAGTCAAATGCTTTTTGCATAGCAATAAAATACAAGTAGATACTGGATGATGATTCATTGTGGACAAACATTAATCAGATTTGGCTTCTTTCTTTCCTGGTTTGTCAGAGGTTAGGTACTCCTGGTTTTTAGTCTCTCCCGTTTTCTGCATGTTAATCTCCTTTAGTTTCTTGATTAAATACTTCAGCCTGATTTTCCTTTGCTCCCTTTCCCCCTTTTGTTTGTGTTTGGTTTTGTCTGAAGATTTATCCTCTCCCACTGCCTTTTCTCCCCCCTTCTTCTTCATTTCCACTTTTGCAGGAGCCATTTTAGATGGCAAGCTCGCCTGTCTCCTCTTGGGACCCTCCTTCAGAACTCCTGAGGACCAGCTGACCTTACTACTGGGCATTTTGGTGACAAGGAGGGCAAGTGTCAAGTGCTTGTGACCCACAGAGATCCTTTTCGGAGCTGGGCTGTCTGAATAGCCCTGCCCTTGAAGGATATAATGTGATTCCAGTATGCTTTTCCCCCAAAACTCATGTAGTGCACTCTGAGATTAAATACTCAGTTGTAATTCCAGTTCATGTGACCTAGGGCAATTCACTTTGCTTCTTTGCCTCAAATTCTTATCTATAGTGTAGGGATAACAATATCTTCTTTTGTCAGGGGCAGGGATTAGTATGAAGAAAAAGTTGATAAAGAGTCTGTGAGTACGTTGATTTCCTACAGGAACTGGATTAGATAAATCCTTTGGTAATCATGATTAAGGAAGAATTTATTTTAGCATGTAGCTCAGTGAGCCATTAGGTGTCTTCTAATGATAAACTTCTAATTATATTTCTTCACAAATCTTGAGGCTGTTCTTTCATATCCACCTGAAGACATTTTCTGCTACTCAGATGGGTTGGAAATATGGAATATTCCTGCATGGCATTTCCTGACTGTTTAACAGTGTTCCGTAGCTCAGCTTCTGTCAGTCCTGGCCCAGGAATTGTTTAGCATCTCTTTTGCAGCAGTTCAGCTATTCAGGGGAGCCCTAGGGAGCATTGGTGACTTAGTGGTAAGGAACTGTGCTGCCAACTCCAGGGAATAAGGTTCAAATTCACCAGTTGCTCCTTGGGACAAAGATAGGCAGTCACTTCCCAAGTGATTTAAAGCCTCTGAAAACCTTTTGGAGGCTCAGCCGTGAGTAGGCCCTGGCTCAGTGGTATGTAACAGCAATAGAGGAGAAGCAGAGAGAAGCATTTCATTGATGAGTAAATAAAGCCTACCATTTTGAAGTATCCAGACGGACTTTATCAGGACACTTACTCCGTTCTCTTTGTGTAATGATGGACAACCAAGCTCCTTCTACTTTTGAGCTGTAACAAATAAGCATTCTGTAAAACCAGTCTCCTAATACTATTGAACACAACATTAGTTGCTAGACACACTGTTAGATGCAGGCTGAGCTTGAAGTCAACTTAAATTTTGTTTTTTATCCACAGAATATTCTTATAAGCCAAACTAATATTTTTTTTAAAAAATAATTTATTTTGCCTTAAAATATCTATCAAGGATTTCATTTTATCTTATTTATTTTATTGCAAAACCTTAGCCTGCCCGTGTCTTTTTAGGTTTTCAATCATCTGCCAAAAATGATATAATCTGAAAATTTGGAAGCACATAATTTGAACAGTAAACAAGTTGTTGAAGAAATGTAGATGAAGTAGGAATCTATACTGAACAATTATGCCTTTAAAAACCTTTGTCAAATTTATTTAAGGAACATTTTTATAATACTGACTAAATGCCAAGTGGGAAGCTCTGGTGGCCTTGTCTGTATGGAGCTGCAATACTCACCTAAAGTTGTGCCCCTTCTAGAGTTCAAATCCACCTGCAGCTCCTCAGGAAAAACATGTGCAAGCTTCTCCCATTCGAGTTACAGCCTTGGAAACCCTACAGAGGGTCAGCTATAAGTCAGTTCCAGCCGGACGGCAATGAGAAAAGCAAAAGAAAATGCCAAACACTGTCCTAAGGGCTTTGATTTGTATAGCAGCCCTACACTGAGTATACTTACTTTACAGATAAGGAAACCAGGGCACAGAAAAACAAAGTTCATGAAGCAATACCCTCAATATGGTTATTCAGTCACTCAAGTCCTAAAATACAGTCTTTTGTCAAGGATGTTATAAGAAATTTTTAATTCATTTTGAAAATGAAGGTACATTCCCTGTCATTAGTTACCAGTTTTTGTTGTTGTTGTTGTTAGGTGCTGTTACATCAAAAACAGCTCAAAGTGACCCTGTGAACAACAAATCTGAACTCTGTACTATGCTGTGCCATCCTCACAATTTCTGACACATGTGAGCCCATTGTGGTAATCACTGTGTCACTCTACTTGCTTGAGGGTCTGTCTCTCCTTTGCTGACATTCAACTTTTCCAAACGTGATGTCCCTCTCCAAGAAAAAACCCCTCCTAGCAACATGCCCAAAACATGTGAGGCAAAGCTTTATCACTTTTGCCTTCAAGGAGTACTCTGCTTTCACCTTTTCTAAGATGTATCTGTTTGTTCTTTGGCATTCAATGGGATAATTATTACTCTTTTCAAAGCTCAAATCCATCATTTCTTCTGTCTTCTGTATTCACTGTCAATCTCTCAGATGCATAGCAAGTGATTGTAAAGACCATGGCCTGAATCAGGTACACCTTAGTCCTCAAACTGACATAATTGCTCCTCAATAATTTGGAGAGATCCCTGACTACAGACTGCCAGTGCAATATATCTCCTGATCTCTTGAAGGCTGGTACCAAAGGAGTTGATTGTGGATCCAAGTAAGATGAAGTTGCTGACAGTTTCAATCTTCTCTTCATATTATGTTGCCTGTTGGTCCAATAACAAGAGTTTTTGTTTTCCTGACTTTGATATGCAATCTATGTTGAAGGCTGTAGTCTTTGATCCTCAGCTGCAAGCACTTCAAGTCCTCCTCATTTTGCACAAATGGGGTTGTGTCATCTGCATAACATAGGTTATTGATGAGTCTTCCTTCCATCCTGATGTCATATTCTTCTTCATAGAGTCCAGCTACTCAAATAATTTGCTCAGCACATAGATTAAATAGGTATGGAGAGAGTATATAATCCTGAGGTACACCTTTCTCAGTGGCAAGGATGTTCCTTCAGTACTGCCTCAGGCAAAAGTCTTTCCCTATTGTTGGTACATGGGATTTGGATTTACATCCTCCTAAACACGAGACAGACAATAATGTGAGAGACCAGTAGCAGTGTGTGGTGCAAGACATCAGAAAAGTGACTTGTGGACTAAGCTATCATATTAAGAGGTGACAGGGGAAGGGAAGGCTTGATTAGATAGGTGAGAGTGCAAGGAATGCTGATGTAGCAGGGAAAAGGGAAGAGACAAGACACATGTGCTTGGGGTGGGGGGCAGTGGATGTATTGGCTATTTCTATAAGGGAAGTGTCTTTCATCAGCTTGGTAAAATGCTTGTCTGTTAGATACTGTTCTAAAACTAAGCATCTAAATTAAGAAAGACTAGGTAGAAGGATTGGTGATCCACTTCCAAAATATAACAGACCTTTGAAAATCTTAAGTACAGTAAAGCATACTTAGAATGTTGTTGTTGTTGTTGTTGTT
>NW_006399753.1:36980466-36993271 GCF_000299155.1 Elephantulus edwardii
CCTGGACTTCTGGTAGTTCTCTGTTGATGTGCTGTTCCAGTCATTTTTGGATAATCTTCAGTAAAATCTTGCTTGCATGTGAAATCAGTGAAATAGACCAACAAATATGGCAACTGAGGCTCAGCCCTCAAATTTGGAAAGACAAAGGAGGAGGAACAGTTGTAAGCAGAAACTAATGATTGGAATGAAGAATGTGAGAAACATGAATGTAAGAAAACTGGACATTGTTAAGAAAGAAATGGAACTCATAAATATTGACATATTAGTTATTGTGAAACGAGATGGATTGGGACATTTTGAATTGGATGATCATATGATCTACTACACTGGAGATGAAAGGTGAGAAAAAATAGGGTTGCTTTCATAGTTAAAAAGGCTATTTCTAGATCCATCTTGAAATATAATATTGTGAATAACAAGATACTATGCATATGCATACAAGGAAGACCTATTAATACCACTGCCATTCAAATTTATGCACCAACAACCAGAGCCAAAGAAGAAGAAATCGATGATTTCTATCAACTGTTGAAGTCAGAAATCTATCGAACATGTAACCAAGATGCATTAATAATAATAATGGGTGATTGGAATGCAAAAGTTGGGAACCAGGAAGAAGGATCAGTAGTTGGAAAACATGAACTTGGTAACAGAAATGAAGCTGGGGATAGAATGATAGAATTTTGCTCAATCAATGATTTATTCATAGCAAATAACTTTTATAAGAAACAGAAATGCAAGCTGTGCACATGGATTTCACCTGATGGGACTCACAGAAATCAGATTTATTATATCTGTGGAAAGAATCATTGGAGAAGTTCAATATCAGCAGTGAAAACCAGCCCAGGTACTGATTGTGGAAAAGGCCATCAAATACTCATATACAAGTTCAAATTAAAGAGGGTTAAATCATATCCACAGGAATCAAAGTTTGATTTTGAGTCTGTTCCCCCTGAATTGAAAACCAACTCAAGAACAGGTTTGAGGCCTCGGCCACTAGTGAATGAAGACCACATGAGCTGTGAGAAGATACCAAGAATATAGTTCATAGAGAATGCAAAACTCTGAATATTGCTCTAGAGCATTGAAAAGCCAAAGTAAGAAATCAAGAAGTTAAGGAACTGAATGGAAGATTTTAAAGAACAGCTCAGGAAGACAAGGCAAAGTATTATAATGAAATGTACAAGGAGCTGGAGTCTGAAAATCAAAAGGGCCAAACTTGCTTGGCATTTCTTAGGCTGAAAAAACTAAAGAACAAATGTACGTTGCAAGTTGGAATGCTTAAGGATGCTATAGGCAGAATATTGAATGATTCAGGAAGCATTAAAAGAAGATGGAAGGAGTATACAGAGTCACTATACCAAAACAGAAGAATTTCAAGAAACAACATGTGATCAAGAGGAAATGGTGATTAAGGAGGAGGTTCAGGACTTGACAAAAAATAAAGCCCTAGGAATTGATGGAATACTAATTGATGTATTTCAACAAACAGATGCTTCCCTGGATGTGCTCATCAGTTTATGCCATGAAATCCCCATGACAGCTACATGTCCATTCCAAAAAAAGGTGACTCTACAAAGTGTGCAAATTACTGAAAAATATTACTAGGAACGTTGATAAATAATGATAGTTATAGAAAATCTTCAGACCTTTTATTCATAGGGTCACTGTGAGTCGTGCTGGACTCTACAGCAATCAACAACAACATCACTAACTCAAACACTAGCAAATTCCTGCTGAAGATTACCCAGAAATGACTGGAACAGTATACTGACAGAGATACAGACTGGGTTTAGAAGAGATGGTGGCACTAGAAACATTGCCAATGTCAGATGGCTCTTGGCAGAAAGCAGAGAGTACCAGAAGAATAGCTATCTGTGTTTCATTGACTATATAAAGGCATTAACTGTGTGGATCACAACAAATTTGGCTAACCTTGAGGAAAACTGGAATCCCAGAACACTTGAATGTGCTTATATGAAATCTATACTTGGACCAGGAAGCAGTCCTCAGAACAGAGCAAGGAAACACTGCACGGTTCAAAATCAGTAAAGGAGAGTGTCAGTGACGCATCCTGTCTCCATACCTTTTAAATCTATATGAAGAACAGATCATTTGGGAGGCTGAGCTTTATTAGGAGGAATATGGCATCAGGATTAGAGGAAGACTCATCAACAACATATGCTATGCAAATGACACAACCTCCTTGCTTGCTGAAAATGAAGAAGACCTGAAGCACTTGTTGCAGAAGGTCAAGGACTGTAGTCTTCAGTATGAATTGAAGCTTAAAATCAAGAAGGCAAAGATTCTCACCGCTGGACCAATTGGCAGCATCATATTAGATGGAGAAAAGATTGAGGTTGTTAGTTTCCGCTTGCTTGGCTCCAACAATCTACACTCTTGGCACCAGAAGTCAGAAAATAAAAAAATGAATTGCATTACAAAAATCTGCTGTCAGGGACCTCTCCAGAGTATTTAAAAGCAATAATGTCTGTCTAGAGACTAAGGTGTGCCTAATCCAGACCATGGTCTTTGCAATTATTTGTTATACTTCTGAGATCTGGACAATAACTAAGGATGACAGAATAATCAATACCTTCAAGTTGTGGTGCTAGAGAGAGTCTTGAACATACCATGGAGTGCCAAGAAAATAGATAGGTCTCTCTTGAAGAGGGTGAAACCAAGTTTCTCCTTGTAGGCTAGGATTTCAAAACTCCATCTTACCTACTTTAGGCATGTGTCCAGGAAGAGACCGGTCCTTGGAGAGGGACACCATGCTCAGAAAGGTGGAGGGACAGCGCAAGACTGAAAGACCCTGGCTGAGATGGATTGATACAGTAATTGGGGCACTGGGGGTTGGTGGATAAGAATTAATGAGATTGTCTCAGGACAGGGCAGGGTTCAGAGTTGCTGTTCATAGGATTGTTATTGGTCACAGGCAACTTGACAGCACATAACAACAGCAACAACATTCCCTTGCTTTATTGACACAACAGCCTTTAGGCCTAGGTACAGGTCTCACAAAAGCACCATTAAGTGTTCTGGTATTCCCATGTTTTCTCAGTATTAGCCATAATTTATTAATATCCACACAGTCAAATGCCTTTGGTTAGTTAATAAAGCTCATATTGATATTCTTCTAGTATTCTTTCCTTTTGTCCAGGATCCATCTGACATCAGCAGTGATATTTCTGGTGCTACAACCTCTTCTAAATGCAGCTTAAATTTCTGGAACACCTCTGTCTATGGAATATTCTAGCTGTTTTTGAATGATATTCAGCAGTATTTTTCTTCCAAGTGATCTTAATGACGTTGTTCAATAGTTCCATATTCAGTTGGATAACCTTTCTTGAGAATAGGAACAAGTAAGTATCTCTTCCAGTCAGTAGGCCAGAGAGCTGTCCTCCACATTTCCTGGCAGAGGTCTGTGAGCACATCCAGGCTACATCTATTAGTTGAAAAGTGTCAATTGGTACTTGAATTTCTTCCTTCATTACCATTGGCTCTTGATCATATGGTACTTCCTGAAATATTTCAGAGTCAGCCAATTCTTTTTGGTACAGTGATTCTGTATATTTTCTCCATATTCTTTTGATGCTGCCTAGAATCTCCACATATTGCAAATTGAAGCTTGAATTTGTTTTTCAGATCTTTCAGCTTGAGAAATGCTAAGTGAGTTCCTCCTTTTTTATTCTCCAGTTCCATCTCTGCATATTTCATTATAATAGTTTGCTTTGTCTTCTTGAGTGCTCCTTGAAGGCTTGTGTTGTGCTCTTCTACTTGAGCATCTCTTCCCTTTGCTTGGCTTCTCAACACTCTAGTGCCATTTTCAGGGTCTCTTCCGACATCTGGTTTTGAATTTTCTCTCTCTAGTTGCCAGTTGAGGTGGTACCAACTCAGTCAAACCTCTCTATCATGGGCGACCCTGCTGCTATTTGAAATACTGGTTTCATGGCTGCTAGCAGTGAAGACAGTGATGTAATTCTCACCTTCCACGTAAATTACCTGGTTTTGATTCCCCTCTTACCACATGAGCTCACTCAGTAGAAGATAAGAATAACAACAAGCTTCCGGCATTGTAGCAACATGCAGACTACTATAGTATGACAAATTGTTTCTCAAGCTACCTATCAAGGCATATATTTCCCCATCCTCCTACCTCACCGATTAACATGACGTTAATGAGGAAAGGCTTGTTTTTGAGAAACTGTTGAGTGCCTTCTTGTTACGATTATGTTTTGGAAGTTTTGGAGATAGTAAACTGGTTATGAATTTTACCTATAAATAATTTCTGTTTACCAGGGGCTATATTGAATATTTTACATTTGGTATCTCATTTACTCATTACAGCAAGGTTTTTAAATTAAAAGGCCACTTATTTTAAATGGTAGAACAAAGATTTGAATGTTCTTGGAATTTTGCCAGGAACTCAGGTTTGCCTCTCAGTATATTCTAGAATTCATTTTTCTTTTTCTTGCAAAACTAGGGTCTTGGCCTTTCATTTTCTGTGTTCTCCACAATTTTTTTCCCCTCCATGATTCCTTACATGATCACTGACTCGAGTGCTGTGTTCACAATCTGGAAATTCTTTCAGTATCCTGGTATTGTAAGCTCATTTAGAATCAGATAATCCATTTTCATTGTCTAGATAATTCTCAAGGGAGCTCTTATTGCCTAGTGGTAAGGAGCTGCACTGCCAACTCAAAGGCATTTGGTTCTAATCCACCAGCTGCTCTGAGGTAGAAGGATGGACAATCTCCTCCTGTGCGATTTACTGTCTGAAAACCTTCTGGAGGATCAGCTGTGAGTTGGTTCCAATTCAATGGCACATAAAAACATATACCTCATTTTCTTTCTTGAAGTAACTTTTTGATATATTTATATATATTATATATATGTGATATATATTGATATATTTCATAATTGAATATATCCTCAGTAGAGGAGATTAGACAAAAAGCATATTTAACAAATTTATTTCTACTAAGCAGAAGTAAAAAGATAACATTATCTTTCCAGATTATGTAGTTACAGTTTTGCCAAACTGAAACATTAATGGCTAATTCAGTTTCCTTGGAATTATTAAAATTTATTCCTTCCTTTTTATATCTCATTTTATTTCCTTGTTGCTAATACTTCTGTTCTATACAGTATCCAGTTCTCTGTCGGGTATGGACTTGCAATGAAAACTAAAGGAGTTTCCACAAGGCAATTATAAGTATATAATACTTTCCAGCAGGCTCTAATCCTGTCCTGCTAATCTAATTTGTGCTTAAGTAGCTCCTTCACATCAAGGATAATACTAACAGCTTACCTTCCAAAGCATGGGTGGAGGAGCTCTAGTGGCCTAGTGGCAAGAAGCTGTGCTGCAATCCCAAAGGTATGCAGTTCGAGTCCACCAGTTGCTCCACTGAAGAAGGTGGGGCAATCTCCTCCTGTGCCAGTCAGTTCTGATTCAGTGGTACACAACAACGGGAAAACAAACCAAACATAATTCTATCTACCAAAGCATGGATAATACAAATACTGCCTCCACTCTCATTTGTTTCATTGTTAAATGCATGAGGAGATTAGAAACTCTCTGAGAAAAATAAAAATGAAAATAATAATAATAAAAGAAACTCTGAACAATTCACAGATTTCTAGTGAATCATAATGACAATTGGGTGAGACTAAGATAGGAGAGTAGGTAGACGCGAGATTCAGGGCTCCTATTGGAGTGAGTCCTTAAGAGATACAAATATTTAAGACTTACCTTAGATGAAAGGCTTGGTAATCTGCTTTTAAAGGATCACAGCCTTGAAAATCCTGTGGAGTTTAGTTCAACTCTGCAACACATGCATTGCCATGAGTCAAAGCCAACTCAACACTAAGTTTTGGTTCATTCAGCCAAAGGCAATGTGCTCCATAGAGACAAGAATGGTGAGGCTTCTCACATAGTTTGGAGCTTTTGCTAAGAGGATCTCTTCCTTGGAAAAGGACATAATGTTTGGAAAGGAGAAGGGTCGGCATAAGAGAGGAAGACCTTCAACCAGATGGATTGATACAGATTGTAGCAATGGGCTTGAGTGCATCAGAAAGGAAGAAGATGGTACAGAATAGTATAGGATTCAGATTAGTTTTTCATATGGGTTATTATGAGTCTTACTCAAGTCAATGGCACATAAAAACAACAACAAAGATTTTTAGTGTCTTCTCTAACTTGGTACTATGGCCGGCCAGATAGATACAAAGAACCAAGTTCCCAATCTGAAGGAACCATATTCTGGTGGTTGGGTTGTTCTGCTGGTAAAAGAATAATAATAAAAAAATTACTAGTATAATCTAATAATAGTGTTCTAGAATACAACATACATTTTAGTATCATTTGGTTCAAAGTTGTTTTTTGTGGTTTTTTTCCCCCTAATTTCCATTTTGATCTTTTACTTGAACCATTATGCACAAAACAATTTTTCCCAAATTCTCTGTGGTGAAGAATAACTCCACTGAGTATTTTTATTTGTATGTTTCCATTTTTGTTGAGTTTTCTTTCTTTTTTTTTTTACCTCAATCTATTATGGATCAATACTTTACAAAATACAATAAAAATTAATTTCTAGAAAATTAAAAGCTACTTGAGTGTTACAGCACTAATTTTTAATTAATTTTTTAATATATTTTTTTAAATTTTAAAAAAAATTGTTATTTTTGTGTGAGTGTACCGTCAAATCAGATCTGACTGGTACAGGAGGAGATTTTCCCTCCTTCCCTGACAGAGCATCTGGTGGATTTGAACTGTGCACCTCTGGGATTGTAGTTGCAGCTCCTTGCCACTAGGCCACCAGAGCTCCCCTTACAGCACTATTAAATGCTGTAAACTTTTCCAAACTATTCTCATTTCTGTACGTACATTATATTGGTTTGCTAAGTTTTTAAACCAAAAACACACTACACTTTGAGTCAGACAGACCAGCACTCCTTTTGAATGCTGAAGCTTTTCAGTCTTCTAATTCTCTCTTCAGCTATGTCTAATGTGTTAGGTTATTCTTATTACTTTCTAGTCACATCTGTTTTTTAGAACAAAATTTATTCCATTCCTTCACAATTTTTTCAGTCCATGGTCTTTTTAATCACCTGCTTTGCTGCTGAGAGCTGGACATTGAATATAGGGGACAGAAAAATTATTGATGCCTTTAATTGTGGTGTTGAAGACAAGAACTGAATATCCTATGAACTGCCAAAAACCAAACAGATATGACTTGGAGAAGATGCAGCTAGAGTGCTTCTTGGAGGCAAAGGAGATAAAGCACATGTTTGGGGCATGTTACTAAGAGAATCTTTTCCCTGGAGAGAGCTATCATGCTTGGAAAGATAGAGGCTGGTAAAAGAGAGGAAGACCCTCTTCAAGTTGGAGTGACACAGTGTAGGCAATGGGCTTGAGTACGTCAGAGACTGTGAGGATAACAAAGGATAGAATAGGGTTCAGATCGGTTGTGCATAGGCTCACTATGGGTTATAATCAATTCAGTGGCACCTAAAACAACAAAAGGACCCAAGGACTTGGCCTAGGCATACTTTAATTCTAAGAGATTTGGTGAGGTTTTTGTGTTGATTCTCCACCCCCCCCCCCTTGTGAATCGAGAAAATTACTAGTGCAGGAATTTCAGTTTACTGTCCCCACCATTGAGTGATCTCAAGGTTGGTATCTTCCTGTTAGGACTGGTATAAACATTTGGTTCTTTGCTTTCCATTTTTGCTCACTTCTCACAGCTCAGAATTTAACTCTTTGTTGGTTTTTTAGTTGTGTTCACTGCTGGCATATTCCTATACATTCTTGTGAAACCAGCAAGACATTAAGAAGTACTTTTGTTTTGTTTCCCTTCTTAAAAATTTTTTTAAAATTAATTTTAATGAAAGTTTACAGAGACTTAGGGTTTCCACTCATTCATTGTTGCACTTTTCTCCCTGCCCACCCCACCCCCCAGTTTGCTTTTCTCTTTGAAAAAAAAAAGAAAAATTCTTTCATTGTTATACAGTCCCTCTCCTCAAGTCCACTCCACCGTGTAGCCTTCATTCTGGACTCCTGTCATGACAGTAATACCTAATCATATATCGCTTTTAAACAGTTCTCTCCCTCGTCTGTTTTGATGCAGTATACATTATTTAGCCCCTCTTTCTCATCCTTCCCACAACCCCTATGTTAGTCCCGTTTTACAACAGTGGCCCCAATGCAATATTTGTCCTTTTGTGACTGAGATATTTCACTCAGCATAATGTCCTCCAGGGTCACTCATTTTGTATAATATTTCATGAGTTCCTTGTTTTTCAGTGCAGCATAGTATTCCATTGTGTGAATATACCAGAGCTTCTCTATCCATTCCTTTGTTGATGGACACTTGAGTTGTTTCCAACTCTTTGTTATTGTGAACAAAGCCGCAGTAAACATGAGTGTCCATATATCTGCTGGGGTGGCAGTTATAGTTTCTTTACGGTTTATTCCCAGTAGTGGAATTTCTGGGTCAAATGGTATTTCTATTTACAACGTTTTGAGAAAGCACCATACAACCTTCCATAGTGGTTGCACCATTTGACACTCCCACCAGTAGTGAATAAGTGTTCCAGTTTCTCCACAACCTCGTCAGCAGTTGTTGCTTGCTGTTCTGTTAAATTTTGCTATTCTTACTGAGGTGAGATGATATCCCATAGTTGTTTTGATTTGCATCTCTCTTTAAGCTAGGGATTTTGAACATTTCTTCATGTGCTTGTTAGCTATCTGAATGTCTTCTTTGGTGAAGTATCTGTTCATACCCTGTGCCCATTTTTCAATTGGGTTATTTACCTTTATCTTGTTGTGATGGTGGCTCACCATTTTACCAAAAGTTAAGTGTTACTATTTCAAAGTATTTTAGTAACAAGCTTAAAAAAATGTAGTCTAAAAGTGATTTCTGTACATAGAAAGTATAAAATAAGTCCTTAATCATTTTTTCCTGTTTCTCACTCTCTGGAGACATTTCGTTTTTCCTTCTTCCAATTTATTCTAGTATTCACCCTCATATTTCTTCTTATCTATATTGCTTATCAATATCCTATATAGCTATATATATATATATATATATCTTCTATAAACTGTTTATCTCTAAATAACACTCTTCTTAAATTCGTTCTTCAATTCTCAACACACTCATTGCTGTTGATCTAGTATCAACATATAATTGATTCTCCAGCAGGTTTATCCAGGCTGTAAATCGTACAGGAGGAGATTTACATTTTCCTCTCACAGAGCCACTGATGGATTCAAACTGGCAGAGAGCTACAGCCTTTTTTGTTAGCAGCACAACTCTCTCTGGGCTTGCCACCTGAGATCCCAATCATAAGTATGATATATAGATCCCCATTCTGAAGGATGAGGATTTATTTCTCTCTTCCCATCCCCAAATGATGTTTACCATGTCCGTGAGTCATTCTCATTCCCCAGTTGTCCCTATCTGATGATACAGTAATTTGGGGTAGGTTAGTATTCCATGTCAAAAAATATTAAGACCTTATCTTAGTTATCTAATATGAATGTAACAGAAGTACCCCAAGGAGATGTCTTTAAAGAAGAGAAAATTATTTTCTCATAGTCTAAAAGACTAAGGAGTTCTAATGGAGAAAGAGCAGCATTGCCAACCCAAAGGCAGGCAGTTCCACCAACTTCTTAATGAGAGAAAGAGGAGCAGTCTTCTCATGGATGAGTTACAGCCTCTGAAAACCTGGTGGGGAGTTAACTATGACTTGATTCTGACTCGACAGCATTGAGTTTTGTTTTTTATTTTTCTTAAGTGCCATCAAATCAATTTTGACTCATAGTGACCCTGTGAACAACAGATCTGAAACCTGTCTTATCCTGTGCCATTGTCATAATTTTAACATACTCTTGCTGCAGTCACTGTGCCAATCCACTTGTTTGAGGATCTTCCTCCCTTTTGCTGACCCTCTTCCTTTCCAAGCCTGATGTTCTTCTCCAAGGAATAGTCTCTCTTAATAACATGCCCAAAGTATATGAGATAAAGCTTGAAAAGACCATAATTTGAAACAGGTGCACCTTAGTCTTTAAACTGACATCATTGCTCCTTAATACCCTGAAGAGGTCCTTGAAAGCAGAATTTCCCAGTGTCACACATTTTTTTAAATTTCTTTTCTGTCAGTACCAAGGGATTGTGGGTCCAAGTAGATTAAATCATTGACAAGTTCAGTCTTCTCTCCATCTTTCATGATGTTGCCTGTTTTCCCACTGGTGAAGATTTTTGTATTCTTGATGTTGAGATGTGATCTATTTTGAAACTATAGTCTTTGATCTTTGACAAGTGTTTCAAATCCTCCTCACTTGTGGCAAGCAAAATTGTGTTATCTACATTACACAGGTTGTTGGTGAGTCTTCCTCTGATCCTGATGCCACACTCTTCTTTGTACAGTCCAGCTTCCTGGGGGATTTGCTCTGCATATAGATTGAATAGGTATGGAGAAAAGATGTATCCCTCGCACATACCTTTCTTAATTTTGAACCATGCAGTGTTCCTTTGCTCTGTTTAGAAGATGACAGCTTCTTGGACTAGATATAGGTTTTGCATGCACACAATTAAGTATTCTGAGATTCCCATTCTTCTAAATGTTAGCCGTAGTTTGTTATGATTCACACAATCAAATGTCTTTGCCTATTTAATAAACTATTTAATAAAACACAGATAAGAAATCCTGCTGGGATTCTGTATTTTCTTTCAAGATCCATATTAACATCACTGATCCATCATTAACATCAGCAATGATTGTCCTTGTGCCATGGCCTCTTACAAGTCCAACTTGACATTCTGGCAATACTCTGTCAATGTATTGTTCCAGCTGATTTTGAATAATATTTAGCAAGATTTTGCTTGCATTTGATATAAATGATACTGTTTGAAGATTTTCACATTCTATTAGATCACCTTTGGGGGGGAGGGAATGGGAACAAATATGAATCTCTTCCGCTCAGTTGACCATGTAGCTGTCCTCCAAATTTCCAGGCACAGACCAGTGAGCACATCTTGGGCTGTATCTGTTTGTGAAACATATCAATTGATATTTTATCAATTCCTGGGGCCTTATTTTGTTATTGCCTTCAGTGTAGTTTGAACTTCTTCTTTCATCCCAACTGGTTCTTGATCATATGCTATTTCCTAAAATGGTTCTATGTACACTAATTCTATTTGGTACAGTGACTCAGTGTATTCTTTCAATCTCCTTTATTTTTCCTTCCTCAATCTCTTTTTGATGCTTCTTGGATCATTCAGGATTTTGTCCATGACATCCTTCAGTATTGCAACTCAAAGCTTGAATTTGGTTTTCAGTTCTTTCAGCTTGAAAAATGCTGAGTAAGTTCTTCCTTTTTTGTTTTAGAAACCTAACATTATTGTCATTGTTAGGTGCTGTATGGTTTAACATAGATCTGAACCCTGCCCTATCCTGTACCATCTTTAGCTCTGATACATTTGAGCCCATTGCTGCAGTCACTGTGTCACAATCCATCTTGGGGGGGAGTGTCTTCCTCTCCTTCACTGACTCTCTTTCTAAGCATTATGTCCCTTTTTAAGGACTAGGCTCACCTAGTAATATGTCTAATATATGTGAGAGAAAGCATCATCATCTTTGCCTTCATCTAGTACTTTAGATGTATTTTCTCCAAGATATTTCTATTCTTTCTTTTGTTAGTCCATGGGATTGTATAGTACTGTTCTCCAGCACCATGACTCAAAGGCAGCAGTTCTTTTGTTTTCCTTATTCATTGTGCAGTTCTCTGATGCACAGCAAGTATTAAGACCATGGCCTGAATCAGGCACATCTTAATCTTTGAACTAACAGCATTGCTCTTAAATATTTGGAGAGGTCTCTGAAAGCAAACTTGCCCAATGTAATACTTTATAATGTTGTTGTTGTTGTTGTTGTTGTTAAGTGCCGTCGAGTCATAAGTGACTCATAGCGACCATATGAATGAAAGACCTGAGTGTTTGTATAACTTTCATCCTTTCTCCAGGTTCATAGGGTTTCCAGAGGCAAGCTACTTTGGAATTGGATGCCACTCCTGCTTCCAAGCTTGTTTTAGTCTGGGAGCTCCACCAAACACTGTCCACCATGGGTAACCATTATCACATTTGACACATCAGTGTCATACTATTCAGCATCACAGCAACCATGAGTTAGTGGACAGACCAGGGCTACATGACCTAGAAGAATGTTTCACTAAAAACAAGTAAAAACAGGCCCGAGGGCTATAAAAAAAACACCCCAATAATAACCAAACAAACTCCTGACTTCCCGACTGCTGGTACTACTAAATGTGTTGATTGTTGATCCAAGCAAGATATGTTGATTCTTGATCCAAGCAAGATGAAATTATTGATTCTTTCCCCCTTTTCCCATCTATTATGATGTTGACTCTTGGATCCCAGGATGAGGACCTTTGTTTTCTTGACATTGAGATGGGATTCACACAGAAGCTTCCTTGATATTCTACAGCAAGTGTTTCAGGCCTTCCTCACTTCCCACAAGCAAGATTGTATCATCTGCATGACACAGGTTGTTGATGTGCTTTCCTCTGATCTTGATACCACATTTCTTTTCAAGGAGTTCTGCTTCACTAATTACTTGTCCAGTGTACATATTAAATGTTGTTGTTGTTGTTATATGCCGTCGAGTCACTTGCGACTCATAGCGACCCTACGTACAACAGCCCTAAACTCTGCTCTGTCCTTTGCCAGTCACACTGTCTCTGACACTCCCATCCTGATTACCCCAGTCACTGAATCAATCC
>NW_006399753.1:36994566-37004395 GCF_000299155.1 Elephantulus edwardii
AAATATGTCAATTGGTATACCATCTATTCCTGGAGCCTTATTTTTTTGCCATTTCCTTCAAAGCAGCCTGAACTTCTTCTTTCATCACCATAGGCTCTTCCTCATATGTTGTTTCATGAAATTCTTCTGTGTCTTCCAATTCCTTTCAATAAAGTGACTCAGTATATTCTTTCCATCTCCTTTTAATACTTCCTGGATCATTTAACATTCTGCCGAAAGCATCCTTGATTTTAGCAACTCGAGGTTTGAATTTGTTCTTCAGTTCCTTGAGCTTGTGAAATGCTGAGCGAGTTCGGCCCTTTTGATTTTCTGACTCCAACTCCTTGCACATTTAATTGTAATATTTTGCTTTGTCATCCCGTGCTACCTTTTGAAATCTTCTACTCAACTCTTTAGTATCTTGAATTCTTCCTTGTGCTTTGGCTTCTCTGTGTTCCAGTGCAATTTTCAGAGTCCCTTCTGACACCCATTTTGGTCTTTTCTTCCTCTTCCGTCTTTGCAATGACCATTTGCATCTTCCTTGATGATACCCTTGATATCCTCCCACAACTCAACTGGTCTTCCCTCATTAGTGCTCAAGGTGTGTCTGATACAGGCCATGGTCTTTGCAATCACTTGTTTGTTATGCATCGGAGAGTTGGACAGTAACTAAGGAAGATAGAAGGAGAATTGATGCCTTTGAACTGTGGTGATGGAGAAGAGTATTGAGGGTATCATGGACTGCTAGGAAAACAAACAGATTCGTCCTGGAAAGGGTCAGACCGGGTGGCTCCTTGGAGGGAAGGATTCTGAGGCTCCGTTTAATGTACTTTGGACATATTGTATAACGAGGGACCGGTCCTTGGAGAGGAACATCATGCTTGGTAGGGTGGAGAGACAGCACAGGAAGGGAAGGCCCTCTATGAAGTGGATTGATTCCGTGACTGGGGTAATTGGGATGGGTATATTGGAGACAGTGCTACTGGCACAGGACAGAGCAGAGTTTAGGGCTGTTGTATATAGGGTCGCTATGTTGTACATAGGGTCGCAAGTGACTCGATGGCACATAACAAGAACATGTTCAACAGCTCTGAACCCTGCCCTATCCTGATCCAGTCTCACTGACTCTTTCGTATTTACACACCCATTACCCCAGTTATGATGTCAGTTCATTTCATCTGGGGTCTTCCTCTCCTGTGCTGTCCCTCCACACTTCTGAGCATGATGTCCTCCAAGTCCCCCTTGGCCACATGCCCAAAGTGTGTGAGACAGAGCTTCAAAATCCTAGACTCCAAGGAGAAACTTGGTTTCACCCTCTTCAAAATAGACTTGTTAGTTCTCTTGATGGTCCATGGTATGTTCAAAACTCTTCTCCAGCACCACAAACCAAAGACATCGATTCTTCTGTCATCCTTAGTCCTGGATTTAATATTAGTCATAAGATGACACAAACAGTTAAGTGCTCAGTTACTAGTCAAAAGATTGACAATTTAAATCTATATTGATCCACTTTGGAAGAAAAAAACCCAACAATCTATTGACCTACTTCCAAATGATTCCCACAGAGCACAGATATCACTTACTCACTTACTGTTTTCTAGTTAGAACCAAGTGAAAGCTGTCCCTTAGGAATTTTTCTGAGGCCACAAATTTAATAAGAAGAGATTGTCTGTCTGTTTGTTTCCAAAAGAGCTGCTTGTGGATGCAAATCACCATAGAGGTGCAAGCTTTAAGAGAGCAGCACAATTCATATACACCACAGAACTTCCTGTTGTATTATCATAACCTGGAATCTATATAACAGCAGCTGGTTTGGTGGGATACTTTTTTGTATTAGTTAATACTAGCTTCTACAGAATCAGATTGTCATTTCATTTATGAGTATGAATCACTACATACCAATCAATCACTAAATACCAATAAGTCTGTCATTTATGTAAATATGCTGTCCAGTCATAATTTGAAACTAGTTAACTTGAGTTGCTCTGGAACGCCTTTAGTTGCTGCTTGGATGGAGGAACTGTTATTCACGGAGTATATTATTTGCTCTTTTATGCTACTTGTTTACAATCCCATTTGTTAAACATGTGCGCGCACACACAGATATATAGAATAAGATCACATTTGCCCTTACATGCGTGTACTCTGTGCATACAAGAGCCTATTTGGTTAAATTTTATATTCCTCAGTGCTCTCACTTATTTTGAAATAAATTAGTAAAGTATCTAGGTGTGTTCTCCCTACAGAGAGCAAGCTAACTGGTGTGTATGGATGATTAAATATATGGGGGAGCTATCTCTTCTTCAATAAGATTGTGAAATTAGGATGGAAAAGCTTCTCTCCCAAATGCCTTGTGTTCATTAAAGACTTAAGACTTGGGTGATTTATTCAATAGGAATTGAGGGTTTTTTTTGAACAGTATGGAAAGCAAAACTGTGCTTAGGAACTCTGTGTGATGTTTTTGATCCTTAAAGCTTCTGATACAAAACCCTTTTGTATAAGCACATCAGTGGAACAAGGGGGGGTAAGAATCTCTAGGGATGCAGAAAAAAAATTGTATAAAACCCAACACCTTTTCTTGATGAAGCCCTAGAAAAGATAGGAATATATGGGAAATTCCTCAATTATGACTCAAGGCATATATTAAAAGCCAATAGCTAACTTTCACTTAATATACAAAGATTTAGACATTTTCCTCAGAATTGTGACCAAGACAAGGGTACCTACTCTTACTATTCTTATCCAAATTTATATTAGAAGCCCTGGCTAGAGCAATAAGACAAGAAAAAGAGGGGGAAATGTATTTAGATTTTAATGAAGAAATAAGGCTACTTCTATTCATGGATAATATGAGATATATATATAATTTCAAAGAGTGTTCAAGAAATTTTTTAGGCTTAATAGAGGAATTTAACAAGGTTGTAATGTGTAAGCAATGAGAAATCTGAAGGAGAAGTTAGGGAAACAGTTTCATCTACACTAGAATCCATGTAAATAGATTGAAGTCATTCCTCATGGGGAATTGGTTCCATTCCAGGACTTCACCTACCCCCATTCCAATATTTGTGTTCAACCTACACATATCTTCCTATATACTTTAAATAATCTCTAAATTACTTTTAGTGCCTAATGCAAAGTAAGTGCAAAAGATAGCACTTTATACTTCCTCTTAGTTTATAAAGGATTGCTTTGGCCACAGAATTGCTTTTTTTCCCTTCTTGAATGTTTTACTTTTTTTTTTTTTAAATCTACTATTGGTTGAATCTATGGATGCATGACACCCAAATTGGATGTCAAACAAAACTAGCTAGGAATAAAAGCTTACCAGGAACATGAAGAATTAATAGGGTAAAGATTTTTTTTTTAGAGCACTGCTAGAAAAGATTAAAGAAAATTTAAGTAAGTGGAATGTTTTTTGATGTTCATACCACCCAAAGTGATCTGTAAATTAAATACAATTACAGTGAAAATTTTGACAAGTCTTTTTAGGAATAGAAGAACCAGTCCTCTTCTTTATATAGAAGGAAAAATTGCCCTGATTAGCCAATGCAGTATGTTTAAAGAAAAGAACAAAGTAGGAGGACTCACAGTTCCTAATTTCAGAATATTTAGAATCACTAAGCTCAGCTCATTGCTCTCATGTCTGAACTGACTGACTCATAGCAGGTTTTCAGGAAACTGTAAATTACACAGGAAGAGAGTACTCACCTTTCCTCTGAGGAGCCCCTGGATCTAGCATTCAATCCAGCATAGAAATGTCAATTCGGATTAGCATTGCAATTCCCTATAGATAGTAGCACACTGTGCCTTCCATAACTCCTCATAGTATGATGTTTTTGCTGATTGCCTTCAAGTCAAGCATGACTCATCACAACCCTATGAACCTTTCTTTAACTATCGACATTTATCAAGGTTCGTAGAGTTTCCAGAAACATGTTGTTTAGAATGTGTATCCACTCCTGCTTCCAGACTTGTCTTAAACTTGGAGCTCCACCAAACACTATCCACTATGGGTAACCGTTATGGCATTTGACACCCCAGTGGCACAAGGTTCAGCATCACAGCAACCCCAGGTTTCCTCAGTACAACACATTTGACAGAAGAGTGCTGTACCACTAAAAAGAATGTTCCTCCAAAATATAATAACAACCAAACAATGAAGGAATTTTTCCTTTACTTTTCAAAGGGAAGAGTGTATAGGGGGGGAAGGGGGGAACAGGAAGAAAAGTGTAACAATGAATGGAAATCCAGTCTCTGTAAATTTTCATTAAAATTTAATAATAATAATAAATACTCTTCTGATTGTCATGATAACTACTACTAAAATGTAACTTATTAAAAAATTACAAGTATTACAAATAAAAAAAAATAGTAACAACCAACTTTAAATGCAGAGGCCCTCCCTGAGATCTTGTTGACTCTAAACAAGAAGCTTAAATAAAAACAACCCCACCCAATCCCAACAGGCTGATATTGGTATAACAGGAAATTCATAGACCAATGGAATATAATCAAGAGTCCAGAAATAAATTTATACATTCATGGTTAGCTGATTATTTTATTGTGATTTTAATGAAAGTAGGACGCTCTGTTGGCCTAGTGGCAAGAAGCTGCGCAGCAATCCCAAAGGCCTGTGGTTCAAGGCCTCCAGCTCCTCTGTAGCAAAGGATGAACATTCTCTTCCCGTGCATTTAACTGCCTCTGAAAACCTACTGCACAGTCAGCTATGGGCCAATTCCAACTCTATGGTACACAACAACAGTTTACAAAAGAGTTGGATTTTAATACATTCATTGTTGCATATTTTCCTCCCTACCCTCTCCCAATTCACTTAAAAAAAAGTCATTCCTTGTTGCATCGTTTCCTCCCTTTCCCCCAACCCCTCCTCTAGTCCACTTTGCCCTGTACCTCTTATTCTGGATTGTTGTCATACACATAATGCCTAATCACATATTCCTTTTAAACATTTCTTCATCTGTTCCAGTGCAGTGTTCATTATTTATCCCCTCTTTTTTTAGTTTCCCCCAACCCCCATGTCAGTCCTGTTTTATAACAGTGGTGCTATTTAGTATTTGTCCTTTTGTGACTGAGATATTTCACTCAGCATAATGCACTCCAGGATCATCCATTTTGTTAATTTCTTTTTGCTGTTGTTCTTAAGTGCTGTCAAGTTGTAGGCAACTCATTGCAACCGTATGAACGAAAATCCTCGACTCTTGTGTGAGTGACTTTCATCCTTTCTCCAGGTTCATAGGATTTCCAGAGGCAAGCTGTTTACGGAAGTGGATGCCACTCCTGCTTCCAAGCTTGTTTCAACTGCTGAGCGCCAATAAACATTGTTCACTATGGGTAACAATTATCGCATTTGACACAGCAGTGTCACAGGATTCAGCTTCACAGAGACCACAACTTACCTCTGTACGGCAACTGGACACACCAGGGCTATACGACCTAGAAGACTGAACAAAAACAATGAAAAACAGGCCTTAGGGCCATGAATTAAAGTCACCTACTTTTGGCTTGGTAGCATTGCTTTCGGGCCACTGGGCCAACTGGTCCCTCTCTGTGTTGTTATGTGCTGTCGAGTCGTAGGGGACTCATAGCAACCCCATGAACGAAAGTCCTCGACACTTGCATTCTGACTTTGGTGGTTGTTTTACTACTTTATGTTTTATTCTGATTGAACCAAAATCAGCTACACCTAAATTCTCCCTCAGTTAAATATTTTATGAGTTCCTACGGGCACTTGGGTTGCTTCCTTCTCTTTGCTATTGTGAATAACACAGCAATAAACATGGATATGCATATATCTGTTTGGGTGGTAGCTCTGGTTTCTTTAGGGTATATTCCTAGTAGTGGAATTGCTGGGTCAAATGATATTTCTTTTTCCAACCTTTTTAAAAAGTGCAGTACTGCCTGCCTTTAGTGGTTGCACCATTTTACTCTCCCAGTGAATAAGGGTTCCAATTTCTCCACAACCTTGCCAACATTTGTTGTTTACTGCTCTGTTGAACTTTGCTATTGTTACTGGAATGAGATAATATCTCATAGTTGTTTTGATTTGTATCTGAGAGCTAAGGATTTTGAACATTCCTTCATGTAATTGTTTGCCATCTGAATGTCTTCTTTGGTAAAATGTTTATTTAAATACTGTGCCCACTTTGCAACTTAGTTGTTAATCTTTTTCTTGTTGAGGTGCTGAAGTATCCTATTAAGTTTAGATATTGAGTCTCTTAACAGATATGTCATTACCAAATATATTTCCCTTTTACCCTGTTGGAGAAGTTTTTTGCTGTGCATCAGGATTTGATTCTTAGAAAGTTCCATTCATGTATTTTATTCTTTCCTGGCTGTACATTTTTCCAGATGTGTGGAAGACTGTTCTTATTGTGGACTAGGGCTTTTCTCTGATGAAGTTTTTAATCCTTGGTTTTACTCAGAGATCCTTGATCCACTTTGAGTTGGTTTTCTGTGTGTAATGTAAGAGGTGGGTCTTGCATGAGTTTTCTACAGATCATTTTTAGATTTTGCCAACACCATTTCATAAACAGACTTTCATTTCCCCACTTAACTGATTTCATCTCCTTGTCAATAATCAGTTAACAATAGGTAGATGAGCTGATTTCTAGGTTCTCAATTCTATTCCATTGATCTGTATGTCTGTCCCATACCAGTACAATGCTGGCCTGACCACCATGGCTTTTTAGTAGTATTTGCGATCAAGGAGTGAGACGTCTCCTACCTTGCTTCTCTTTTTCAGGAGTGCTTTACTTATTCAGAGTCTCTTTCAATTCCAGATGAAATTGGAAATTACATTTTCCATCTCATTGAAGAATGGAATTGGCATTGCATTGTACTTTTAGATTGTCTTTGGTAGAATTATCATTCTCACAATATTGGGGCTTCCTATCCAGGATTGGAAGCATGAGTGACATCCATTTCCTAAACAACATGCATCTGGAAACTCTATGAACTTTGATATATGACAACAGTTGTAGAAAGGCTTCAGGTCTTTTGTTCACAGGGTTGCTATGAGTTGTGCTCCACTTGATGGCAATCAATAACAGTAACAGTCCATGAGCATGATATATTCTTCCATTTCTCTTTTTATTTAGTGTAGTAATGTTTTATAAATTTTCCTTGAATAGGTCTTTTGTGTTTCTAGTTAGATTCACTCCCAAGTATTTAACCCATAGTTAGCTATTGGGATGGATATTGTTTTTGTTAGCTCCATTTCTGTATTCTCTTTGTCATTGTATCCTGCTGAATTTGTAGACTATGTCTAGTAATTTTCTCATTGAATCTTAAGGGTTTTTCAAGAGTACTATCATATAATCATATACCTTGTATGTTGATCTTGTATAATCATATATCTTGTATGTTGATCTTGTATCCTGCTGAATTGGTAGACTATGTCTAGTAATTTTCTCATTGACTCTTTAGGGTTTTCCAAGAATACTATAATATAATCAGCATAGAGAGATAATTTTACCACTTCTTTGCCAATTTGGATACCTTTACAAAGGTACTAAGTCTAATCAGTGCGCAAAGAAGAATTGCTTCAATAATTGGTGCATGGTAGTTGGACTTTAACACACATGAAAATGTACTTCACACCATACACAAAAGCAAATTAAAAATGAACTGAGGACCTAAAGGTGCAAATTAAAACCATTTTTAGAACAGAGAGAAGCAGCACTATCAAGCTCACCTTTCCAATAGAGACTCTCTAATAATAAAATCACAGCAGCAAAAGATTAAATAAATGAGCTAAAAATTAAAAACTTTTGTTCATCAAAAGATTTTAAGAAAAAGGTGAAAAGAAACCCAAGCAACTTATAGAGTATCTTTGAAACCATATTATCATACAAGAATCTAATAAACAATACATGTAAAACTTTAATTACTTAACAGAAAAAAGACAAATGTCTGATCATAAAATGAGCAAAGGACTTGAATAGACACTTGGACTGAGAGGACAAATGAGATGATGACATGAGAGAATGAAAAGATGCCCAGCTTCGGGAGCTATTGGTAAAAGTAAATCAAAACCACAGTGAGATACCATTTCATTCCTACAAAGATGGCTAAGGGAGCTCTGGTGGCCTAGTAGTAAGAAACTACACAGCAATTCTTGGGTCACATGGCTTGAATCACCAGATGTTCCACAGGAGAAAAATGGGAAGTCCCCCCCCCCCTTTGCGACTTACTGCCTCTGAAAACCCACTGGTGTCAGCTATGAGTTGCTTTCTGACTTGACAATAAACAACAACAACAATAGGATAACTAAGATTTAAACAAATTTTTTTTTTAAAAAACCCAAACAAAGCAGACAATGACAAGTGTTTTTAAGAAAGTGAAAAAATTAGAACCTTTACCCATTGCTGGTCTGAATCAGAATTATACCATCCTTGTGGAAAGCAGTGTGATTGTTCTTTTAAAAAATGTGAAAAAGCAATTTTTATAAGTTATGTACCAATGTTATATCTTTTCTCCATACCTAATCAATCAATCAATATGCTGAGTTAATTATTCAAGAAGCTAGACTTTATGAAAAAGAATGTGGCATCAGGATTGGAGGAAGACTCATAAATAACTCATGTTATGCCTATGACACAACCTTACTTGCTGAAAATTAAGAGGACTGAAAATATTTGCTGTGGAAGACCAGAGATTACAACATTCAATTTAGATTACATCTCAGTATCAAGAAGACAAAAATCTTCTCCACTGGACCAATAGGCAACATCATGATAGATGGAGAAAAGATTGAAGTTGTCAACAATTTCATCTTACTTGGATCCACAATCCCTTGGTACCAGCAGTTAAGAAATCACTCCACAATGTCATCAGCATTTACTGTTTGCAAAAAGTTGGAAACAGAAATTCCATTTGACCCCACAGTTCTAATACTTGGCGTATACTCTAAAGAAACCAGAGCTGTAACTCAAATAGATGTGTGGACACCCATACTTATTGTTACATTATTCACAGTATGGAAGAGATGGAAACAGCCTAAGTATCCATCAACAAACAGAGAAACTGTGGTACATTCACATAATGAATTATTACACAGGATTGAAAAACAATTAATTCGTTAAACACTGCACAACATGAGTGAGCCAAGAAGACATTATACTCAGTGAAATATTTCAGTCACAAAAGGATGAATATGGCACATAACAACAGCAACATATGTGTTTTCAACAATGACAATAAGAAAGAGGAGCTGCTGAGGCTACTTATGTAAAACTTAACATTTTGTACAATTTGATTCCTTGGTTTGGCAAATTAGAGTCATAATTTAATGGGACATCTCAGTTCACTGGTAATGTGTTTAGTGTTTCTGGCAGTCTCCTTCTATAAAGATTTACAAACTTCAAAAACTTGATCAAAGTTTGCCATGAGTTGAAATCAACTTAATGGCAATGGGATTGGTTTTGTTTTGGTTCTCCCTTTAAGTTTGTTGGCATCTGGTCTTAAGTGATTGCAAGTAGCCACACAAGAAACAATAATGAAACTCTATTGGCTTGGGACAATGTCGGAAAAGAGTCAGGTATAAAAGGAGAATATGGAGTATGTGGCTAATTGCCTTCACTAACAACTGCCTCTCTTTGCCATCATACCAGAAAGGCTGGACGGTACTCAGCTGCCATTAGTAAAATTTTTTATTAAAGATTTCATACACTAATCTTTATTAAAAGGGGAGAAATTGAAGAAAATTTTATTTGCTTATAGGTTATAGATTTTCTGGCGTCATAAATAGTGGTTAAAAATCTTAAGATAGAATTTAAAGCTCAAATCCAAACTGTTCGCCACCCAAGCAGATATATGCACACCCATGTTTATC
>NW_006399753.1:37007096-37025747 GCF_000299155.1 Elephantulus edwardii
ATCCTTGCCTAGTTCCTGTTCTTAAAGGGAATGCCTTTAACCTCTCTCCATTAAGAACAATGAAATATTATTTGTCATTCCTTTTCATACATTCATTCATTTGCATTGTGTTTCATTCATGTACATTGTACTTTATATATTTATATACATTGTGCTTTATATAATTACTATTGATCAGTGCCATTTATCATTTCATCTCAAGTTCCCTTTGCATCTTGCCTATTCCTTCACCTCCTCCATCAGGCCGCTAATCTCTGCTGGCCTGGTGGGTTTTCCATCCTTCCCCTCCTCATGCACTCCTTTCCCCCTTTCTCCTCCCCTCTTGAACATATTCTATTATACATATCCTGTTCCTATTTACTAATTACACTAGCCATATTGTCTTTTCCTCAATTCTTCCAAGGTTTGGCCTAGTTTAACATAACTAGTAGAAAATGTCTGCCATGAGCATTATACTGTTTTAAGAAGGATTAATAGGGGATCTAATTGACAAGAGCAACTTATAAACGATTGAATGAGAACCATAGAGGGCAATGAATTTAAATTAGAGAGGGAAAACCCAGCAAAGGAAAGTGAGAAAGGTTGTACATGTAGAAATTGTTGAAGTATGCTTGCTACGTATTTTCTTAACAATAACAAAAGATATTGGAAGTGGGGAACATCTATGCAGATTATTGTAAATGTAGTAAAATGTTTTCAGTCTTTTTATTAATTTCTTCCTATCTTTAAGTAACCTTTCCCATTTTAAGAGGTAATTAGGGGGAAAGGATAATTTTGGGAAGCTCTCATTTTCTTTTCTCTTCAAAAGAAATGTTCTCAATGAAAGAGTTTTACTTTTCAAGAAGAGTGAATTGGGGGGCATGGGGTGGTCAGGGAGAAAAGTGAAACAATGAATGACTAAAAACCCTAAGTCTGTCAACATTCATGAAAATGAATTTAAAAAAAATGTTCTCCATGCAAAGATTCAGATATCTCTAATATGGTCTTAATAGTCAGCAATATCCATTTAATGAGTTCAACAGTCTCCTTACAAAGGGATACAGACTTTGACTTGCCAGTTACTTCTTTTCCTACAACTCCTAGGAATCCAAATGAGAAGGTTGGAATATGCTATACCTGACTACTGAATGTCTAGGTGTAAGCAGTAAAACATCTTTGAGCTCCATCTCAAAATAAAGTTGGGGGGAATAACAGAGGAAAAGAAAAGAACTCCATTTAAATGAACTGAAGCTTTCCAGAATTATAAATTGTAGTCATTTGTTTTGAAATGAACTTAGAGACAGCTTGGGAATAGAGTGAAAACCTTTAAACTTAATCCAAATTTAGTTACTCATTAAAATGTCTTCATTGTATCATGAGACCACAAGTGATTTTCATAATATAAACTCAGTGACTTCAGTTTGCTGACATCTGTGACCAAAGCACAGGTGTGTGTATAATTACCATGACCTTAAGGGGAGACAGTATTAAATTTATAGAGGAAAAAATGCCTAATATAAAAAAATAGTGCTTTTTTTCTTCTGTCTTATTTTTGTGACCCTCATTTGTTGGGATCTCTTGTGGACTAGCACATAAGGAATTGTATTGCCAACCCAAAGGCAAGTGGTTCGAATCCACCAAATGCTCTGCAGGAAAAAGATGGACAATCTCATTCCATGCAATTTTCTCTGTAGACTCAGTGGAGGAACAGCTGAGTAGGTTCCAACTCCACCTTGACAGCATATAATAATAAATAATTCATAGCAAAAAATTAAATACCGCTGTGTACAACAAATGTTTTCATTAGAGGTCTCTCATGGCCTAGTGGTAAGGAGCTATGCTGCATTCACAAAGACAGGTGGTTTGAATCCAATAGCTGCTCTTCAGGAGAAAGATAAGCAATCTCATCTCATGCGATATACAACTCTGATAAAACCCCTGGAGAGTGGTTACGAATCAGTTCCCACTCTAGGGCACATAATAATGTCAACAAGAACAATCTTGTTAGGTGCTAGGGAATCAAGTGTGACTCACAGCGACCCTACCAACAACAAACCTGAACCTTGTCCTGTATTGTGCCTCATCTTCTCTGACACACGTGAGTCCATTGCTGCAGTTACTATGTCCATCCATCTTGTTGGGGGTTTTGCTCTCTTTCACTGACCTTTCTAAGCATGATGTTCCTTTCCAAGGAATAACCTCTCCTAGAAACATGTTCAGAGTATGTGAGAAAAAGCTTCATTTTTGCCTCTGGCTAGGATGCACTCTGGCTTACAATTTTTTTTTCTTTTAGCAGTCCATGGGATATTCAATACTCTTCTCCAATACCACAACTCAAAGGCATCAATTCTTCTGTCATCTCTATTCATTGTCCAGCTTTCAGGTGCATAGTAAGTGATTGAAAAGACCAAGGCCTGAATCAAGCATCCTTTAGTGATCAGACTGACTTCATTACTCTTCAGTATTTTGGAGAGATCCCTGACAACACAGACTTGCCCAATGCAATACACCTTCTGATCTCCTGACTATAATACCAAGGGTTTTGGTCCCTGCACGATGAGTTAATTGACAATGTCAATCCTTTCTCCATCTCTTATGATATTTCTTGCCTATTGGCCCAGATATGAGTGTATTTGTCTTCTTGATGTTGAGATATAATCCATATTGAAAGCTGTAGTCTTTGATCTTCTGCAGCAAGCATTTCAGGTCCTCCTGATTTTCAACAAGCAATTTATATTATCTGTGTAATACAGGTTGTTATGTCTTACTCTAATCCTGATGTCACATTTCACTTCATAGAGTCCAGCTTCACAATTTTTTTTCTTCAGCATACAGATTGAATATGTGTGGAGAAAGCATATATCCCTGGTGTACACCCTTGCTGATTTTAAACCATGCAATATTTCTTTGCTACAGATGAATAACAGCTTCTTGGTCTTAGGATAGATTTCATATGAGTATAGTTAACTGTTCTAGGATTCTCATTCTTCTCATGTTAGTCATAGTTTGATATGTTCAATGCCTTTGCAATAAAACACACACATTTTTCTGGTATTCTTTGCTTTCAGTCAGGATCAGTCTAGCATCAAAAATTATATCCCTGGTGCTGCAGCCTCTTACAAACCCTGCTTGAACTTCAGACAGTTTCCTGTCAATGTACTAGCTGGTTTTGGATTATTTTTGGCAATAATTTGCTTACATGTGATATTAGTGATATTTTTCAATAATTTTCACATTTAGTTGGGTTACCTTTCCTAGGGATGAAAACAAATATGGATCTCTTTCAGTCAATTTGCCAGACAACTGTCCTCCAAATTTCTTGGCATAGATGATATTCAGTAATAAATTAAAAGCCACATTTATATAATACAGAATGATTTAACATTGGTATGGAGAGTCAAGAAAGGATACACGTTTTCCATGTATTTTTTTCATATATTATTTTTGAAAATATTTTCTTGTATTTTTGGTGATACTGTACATCATAAAATGTTCTTATTCAGTAAGTGCTACAGAAAAATGTTCAGTGACATTAGTTACATTCTTCACATTGTGTAAAAGTTCTCATTATTTCTCCTCTAGTCATTTCTTTCCCATTGCCTTATGTCTCTTGTCCACATTTCCTATCTGTACTTTAGAATAACTACTGTCAAAAAAGAAGCTCTGATGGCTTAGTGGTAAGGAATTGAGCTACCAACCCAAAGGCACACAGTTCAAATCCACCACCTGCTCCAAGGGAAAAACATGAGCTTTCTCCTCCCATGTCACTTACACCCTCCTGAAATTTGCTGGAGTATGAATGAATTCATAGCTGACAATGGTACATAGCAACAACTGCACATTTGATCTCATATGTTGTTATTAGATGCCATCAAACTGACTCCATACTGACTCTGTACTAAAATATAATCAATCCTGCACCACCCTGACTTTGCTGTGCTCAGGCTCATAATTGCAGTCACCATATCAGTCCATCTCAAAGAAAATATTTTTCTTTTTTCACCAGCCCCCCCTTTTTTTTTCTTCAATGAAAGTTTAGAGAGACTTTGGATTTCCATTCTTTTATTGTTGCACTTTCCTCTCTGCCTCCCTCTTCCCCCCAATTTGCTCTTCTCTGTGAAAAATAAAAGAAAAATTCTTTCATTGTTATACAATTTCTCCCCCCAAGTCCACTCCACTATCCTGCCTTCATTCTGGACTAGCCCTTTCTTTACCAAGCATGATATCATTCTTAAGGGAATGGAACCTGCTAAGAGCATGCCCCAAATGTGTGAATGGACTCTTACCATACTTGTTTCTAAGGTACATTCTAGCTACACATCTAGCAAGACAAATTAATTTGTTCTTTTGACAGTCTGTGATATATTAAATATTCTTTGCAAACACTAAGTTCAAAGCCATCAATTCTTTGGTCTTCCTTATTCATCATCCAACTTTCACATGATTATGAGGTTATAGATGGAAGTACAAGCTGCCTGAAAGAACTGGCAAAAAACAAGATCCCAGGAGTTGACGGCATACCAATTGACATAGTTCAACAAACAGATCCTGCCCTGGATGCGCTCACCAAGTTGTGCCAAGATATCTGGAGGATAACCACTTAGCCAACTGACTAGAAGAGATATATATTTGTTCCCATTCCAAAGAAAGGTGACCCGACAGAAAATGGAAATTATCTAACAATATTATTAATATCACATGCAAACAAGATTCTGCTGAAAATTATCCAAAAATGACTGGAACAGCACATTAACAGAGAACTGCCAGAGTGTAGACTGAGTTTAAAAGAGACTGTGGTACTAAGGATATTGTAGCTAAATGTTAGATGAATCTTGGCTGAAAGCAAGGAGTACCAGAGGAATGTCTATCTGTGTTTCATTGACTATGCAAAGACATTTGACTGTCTGGATCACGACAAACTGTGGCTAACTCAGAAGAATCCCAGAACACTTGATTGTGCTGATGTGAAACCTATACTTGAACCAGAAAGCAGTCATCAGAACAGAGCAGAGAAACACTGCATGGTTCAAAATTGAGAAGGGTATATACCAGAGATGTGTCCTGTCTGCATTCCTTTTCAATCTATATGCGGAACAGATGGTTTTCTGTAAGCAGAAATGTCACATCAGGATTGGAAGAACAACAATCTGCGTTATGCAGATAACACAAACTTGTTTGCTGAAACTAAGGAGGACCCGAAGTGCTTGCTGCAGACGGTCAAGGATTGCAGCCTTCAATATGGGTTGAAGCTCAACATCAAGAAAACAAAGATAAAAAGAAAGAAAAAGAAAACAAAGATTCACACCACTAGGCCAATAGGCAGGATCATGATAGTGAAGAGATTGAGATCGTTAACAGTTTTTGTTTGCTTGGCTCCACAATCAACACTCTTTATACCAGCAACTAGAAAATTAAAAGACATATTGCACTGGGAAAGTCTGCTGCCAGAGACCTCTCCAAAGTAATAAAGAGTAATGATGTCAGTCTGGAGACTAAGATGCATCTGATTCAGTAGTCTTTGTAATTACTTGTCATGCATCAGAAAGCTGGGCATTGACTAGGAAGGATAGAAGAATTGATGTCTTTGATCTTTCGTGCTGGAGAAGGGTATTGAATATATGATGGACTACTAGGAGAACAAACAGGTTTGTCCTAGAGAAGGTGAAACCAGGCTCCTCCTTGGAGGCAAGGATTCTGAAGCTTCATCTAATATACTGTGGATATATTGTAAGGCAGAATCAGTCCTTGGAGAGGGACATCATGCTAGAGAGGGTTGAAGGGACCGCGCAAGAGAGGAAGACCCTTGATGAAATGGATTGATTCAGAAACTGGAATAACGGGAGTAGGTGTGTCAGAGACAGTGAGATTGGCACAAGATAGAGCAGGGTTTACGGCTATTTTAGATAGGATCTCTATGGGTCGCAGGTGACTCAATGTCACATAACAACAACAAGGAGGTTATAGAAAATAGATGTCAATTTTATTCTTGTATATTCTATCAGGTGAACTCCATGTGTACAGTTAGCCTTTGTGTTTTTTCAAAAGGTATTTAAATGAATAAGTCACTGATAGATACTTCAGAACTCTTAGCATGCAATTCATGACCACATTTGTATCTCCAAAGCCATATTTTCCAATCTTTTTTTCCCCTCTTCCCTCAGTTCAATGAAAGGGAGACTTTATGGAGGGCCGAGGACCATAGGATGGAGAAGGCCACCACAGGAGGCATTAGAGCCAGTGAAGATAGGACTTTTATTTGGCCTTCTCCTTGGCATGCAGGTCATTGGGGTGCTCTCACTAATTGTGGCAATTGATAGCACAGGGGTGCAGAGAGCATAACACATGCGGCATATTATCTGGTTGCAGTTGTACTTCTGAGTTAGCTGGTATGAGGAAGATTTGATAATGCCTCCATGGAGACACAGCACCAGATTAGGGTGGACTCTTTCTAGATGTTATAGTCAGAGTATGGCAGCCTTTAACTGCCCGCAAATGTCAGATTCTTGGATCTTGACTGTGACATTTTCATTGGTGTCACTAGGCTCGACCTCTAGAGTAATGGTCTTGCCAGTCGGAGTCTTCACAAAGATCTGCATCCCTGCATCTGTCACTGGGAAATCCCATTTGTATTTTCTGACTTTTAGTTCCTCTTCTTTGTTTCCAGCTTTTGCATTCCAAATTACTAGTTATTAGTTATGCTTCTTGATTAAATAATCAATTTTAGACTGCAACAGTTGCTAGAAATATTCCGTTGCCTCATCACTGGCTTTAGTTATTGGTGGATGTATTTGAAAAATAATCATACTACCAAGTCATCTTTGCGTGCATATGGATATTATCCTGTCTCTGAGAGCATTGTGCCTCAGGATAAATCTTGAAATGTCATTTTTTTATGATAAATGAGTAATTATTTGTCATTCCTGACAGAGTAGACTATACAAATGTCTACTTTAAAATAGCCTATACTAATCTATTTCAGCTCACTAGTGTTTAGAATCAATAATTTCCACACTCTGTTGGGTCACCATTCTTTGGAATGGTAACAAATATAGAAGTCTTCTAGTCAGTAGGCCAGGTGGCTGTCCTCCAGATTTCTTGGCACTTAGTGAGCACATCCAGGGCAGCGTCGTTTATTGAAATATGTCAATTGGTATGCCATCAACTCCAAGAGTCTTGTTTTTTTGCCAGTTCTTTCAGAGCAGCTTGAACTTTTCCCTTGATCACCACAGACTCTTGCTCATATATCATTTAATGAAATTCTTCTGTGTCAGCCAATTCCTTTTAGTACAGTAACTCTATATTCCTTCCTTCTTCAAAAAACAACAAAGATTCTTACCACAAGGCCAATTGGCAGCATTATGATCAATGGTGAGGAGATTGGGATTGGTAACAGCTTTTTATTTTTATTTTTACCCTTTTTATGTTATTTTATTATTTTTTGCATGTGTACCATCAAATTGTATCCGACTGGTAAAGGAGGAGATTGCCCCTCTTCCAGCAGAGAATCTGGTGGATTCTAACCGTATACCTCTGGGATTACGGTACAGATTCTTGCCACTAAGCTACTAGAGCGCCGCTTTACTTTCCTTGGCCTCCATAGTCAACACTTTTGGTACCAGCAGCCAGGAAATCAAAAGATGAATTGCTGTCAGAGACCTCTCCAGAGTACTGAAGAACAACAATGTCAGTCTGGAGACTAAGGCATTCCTTATCAAGGCCATAGTTTTTGCAGTTGTTTGCTATGCCTCAGAGAGCTGGACAATGACTAGGGATGATAGAAGGAGGATTGATGCCTTTGAGCTGTGGTGCTGGAAAAGAGTACTGAATATATCCTGGACTGCCATGAGAATGAACAGGTTCTTCCTAGAGAGGATGAAACCAAGGATTCTGAGGCTTCGTCTGACATACTTTGGGCATGTTGCAAAGAGGGACCTGTCCTTGGAGAGAGACATCATGCTTGGAAAGGTGGAGAGACAGAGAAATATTGATTCCGTGACTGGGGTAATGAGGGTAGGTGTGTCAGAGATAGTAAAGTTGGCACAGGATAGAGCAGGTTTCAATGCTATTATGGATAGGTTTGCTATGAGTTGCAAGCAACTCGATAGCACATACCAACAACAACAGTGCTTAGAATATTAATCTTTATCCATTATATATCATTTTTACAGCTTCCAATTTTCCTAGATTCACACTTTACACATTCAATTATTGTTATTGTTGATTCTTTATTTTATATGCTTTTATCTTGCTCTGTTTGCACAGTAGCCTCTTGGTCTAGGTATAGGTTTTGTTTGTCTGTTTTTTATGTATTTTCCCCCTTTGTTATATGCTGTTGAGTCAGATCCAACCGGCACAGGAGGAGATTGCCCCTCCTTTTCCAGCAGAGCATCTGGTAAATTTGAACTGCGTGATTTGTGATTGCAGCACAGCTTCTTGCCACTAGACCACCAGAGCTCCCTGGTCTAGGTATAGTTTTTGCATGAGCATAATTAAGTGTTCTGGAATTCCCATTCTTCTCAATGTTAGTCGTAATTTGTCATGATCTGCACAAATGCCTTTGCATAGTCAATAAGCTCAAATAGACATTCTTTGAGTATTCTTTACTTTCGGCCAGGATCCATCTGACATTAGCAATAATATCACTGGTGCCATAGTCTCTTCTAAATCCAACTCGAACTTCTGGAACTTCTCTGTCTATATAATATCACTTATATCACACCTTAGCAAAATCCTGCTGAATATTATCAAGAAAAGACTTGAACAGTACATTGACAGAGAACTACCAGAAATACAGGCTGGGTTTAGAAGAGGTTGTGGCACTAGGGACATTATTGCCAATGTCAGATGGATCTTGGCAGAAAGCAGAGAGTACTATGCAAAGGCATTTGACTGTGTGAATCACAATAAATTGTGGCTAACCTTGAGGAAAATGGGAATTGCAGAACACTTTATTGTTCTTATATGAAACCTCTACTTGGACCAAGAAGCAGTCCTCAGAACAGAGCAAGGAAATACTGCGTGGTTCAAAATCAAGAAAGGAGTGTGTCAGGGATGCATCCTGTCCCTGTACCTTTTCAATCTATATGCAGAACAGATAATTCAGGAAGCAGGGTTTTATGAGGAGGAATGTGGCATCAAGATTGGAGGGAAACTCATTAACAACCTAAGATATGCAGATGACACACCTTGCTTGCTGAAACTGAAGAGGACCTGAAGCACTTGCTGCTAATGGTCAAGGACTGTAGTCTTCAATATGGATTGAAGCTCAACATCTAGAAGACAAAGATTCTCATCTCTGGGTCAATTAGCAGCACCATAATAGATGGAGAAGAGATTGAGGTTGTTAATTACAGCTTGCTCAGATCCACAATCAATACTCTTAACACCAAGAGTCAGGAAATCAAAAGACTAATTTCATTTGGAAAATATGCTGTCATGGACCTCTCCTGAGTGCTGAAGAACAACAAAGTCAATCTAGATACAAAGGTGCGCCTAATCCAGGCCTCAGTCTTCGCAATTGCTTGTTATGCATCAGAGAGCTGGACAATGACTATGGATGATATAAATAGAATAATAGATGCCTTCGAGTTGTGGTGCTGGAGAAGAATCTTGAACATACCATGGACTGCCAAGAAAAAAACTAAGTCTGTCTTGGAGATTGTGAAACCAAGTCTTTCCTTGGAGGCAAGGATTTTTAAGCTTCACCTCACTTATTTTGGGCATGTGACCAGGAGAGATCGGTCCTTAGAGAAGGACATCGTGCTCAGAAGAGTGGATGGACAGCGCAGGAGGAGACCCCGGATGAGATGGATTGATACAATAACAGGGGCAATGGAGGTTGGTGTGTCAGAATTAGTGAGACTGGCTCACGACAGGGAAGAGTTCAGAGCTGCCGTACACAGGGTCTCTGTGCAACGCAGGCAACTCAACCAATAACATTCTATGACAAGTTTTAAAGCAGGAGTGACATCCACTTCCTAAACAATTTGCCTCTGGAAACTGTATGAACTTTGATAAATGTCAATAACTGTAGAGGGGCATCAGGCCTTTTGTTCATAGTGTCGCCATTAGTAGTGCTCAATTCAAAGGCAATCAACAACAACAATAACATACTGTTCTAGCCATTTTTTAATGATCTTCAGCAGTATTTTGATTGCATGTGATATTAATTATATTGTTCCATAATTTTCACTTTCTGTTCAATCACCTTTCTTGGGAATGAGGACAAATGTGAGTTTCTTCCAGTCAGTTCTGAATACATCCAGGGCTGCATCTGTCATATGAAACATATTGATTGGTATCCTCATTGACAAGTGAAAAATCTGAAGTTTAGAAAGGTTAGGAATCATGTTCACAGTCACGCAGCTAATAAGTAGGAAAGCCAGGAAGTTTAGAACCCATAACTGTACTTTTGATTACTAGCTTTACTATTGAGAAGTACCAACAAAGTCATATAGAACCTGATGAATTCCAGTTACCTCACCACATCCATTTCCCATTTGAGGTGAGCTACATGCAGTAGAGATGGTCTTGGTACACATAAAAGTGGACAACACCCTACTCTATAATAACTTACTGTAATTGTTGTTCAATACCTACTTCCCTGTTACACCTTTAATTTGTTAAAGAAGGTGCTATTTTATCTCTTACCACTTATCATTGTGTCCAGATCATAGTAGGTACTCAGTAAATATTTGATAAATAAATGTGAACATCTTAGTGTATCAGAGATGGTGAGGCTGGCACAGGTAGACTATTCATCAGGTCACTGTGAGTGGTATTCGACTCGCTGGCACCTAACAACAGTGGCATAGTGGTAAGGAGTTGCACTGCCAATCCAAAGTCACACAGTTCAAATTTACCATTTGCTGCATTGGTTTACAGCCTCTGATAGCACTTATCAACAAAAATAGTATATAAATATATAGACATAAGATTAATGTTATTAGCTCGAATAATATTTCCAACAGTAATGGAGAATCTGTGTTATGTAAATTATAGCCCCTTTGTATTTTATATTGACATTGTCTTCAGTGTACAGTGGAGTAAGTGGAGCTTGGAGTGCATCTTAGTCTCCTTTTTTTAAATAAAAGTTTTTTATTGAGTGAAAGTTTATAAATCATATTACATTTTCATTAAATCATACATATTTTGTTTTACAATATTGTTGTTGTAGTGTACCATAAAGTTGGAAATAACCCATATCTGACTCTCTAGTAAGTTTTCAGAGGCAATAAATCACAGTACCTCTGGAGGCCTAGTGGTAAGAAGCTGCACTGCAATCCTGAAGGCACGTGGTTCGAGTCCACCAGCTGCTCCATGAGAGAAGGATGGGCAATGCGCTCCCATGTGATTAACTGCCTCTGAAACATATGGGTCAGTTCCAACTTGATGGTACACAACAACAAACTTTTAATAGTCCTCAAAGTTCTCTAAAATCACATTATGCTTAGGGTACGGTGGCTTGCAGATTCGTTTTCACTGCCTGCTCTTACCTCAGAGGCACAATGATGCAAGCATTTTGCAAAGGGTTGCTAATCTAAAGGTTGGAGGTTATAAAGTTGCTCAACACTTGGATAGCAGCTGTCACAAATGGGGTTGCCATGAGCCAGGCTCAACTTGATGAGTTACCAACAACTCTTGCTTCAGCTTTAAGATTCTTCTTTTTACTCATGTAATATAGAGTTTCAGCTAATGAATGTGATTGATTAATTAATTACAATATCTGATCAACTCCTCCTTGTATATTGCCTTTCCCTTCACCCAACTTATCTGTTAATTTCTACTCCCTACTCCCTCCCTTGCTATCTTTAGTAACTATTCAAGAATGAGTCTGTCTGTAAATATTTTCTTAGCTGTGTATAATAGTGTCGCAGTAGTCCTTCTGTAATTTGATTTGTGTCACTCATCATCATTTCCTCTAGATTCATGTATGTTTTAGAATGTTTCACAAATTCTTTGTTTTTCTTTAGTGTTGCATAACCCTCTGTAGTATGAATACTACCAGTTTCTTTAGCCATTTGTCCATTGTTGGACATTTGGTTTGGTTCTCTTTATTATTATGTGTAGTGCATCACGTACCTGTCTTTGCTGTGGCTCTTTTTAGCATATATTAACCAGTAGAGGATTAAATGGTTTATCTATTCCCCATTTCTGAAGGAAGCATAACTTGCCTTCAATAGTGGTTGTATCATTTTATTTTCCCACTAACAGTATGAGCATTCTAATCGCTCCACACCCTCAGCAGTATTTCTTCTTTGCTGTGTTGTTGAACTTTGCTATTGTTGTTGGGGTGAAGTGATATTTCATTTTTGTTTTTATTGGCATCCCTTTAATAGCTAGCGATCGTGAGCATTTCCTCATGTAATTATTGACCATCTGAATGTCTTCTGTTGTGAAGTGTCTTCTCCTGTTCCCTGCCTATTTCTTAATTGGAGTGTTAGTCTCTTGCATCTTAATATCTTATAGAAACAAAATGGAATTAAGAGCTAAGATCATGATGTAGACAATTTAAATGCCTAAATTTGTACATGAATGGATTTTTAGATTGTGATCTTATGCTCCATTTTATATTTGGGGCTCTTGTCTCAAGATGGTAGTTCTGTTGTTATTGTTAAATGCCTTTGAGTTGAGTTGATTCTGACTTGTACTGACTATATGTATAGACTGAAATAGTAGCCCCATGCCACTTTAACAGCTCTTGCTATGATTGGACTCGTTGTTGCAGCTACTGTGTCCATTTGTCTGTGGGGAGTGTCTTCTTTTTGCTGAGCTTTTTTCTACTTTAACAAGAATGATGTCCTTCTCAACAACTGGACCCTCCTGATAACATGGTCAAAGTATGTGAGGTGAAATCTTATCATCCACACTTACAAGGAGCATTTTGCAATACTTCTTCTAAGATGGATTTGTTTGTTCTTCTGGCATTTCATGGTATATCCAATATTTTTTGCCAATACCATAATTCAAAGGTATCAATCCTTCTTTTATCTTCTTTGTTCATTGTTGTCCAACTTTGACGTGCATATGATATGATTTAAAATATCAGGGCTCTGATCATCTAAAAAAAAGTAGCTCTCCTGAAAGGCAGGGAGGGGGCGGGCAACACAAGAAAAACAGAACTTTGAACTGTCTTTTTTTAATAGGCTATTTGAAAATTCTTTTTCATTTATTTTTTTAAAATTTTTTTTAAACAAAGCTTGCCATGCACTTTTAGTGTATTTCAATTAAATTTCTCAGTTGAAAACTGATGTTATTGCCTATTTGTTGGTGGAAAATCATGCTTTTGTTATTCACTACTACATAAAAAAATCGAGTGTCTGCCATGTTAACTATTTTCTTGTATGTGCATATGTGTGTGTTTTAAACAACACTCCACAGCTGAGCTCTTGGAGGGAAGGGCCTATTTTGACAGCTCTCCTTAGTCCGTGTATCACCAAGCTCGTTTTCTGCCAATATGTTTCACATGATTTTGTGGACATGTGTAATACGCCTGTACAACTTGCAAACACCCATACATTATTACAATAATAATTGGGTTTTGATGCAACTGGAACTCAGTACTACCAAGCTGCCAGCATTTCCTTTTGGCTAACAGTACTAGGCAGGAAAATTATAGTCTAACTGTCTTCCTGTTTATTGATAAACAAAGTGGCCAGCCCAGCAATGGAGCCTGATTAGCAGTTTGCACCCTTTGTGAAAGGATAAACAGAACCCTACTGTTTTCTGTGTTTGACTGCAATTTGCATCTTTAAAGAGGTTTGACTGCCCTGAGATTTATGTTCAACTTCTAGGAATGGTTGGATGTTCTTTGATATGTTACATGTCAGCCTTCTTGTTTTCTTCTCCTTCATCTTGAAACAATATTTACCAGAATAGCTCTGTTCCCATCTGGCTTACCACAAGTTTCCTAATAATCACCTGCGTAAAGGAGAAGAGGAGAGGAGGGCCTGCAGAAGAAATATGGCCTTGTTTTACCACACTCCAGTTTTACACTCCCAGAATGCCCTTTCATAATGATGCCACTCCATTTTTTGAAGAGGAAGTGAAGCAATAATGAGAAGCCATACACAAAAGGGAATTGGCTCTCTATTCTCTCCTGACCACTATTTTGTGTATCCTTCTCAGGTCTTTTACTTTCATGTACCTACTCCCTCTTACCCCTGCCAAAAAGTGCTCCCACTCTGTAAAGTCAAATCCAATATTAGCTAGAAAGCAGTGTTAACATAGTGTTCTATTGTTCTATTTTAAAATTTATTCTGTTCTAATGGGGTTCTTAAATTAAATGGTAGAACTAAATAATTAAATTCCCTCCTGTAATTATTTTTAAATTAAAAATAGGCTGAAGATCATGTAAAGTTGAATTTGCATGATGTAAAAGGGAATATGAATACATGTAAACAGGGATTAATCTGTTTAAATAAACTTTCCCCATAATCCTTACCGTATGTAAACAACATTTGTTCTGCTTTAGAGATATCGCATGATTGGACCCATGAGACTGCAGTTATCCCACTGAATGATTTCTTTTTATAACTTTCAGAATAAATGTTATGTGTTTATTGGAGGTTGGAGAGTGTTAAGTAAGTAAACACAAATTGTACCTCAGCTATTTCATTACTGCCAGTAGGGATTAAATTAGATTTTATAACTGTTGTAGAAGTCTGTTTGGTAGCTAACTAGTGGGATTTTTAAATCCTGGAAAACATAATCCTATTATAAAACTGGCAGTTGAATTAACATTGCACACGAAGGGACTCTTCATGGATTAGCTTCTTTTTTTTAACAATAACGAAGGAAATAATCAAGTCTATAGGAGCATTAAGTGATTTTTTCAAAAGCAAGAACAGTAAATTGGGAAAAGAGAGAAAAAGAATAGCCAAAAATATTACTGAGGGAGGCTGTTTCATTTTGTTCTGTTTTAGTAAGGAGGATGGACATTGGAGAGTGGAACTGAGGGTGACCTTGTTTATGCTGTTAGCAAATATTCTGATGTTGGGAGCTTTGGGGGCCTTGCTAACACACACGTCTACCCTTCACTCCATCTGTGTAGATATTTGTCTCTCAGTTATATATGTAGCTCCCTATTCTTGGTTTCCTTACACAGTCACCAAAACATCCAGTGCAAACAAGTCAGTGAACAATGTGATGGGTGATGCTTCCTTTGATAATCAGTAACTCTTTCTCAGCTATTATTCAGCCATCAAATGTGAGAATTTTAGAAGTGGGACCCCATCCTACTGCCGGTGAGTAGAATTACCTCACTGAGTTTCCAAGGCTATCATCTTCACATAAGCAAACTACCACATCTTTTTTCAGTGGAGCAGCTGGTGGGTTTGAACCCTTGACTATTTGGTTAACAGCCAGATGGGTTTAACAGCTGGAACACCACAGCTGTAGGTCTGGGAATGACCATGAAAATGATTTTATTTCATTTGATTGTCCTCATCCAAGTTTTACTTGAACACTTCAGAAAAATGCATACCCACATGCACACACACACACACACACACACACACACACACACCCCTCTGCCAGTGTGTGGGTGGCCCTTTTATTTTTCAAGAACCTTCCTTAAATCTTAGCATTTGGTTAGTGCTTGCTGGTGAGGGTTATTATTAGAGCTTTGCAGGATTTGCCAATTTTCATTTGTGAGAGTATCGTCCTAGCAGATAATCACATGGATATCAATCACTGATGTATCATTGTGTTAGATAATTGCATGGGCATCAATCACGTGTATATCCGGAACAAGTCATCATGTGGGCATCAATTTCATCTATATCAAAGAAGGAAAGTAATTGCATTGGACGCAGGGGAAGGGTGGGTCTTCGTGGCAGATAATCACATGGGTATCAATCACGTAGGTATCCAGGTAGATAATCCTATGCAGATCCATCACATGTACTAATGTGAATAATTATGTGGATATCAATCACATCAAGAGCCTAGATTTCTGGTGTAGGTTTACATGTGAAGCAATCACATAATGTGTTTGCTTATGATGAAGAGGAGGAAGAGGTGCCCAGTATACACCCTGAGTTGGGTGGTCATAGGCTGCTGGTATGAGCAGTCTTAAAGGAAACCCTGCCTTTCTCAGCAAAACCTTTGAAACTCTGATATTAGAGATCCAGCCTTTTGTTTCTGGAGACACTCCTTGGCGCAGTCCTTAAGACTCCGTTATTAGCTGCAAACCGAAAGGTTGTTGGTCCAAACTTAGCAGCAGCTCCACAGTTTAAAAAAAAATGTGGCCTTCTGCTTCCAGAAAGATTACAGCCTGGAAACCCTGTGGAGCAGTTCCGTTCTGTTCTATAAAGTCACTATGGGTTGAAATCGACTCCACTGCAACATATTTGGTTCTTGGTATTTTCTTTTGCTTTAAGGTTTTATTTCCTTCTAAAATGAAAATATCTTTAGGAAAAGTAGTCTGGTAGGAATGAGAATGGGTATAGAGACATTTATGATTTGCCACAAGCATCTAGTTTTCCTACTTCAGCTATTGTTTCATCTTATTCTCTCCCATGTCCTGGGGTGTAGCTTCAGCCCTGCCTTGTGAGGTGGAGTATGTGGCACACATCTAAGCAATCAGTGAGTGACATTTAGCTGGCCACTGTGATTGGCTCAGGACTGAGGAACAATGGGGAAAGGAGTTCTCTTTAACTGGGTGTGAGTTTGGCTTCACTGTAGCCATGATACCTGGGAGAGCCTAGTGTACCTGGACTCACCACATGGAGTAAGAAAATTAAAGTTAGGACTGAGGTGGAGAGAAACCCAATCCTGAAGGCATTACTTCCACCCTGCTTTCAACAATGCTAGAAGCAAGCTCAGTAGCCTGGAAAAACTCTCATATGATACAGAAAGTCCACTTTGACTTAAGCCAGTCGGAATTGGTTTTCTGATGTTTGCTGTAATTGATAAAGGCCCACAGACATGATAAATTTATCAGATAAAGTCCTGAAAAGGGAGTTTAATTCTAAAGAGCAAGCCCTGAAGGAGAAGGAGCAGTTCTGAGAGAGAAAGTGAGGGTAAAACAGGAAGACTGGAACTGAGATAATGATCTCCCCAGCCTTTAGAGTCTTCAGGAGGAACACTATCTCCAAAAGGTGTCTCTCACTGAGAACCAAGCTTCCAGCCCTGTGGGAGAGACCCAGTCTTATGGTCTGTAAGCATTTGAGCTCAAGTGTGAGGGACATTTATGAGAAGACTTTTAAATGTAAGATGAGTGTTTTCTCTTTCACCCACTGCTCCACAGGAGAAGGATGGGCAGTCTCCTCCCATGTAAGATTTATAACCTTCGAAAACTCAATGGCGGGTCTGCTAAGAATAAGTTCTGACTCAAGGGCATATAACAACAATTTTAATTACTTTTACATTATTAAATATAATGTACTTCTTAGACCTACTTTTTGAAGTACAGATTAAATCACAAATTTCAATGAAAAAAAAATCTGAGAAACCTTCTTTACTTTTCAGAAGCACTATTAGAAAGGCACCATTAAGTATTAGCATTCCAACAAAGAGTTGTATTTTCTATTACATTAATCAGTACATCTGATAATTACAAGCAGCTTTTCAAAAGAGTAAAAGAAAAAAAACCCGAGGGGAAAAAATAGAAATTGTTGTTGCTGTTGTTAGGTATCGTCAAGTCGCATATGACTCATAATGACCTTATGAACAACAGATCTGAACCCTGTTCTAACCTGTGCCGTTCTCACACTTCCTGACACACTAGAGCCCACCGTGGCAGTCACTGTGTCAATCCACTTGGTCAAGGGTCTTCTCCTTCACCGACCTTCCACCCTTCCCAGCATCGTGTCCTTCTCCAAGGAATAGCCCCTCCTAGCAACATACTTAAAGTATGTGAGGCGAAGCATCCTCATTCTTGCCTCTAAAGAGCACTCTGACTCACCTTCTCCAAGACATCTTTATTTGTTCTCTTGGCCGTCCATGGGATGTTCAGTGCTCTTCTCCAGCAAAACAGCTCAAAGGCCTCAATTCTTCTGCCATCCTTATTTGTTGTCCAGCTCTCAGATGTATAGCAAGTGATCAAAATGACTATGGCCTGAATCAGACGCACCTTAGTCCTCAAACTGATATCATTATTCCTCAAAAATTTGGAGAGGCCCCTAAAAATACATACAGTTTATGCCAGGAAATTAAAATAAACAGCAAAATGGCATATTAACCACCAAGTGGTTACAATGAAAAATAAATACCTTATGAGCTCACTACACAATGTGGATGAGTCTGGAAGACACTATGCTGAATGAAATATCTCAGTCACAAAGGGACAAACACTGCATAAGCCCATTATTTTAATAATAGGATTGAGGTGAGTCAAGATGGAAGATCAGGAAAGGAATGGGTAAATAATGAATAATGTACTGGAATAAGTGAACAAAAGGACATTCTGAAGGGAATGGATGATTGGAAACCATAATTAATAGACTTACAGGGGGAATTGGCTCGAATTAGCTCTAGTGGCTAGAAGCTGTACTGCAATTCTGAAGGCACATAGTTTGAGGCCAGCAGCCACTCTGCAGGAGAAAGATGGGCAGTCTCCTCCTGTGTGATTAACTACCTCTGATAACCTGCCCGAGGGTCAGCTATGGGTCAGTTTTCACCTTACAATACACAAAACCAAGGAGAATTGGAGGAAGAGGGAGGAATGAA
>NW_006399753.1:37025847-37061299 GCF_000299155.1 Elephantulus edwardii
AAATTATTTTTGTGTGTGTGTACCGTCAAATCAGATCTGACTGGTACAGGAGGAGATTGCCCTTCTTTTGGCATCAGCAGCCAGGAAATTAAAAGGTGAATTGCATTGGGAAAGTCTGCTGACAGAGACCTATCCAAAGTTCTGCAGAGCAGTGATGTTAGTCTGGAGACTAAGGTGTGTCTGATACAGGCCATGGTCTTTGCAATTACTTGCTATGCATCAGAGAACTGGACAGTAACTAGGGATGATAGAAGGAGAGTTGATGCCTTTGAGCTGTGGTGCTAGAGAAGAGTATTGAATATACTATGGACTGCTAGTAGAACAAACAAGTTCGTCCTAGAGAGGGTGAGACCAGGCTGCTCCTTGGAGGCAAGGTTTCTGAAGCTTTGTCTGACATACTTTGGACATGTTGCCAGGTGGGATCAGTCCTTGAAGAGGGGCATCATGCTTGGGAGGGTGGAGGAATAGTGCAGGAGAGGAAGACCCTCAATGAGATGGATTGATTTAGTCACTGGGGAAATAGGGATAGGTGTGTCAGAGACAGTAATATTGGCAAGAGTTAGAGCAGGGTTTAGGAATGTTGTACATAGGGTCGCTATGAATTTCAGGCAACTTGACAGCACATAACAACAACATAGCAGTTAGGACTGACTTCAAAGTTTCTTACGAGGAAACACGGTTTAATCCCTAATGGGTGCTTATATGGGATTAAAAGAGAAAGAACATGATAAAGCTTGACTCATCCACAGATTTATCATTTCTTAGATTCTTTTCAAGTCTCACCTACTGCAGGTAGGTACTGGGAAAATAAATAAAAGAGTGACTGAAAAAATTTCTAATCTCTGGCCATGGCATTGTCCTTAAGTACTTATGTGAGTGTGAGTGTAGTACAATTCATTCCACATCTTCACACGTGCCCGTCACTTTGTTCCCTCGGACCAGCATCCTTTGGGTCTCACAAGAAACATCCTTCTTCAGGAAGCTTCCACCCAGCTAGGTTGCTTCCTGCCCCTAGGTTGTCCATGTGCTCTATGGATGTCCCTTTTGTGATGTGCACCAACCACAGTTATAATTCTTTACAGTGTTTGTCTTTCTCACTAGAGTGGAAACTCTGTGAGGACAAAGAAGCAATCTATACTTCAGTGGCAAGTTCCAAAAGGTAGAAGCAATTTTGCTGCTCTATCTCCGTTATGCAGATGACACAACCCTGCTTGCTGAAACTGAAGAGGACCTGAAGCACCTGCTGCAGAGGGTCATGGACTGCAGCCTACAATATGGATTGAGGCTCAATGTCAAGAAGACAAAGATTCTCACCACTGGACAAATTGGCAGCATCAGGATGGATGGTGAAGAGATTAAGATTGTACACAGCAAGGCATATTGCCATGGGAAAGTCTGCTGTTAAGGACCTCTCCAAAGTACTGAAGAGCAATGGTGTCACTCTGGAGACTAAGGTGCATTTGATACAGGCCATGGTCTTCGCAATCACTTGTTATGCATCAGAGAGTTGGTCAATGACCAAGGAGGATAGAAGGAGAACTGATGTCTTTGAGCTGTGGTGCTGGAGAAGAGTATTGAGAATACCAGGGACTGCTAGGAAAACAAACAGATTTGTCCTGGAAAGGGTTAAACCGGGTGGCTCCTTGGAGGCAAAGATTCTAAGGCTCCGTCTAACATACTTTGGACATGTTGTGAGGAGAGACCGGTCCTTGGAGAAGGACATCATGCTTGGGAGGGTGGAGGGACGGCGCAGGAGGGGAAGGACCTCTATGAGGTAGATTGATTCAGTGACTGGGATAATCGGGATGGGAGTGTCAGAGACAGTGCAATTGGCACAGGACAGAGCAGAGTTTAGGGCTGTTGTACATAGGGTCGCTATGAGTCGCAAGCGACTCAACGGCACATAACAACAACAAGTGCTTCTTAAGATTTTCATTTGGTCTAAACCACTTGGTGTGTGGAGTTGAGAGTGGCGTGGCTGTGGTGGACTCTTGAGATCTAATAATTTCTGTAACACTGAGCACCAGGTAATGCATTGTGGGAGGAGTTCAGGCCAACTCAAAGGCTAAGTCTGAAGAAGCCAAAGACAGATAATACAATCCTCCACATGCCAACAACTATGTTAAAAAAAATATTAGATCTAGTTTTTGTTGTTGTGTACCACAGAGTCAGAACCAACCCATAGCTGACCCTCTGGCAGGTTTTCAGAGGCAGTTAAGCTCACAAGAGGAAATTGCCCATCCTTCTCCCATGGAGCAGCTGGTAGCCCTCAAACTACATGCCTTCAGGATTGCAGCACAGCTTCTTGCCAGAGTATAAAATTTAGATCCTGTGTTTTCACTATATTTGTATCTTCTTTTTTAAAAATGTTATATATCTAAATCTATCTATCTCTATCTCTATCTATCTATTTTCATAATCATTTTACTTTGGACATGTACAAAGAAAAAAAAATTACTTGAAAGTCACTAATGACTACTATGTAGACAAGGTGATACGTAAGATTGTTTATTGAAGATTTCTGGTGAAGTTTCTTCCTTCTTCTTAAAAGAAAATCAGACAGAACCCATGGCCTTTTCCTGCTGATAGTGACAAGAGCCATGTTGCCTCCGAACTGATTCCTTTATTCTAAGGCAAGCTACACTGTATTGGCAAAGTGGGTAGAGGACAAATAGTTATCATATTGCAATTGTTGAACTGTTGACTTCACCATCCTATTAGGCCCTCTTAACATTGTAAAATAAAAATCAGGTTGCTCCTTGGAGGCAAGGCTTTTGAAACTTCCTCTCACATACTTTGGGCATGTTTCCAGGAGGGACCCGTTCTTGGAGATGGACATCATGCTTGGAATGGTAGAGGGTCAGCACAGGAGAGGAAGACCCTGGATGAGATGATTGACACAATGACTGTGGTAGTGGAGTCAGGTATGTCTAGATGGTGAGGTTGGCTCAGGATAGGGCAAATTCTGAACTATTGTTCATAGGGTCTCTATGAGACATAGGCAACTTGACAGCACATAACAACAATGTTAATTAAGCCAGGCTGAATTGGATTTTCTGTTATTTGTAGCCAAATATGCCCTCACTGAAATCTGTTTGTTGTGAAAGGTGTTAAGTTTTGGTGTCAATACATTGGATTTGACTCTTACGCTTAGCTGGATAAACTTATGCCCACTTGTCCTAATTTGTGTACTGGAGGAAGTAATACATCTCACATGAGGATTCTCTGTAGATTAAATCAAATTATATATGTAAAATACCTAACAAAGTGCCTAAAATAAGATACACACTCAGTGGATGGTGTTTGCTTTTCTATTTAAGAGCTATTTCTCCTGTTCATCTTGGGAATTGAATTAATGAACGATGAAACGAGTAAATCACTCCCCCTAGTCTTTTACACATCAGCTGTCAAGTAGTTTGTAATTGAATCTAGGAGCCAGACAGACATTTAAAGCTTTATTACAATGAAGTTCAAGAGCAACCCTAATGAAGAACACCATCCAGCCATGGTACCTTAGAGTATTAAACAGATGACATCTGGAAGCTGCTGTGCAGGTTTTGAAGACTAGAAGACAAATATGAGGAGTAGTTGAAAATGCTAAGGATGTTAATCCTAAAGAACAAAAGACTGAAGACAGGAAAGGGAAGGGGATTGTTCAGCACTGGTCAAGAGTGAGGTCAAGCACCATGAGAGCAACTCAGAGAGAATCCTTCACTAATAGTACAAAGAACTGTCTACAGATTGTTATTAACTACCTTGCGTCAGCTTCTACCTCAGGGCGATTCCATGTACAGTGGAACAAAACACTGCACTGTTCTGCTCCATCCCCAATCTGTTAGGATCAATAGGGTTTACAGAAGTAGGTAGATCACCAGGTCTTTCTTTCCAGTCCATTTTTTTCATTCTAAAAGCTCCATGAAACATATTCCATACCAAAGCAATATGCAAACATCCACTTGGAGTTGAATAGTGGCTATGTGTAATGCACCTTGGCTGGGAATTGAACCTGGATCTTCATCTGTGGAAGACAAGAATTTTACCACTGAGCCACCACTGTCCTCATCTTTCTCAAGCTGTCATTATTGTGGAAGTGGAACTGACTGGTAGTTAACACTCCAATGAGTTCCTAAAGCTGTAAATCATACAGTAGGAGACTGTCCATCTGTCTCCCCCTGAGTTGTGAGGGGATTTGTGCTGCTAGAGAGGCACAGACTTTGGGTTGGCAGTGCAGCTCTCTATAGACGACACTACCAGAGCTTCCTTATCTAATAATTGTTCTTATTGTGTACCATTGAGTCAGAATTGACTCACAACTGATCCCACAGGTTTTCAGAGGCAATAAATCAGGAGAAGACTGCTCATCTTTCTCCCTTGGAGCAGCACTGGATTCGAAAAATGTGCCTTTGGCTTAGTAGCACAACTCCGTACTATTAAGACACCAGAGCTCCTATGTAATAATTGTTGAGTACTGTGGATTTCGAACCAATTTATAGCTGACCCTTTATTCTGAGGTTTTCAGAGGCAGTAAATCACATGCGGGGGCTAATACCCATCTTTTCTCCATAGAGCAGCTGGTGGACTGAAACTGTGTACCTTTGGGTTGACATCACAATTCCTTACCACTAAGCCACCAGAGTTCCTTGTCTAATAATAAACAGTGCGTAAATGGAATGGAAGAGTGCAAACAGGTTCATCCTGGAGAAGGTGAAACCAGGCTGCTCCTTGGAGGCAAGAATTCTGAAGCTCCATCTGACATACTTTGGGCATGTTGCAAGGAGGGACCAGTCCTTACAGAAGGATGTCATGCTTGGGAGGGTGGAGAGACAGTGCAGGAGGGGAAGACCCTCAATAAGATAGATTGACTCAGTGACTCAAGTAATGGGAGTAGGTGTGTCAGAGACAGGGAGGTTGGCTCAGGATAGAGCAGGATTCAGAGCTGTTGTGCATAGGGTTGCTATAAGTCACAGGCGTCTCGAAGGCACGTAACAGCAACAACAAATGGAAGAGTGTATAGGCAAAGGCTCTCCTGCAGCCACTCCTTTAGCAAGTCTTGAATCATGTGGCCCTCAATGACTTGCTCAGAGATCTAGTCTTGACATTGAACTCTTAAAATATATTCTTGTTGTTTGGAAAATATTAAATGGATTTAGAGAGCTTCTCTGCGGAATATGTTACCGCTATTGTTTTTCTGCTTTCCCTCCCTCTTTTTCCTGGCTCCTTGCCCAGTTGCTGCCATCACCACCACCACCACCACCACCCACCTTCGCCCCATCCCTCTACCTAACCCTGCCACTGACCCATTCTGCTCACTGAACTTTTACCTCTACAGTTTGTTTATCTACTTCCTGGATGATCAGAAGGATCCTGTACATGCAGGCTGACTGATGGGGGTTCTGTGAAACTTTTAGGGAATAAAAGTCTTACCTGCTTTTTAGTCTTTCTGTCCAACTTGTCAGGATAATGGAAAATGTCCCATTTTTTTCTGACCTTTCACCTCCACATATAAGTTATAAAATACAGTTCAATATGTTGTTGTTGTTATGTGCCGTCACAGTTCAATATAGTTCTTGATAATGCGATAAGTTACCTGGAATGGATAAAATATTGATGGAGGACCTGAAGCGCTTGCTGCAGAGGTCAAAGACTACAGTCTTCAATATGGATTGAATCTCAAAATCAAGAAAACAAAAATTCTTACCACTGGGCCAATTGGCAGATGGTGAAGATTGAGATTTGTTAACATCTTTAGTTTGCTTGGCTCCACAATCAACACTCTTGGTACCAGCAGCCAGGAAATCAAAAGACAAATTGCATTGGGAAAGTCTTCTGTCAGAGACCTCTCCAGAGTACTGGAAAGCAATGATGTCAGCATGGAGTTTAAGGTGTACCTGATCCAGGTCATAGTCTTCACAATTACTTGCTATGCATCAGAAATCTGAAATAGGGATGATAGAGAATTGATGCCTTTGAGCTGTGGTGCTGGAGAAGAGTATTGAATATACCATGGACTTCCAGGAGAACAAACAGGTTCATCCTAAGAGGGGGTGAGGCCAGGATTGCCTTGGAGGCAAGGATTCTGAGGCTTTGTCTGGCATACTTTGGGCATGTTGCAAGGAGGGACCAGTCCTTGGAGAGAGACATTATGCTTGGGAGGGTGGAGGGACAGCGCAGAAGAGGAAGAACCTCAATGAGATGGATTGACTCTGTGATTAGGGTGATGGAGGCAAGGCAGGCATGTCAGAGACAATAAGATTGGCACAGGATAGGGCAGTTTTCAGGGCTATTATACATAGGGTCGCTATGAGTTGCAAGCAACATGATGGCACATAATAACAACAATATGTTTTTTAACTATAACCAAGTAGAAAATAGGTAAAAGGTGGCCAAATCTTATTGCATTCTTGAAATCATGGATAAACAACAAAAAAGTGAAAGACATTCCTGCTGAGAAGGTGTGTGCTGCAGATGAGAAATTTCTACCACCACATGAATGTGTCCAGTGTTGATTCTATAGTTCGAGGGTCTTAAACTGCAAGGAGGGAAGGGAGAGGCAGAGGGCATGTAGAAACTGCTGAGTGCCTGTAGGTACTATTTCTCAGTACTTTTGCATCCATTAACTTACTTAATCAACAAAACAAGCCAGCAGGTATTCTTGTTTTTATGGGCAATTGTTATTAGGTACTGCAAATTTTTAATTTTTATTGCTTTTAGCACTAATAATACTAATAATACTTTTGAATCTCTCAATATATGCCAAACCTCACTTACCTATTTTCCTGGGTTTTTTTCAGTCTTTTTCACTTTGCAGGCATAATGTTTACATGATTGTCTGGTTATATATAGTTCTCTTTTGTATTTCTATATTGCTGTACAAATCTTAATACTTAATACTCATTCTTTTGATGTTGTGAACTGGAGCAAGGACAGCATGGGTATGGCAGAGTCCAACCTCTTATAAATCTACAAAGGTGAACTGTCCTCATCAAAAACATCCTCACTATCAACCTGATTCCTGTAAGGTCACATGTGGCCTCCCATGCTTCTGCATCCACTTTCACCAATTCCAGCACCAATTTTACTAGTAACTGGTATGAAATTTGTTACAATGATCACATAGACTTCGCAGAACTATACTCAAGATTATGGAGTGTGATTATGGATTTTATTAGGGAAGTCAATAGGCCACACTCAAGATAGCTACAAGCAACAGTATATAATCAATAACCAAACAATCCTTCAGTCTGACAACATTACTAATAGACTATACAGGTTGGCAACAACATATAATAACCATGCAATCCCTTAGTCCTCCTGCAAGCTTAGGTGAAGTTCTCTGGCTCTGAGTCCAGCGAATAGCAGTGCCAAGTCAGATGCATTCAAATAAATTAGCAGAAGTCCCAAAAAAGACCAGTATCATTGTGCTTCTCAGTCCAGACAACTACTTCTAGTCCTCCTGCAAGCTTAGGCTAAGTCAGCAAGTCCTTTTGCTCCTATGTTGGGTCTCTCCTCTAATGGGGCTGTGTTGTTCTTACATAGCTCCTGGTCTCAGGATTCACACAGCTGTTGATGATGTAGGCAGAGCATGTTGGGCAGAGTTGAGGCAGCTAGCTAAACAATGGTCTAAGAAAGCTATTTTAAACAACAGTCATAGAAACAGACCCACCACACTGCATGTTGTTTTACTCTTATGCACTGTAGACTCAGAATCAGCTCATAATTGATCCTCCAGTGGGTTTTCTGAGGCTGTAAATCACATAGGAGGAGACTGCCCATGCTTCTCTAGTGGAGCAGCTGGGGGATAGAAACATATGTCTAGGTTGTCAGCACAACACTTTACCCATAAGCTACCAAACTCTCCTGTATTGTTTTTGTAAATAGTAGTATTGATCAAATAGTTTGACTTTCACTGAGGTAACCATTTTCTTACTGCTAAATATTTAGATTGTTTCCTATATTTCACCATAGTATCTAGTTTTGGTAATAAAAAAAACTTCATGGATTTGACTTTTTCTTTCTTAAACTTAGTTCTTTAGAACACTTTGAATAAGTAGAAACATTTTTATAGATTTTTATATATATTGCCAAAATGTGTTAAAAAGATACTTAAAATTAAAAATGCCTCATCATTCTCATGAAAAGCAGCTTGTGGGTCCAGTTAGTGACCTTGTAGTTAGCAGCCAAATGCTTTTATTGCTGCCGCACCAGAGTTCCTTCAAAGGGTGCTCAGTCATTCTGTTTTAACTGTTCCAGCATTGTTGGAGTTACCCCTTTTTCAGTGACCCTCTAGGAAGAAAATAGCCTGCCTTTGTCTAGCCAGCCCAGGCACCATTGCAGGTCTTGTGACTGATCTGCACTATTGCAAACCGTATCTCATTGTTTTCTGCTTAGGTGGGCATGAACGGGCAGAAAGCCCAGTCCACACTTATCCAGGACTCAGAACTTCGCTGGTATTTCATATATGTTTTGGAGGAAGCTCTGATGTCTTAGGCCACAAGAAGTTGTGCTGCTAACCCAAAGGCTTTCATCCACAGCCCTGTGGGATAAAGATGGTCAATTTCCTCTGGTGCCATTTACAGCACTGGAAAACCAGTGCAGGGTCAGCTATGAGTCAATTTCCCCTTGACGGCAATGATTTTGAGTTGTATGTAGGTTGGAAAATCCAAACAGCTTGTCCCAGAACCACTGACCAATGCCACGACTATTTTTTCCACATCACTCAACTGAATATTATTTGTGTGCTTCGAGATAAATTATACTGTATATTTTTTGTTGTTGTACCTCTCCACGGAAATCTTTCGTAAAAGGCGAAAGATTTATTCGATTTGAAGAGAAACAAGAATATATACTGTATATTTTTAGAATAGAAATTAGTTTTCTTGAATATCTATTCCTCATTCTTTCTTCTGTCTCACTGGAATGTTATTTGTCAATGATTTTGCCTTAATCCCATTCAACCTGTTACTTTCATGGTGACTGATTGAGGGTGAGATGCAGGATCTCTCCTCTAATGCCGATGCTCCAGCTCTGGGCTCCCATGTGTCCTGTTAGGACCCCAGACACAAGCATGATGACTAAGCCTGGAAAGTCGGAGTTTGTTGCAGAATTCAGTTCATTAACATTAGACTCTCTAGAAGAATTGAGATGCAACCATTCCAGAAGAATAAAAAAATAAGTTAGTTGAAAAAAAGTTCGTTCTAACTTGAGTCAGACCACTATAATTCAAAGCAGAAGAAACAATTACACTATTGTTGTTTTGTGCTATTGAGTCATAGATGATCCTCCTATGGGTTTTCAGAGGCAGTAAGTCACATGAGAGAAGATTGCTTGTATTTTTTCCTAAGATAAGTTGGTAGATTAGACCTGTATGTCTTTGGGTTGGTAACACCACTCTTACCACTAAGCCACCAGAGCTCCCTAGAATTAGACTGCATTGTAATTTTTTTTTTGAAAGACTAAATTGGTTGGATTTTGTTTTCTTGACTCTACAAGACAAAGGATATGAACTTAAAGTTCTCTATTGTCATAACGCAGTGTTATTGAGTCAATTCCTACTGAGTGGCCCAGTATTGGGCGTCCAAGGCTGTTACAAGCAACAGGAGGAGACTGTCCATCTTTCTCCTAAAAAGCCATGAGTGGATTCAAACCACCAAAGACACACAGCCTTTGGCTTTGTAGCATAACTCAGTATGGACTATGCCACCGGAGTGCCCTTCTGTTGTCATCTCAGCCATAAAAAATGTTCATTATAGCCTCTTGGCAGAGATAAAAATCACCTGGCCCTCTGTGTGTCATAAGCGTATCTCTGGCCTATAAGCACTCTAAAATAAATAGATTTATAAGCATTATGAGTGATTTGCAAATGTTGCTTGAATCATTTTGAAGTACTTGAAAAGAACGATATTAGATGTATATAGTTTTAGACAGTACATTTAAGAAAATTAACAAATAATGTGGATTGAGATTTCTACTTGTTTCAACCTAGTCTACTATAATGAATCAATTTTATTTATAAATAGAATAAGATTATAGCTGAACATAAGGGCCTAAGAAAAATAGATTCTCTAATTTGTGATATTAATGAATACAATGTTAATTTTAAAACCATTGTGGTTTACATAGGTTTTTCTATGCACAAAGTTGCCCTTATAATCCTAACAAAATCATATCCACAGCACAGGTATGAATTTAATTTTTAGTTTCTTCTACTAGTACTTAAGGTCCTTGTTATTACAATCAGATTTACATCCAAAGTATCTAGCATAGCACCAACACACTAAAGATACTTGACAGATGGCTGAAGGAGGTGGGTGAAGAGGAGAAGATATCCTTGAATCTATCTAGGTTTTATGCGTATTCCTCACTCACACGTCTTCCAGATACCTGTGAAAACTTTTTTTATCTACTAAGACATTTGCTAGATGAAGCCATCCACTACTTGAGTTAATTACTACATTAGTAATAAATACAGTTTGCCAAAGAAATTATGTTATTTGTTGTTGTTTATACTGTTGACCCAGAATGAACCCAGAGCTGACCCTCCAGTGGGTTTTTAGAGGCATAAATCGTGCAAGATTTGCCCATCTTTCTCTTGAGGAGCAGCTAGTGGATTAGAACCATGTACCTTTGTGTTGGCAGCACAATTCTTTACCACCCAGTCACCAGAGCTCCTTAACAAGATGATTAGGATCATATTTATTTTCTGATTTCCCTTAGGAACCCTATTCTGTTCTCTCTACACAGGGGGTGATCAATCCATTGTATTTTATCACACATTGTCCTGAAAGCAAAATATGACTTTTATGAAAACGCCCTTCTCTAGGTGCTCAGAAGAACATTTTCTGCCATAGTGTAGTCAAGATTATGTCTCTTGAGTTTAGAGACACTTTATTTGGAAGAAAGTATCAAGATCTTAAAGGTAATGAATAAAGAAAGGGGGTCCCAAAGCATCTATATATGCTGAGAGAAGAAATTTTCTTTCTGCAAAACAAGAGCTGTGTCTTCATGCGTAACTTCCTCTTTTGGCTCCTTTGCCCTGTGGCAGGGCAGATCCTGAAGTGAAGAAAGGGATGGCTGTAGGCCCTTGGCTGTCATGCTGTTAGTGATTAGCTGTTTTCAGCAATTATGCCCTTCCATCCAGGGTGTGACGGCTGGCACCTCTGGTAATGAGATGATTTCCAGGGCTTGTGTGTTTAAGGCTCGCTTGCTGCTCTCCTTGGCAGCTTCAGAGTTTACTGACATTATTACCAATGTGACATGATCCTCTTGGCCAAGATGAAAACTCAGGGAAGACATGCCAGTATGCTAGCAGAGTAGGAACTTCAGGAGAGAAACAGGAAATTGGATGAAGTCACCCATATTTGCAGAAATAGTCCCAATGTGTGGGGACATGCCTCCCTCATCCAACTAGGGGGGAAACAAAAACAGAAAGAAAAAAGCCAACAACAGCCAAAAATTTATAGCTGACTCTCCATTGGGGTTCTCAGGCTGTAAAGGGAATGGAAGGAGATTGCCCATATTGCACCCTGAGAGCCTTTGGTGGATTTGAACTGCTAACCTTTGGGTTAGTAACACCCCTTAGACTGCATCACTACGTCTCAAAACCCTCAAGAATAACCCATGCCTGAATTTTTCTACTAAATGGAAATTTTCATTCTAAGATTAACATGTTTGAAGTTATTGTACAAACTAGATAAAATATTATCAAACAATTCTTGAAGAACAAGGATAATGCTGGAGGTGACAATAATACACAAAGTAAGTGCAGTCCTTACTCTCAGAAACAGATTGTACTTTGGCTGTCATTCAAATAAGCATGTTGTTATTGTTGTCAGGTGCTGTGGAGTCAGGTATGACCCTATGAACAACAGATCTGAACCCTGCCCTACCCTGTGCCATCCTCACCATCCCTCATACACTTGCACTCATTGCTACAGTCACCATGTTAGTCCATCACATTGGAGGTCTTCCCCTTTTTCACTGACCCTCCCCCTTTCCAAGCATGATATCCCTTTTCAAGTAAAAATGTGAATTGTGATAGGAGAGGGATGAGAAGGCAAAGTAAAAAGTGCCATAAGTATAAAGTAGGATTCCAGTCTAGAAAGAAGGGATCTCCATGAAATCATAACTGAACTAGGACCTGAAAGATGAGTAGGCAATAACGACTCAGTCAAGGTTCAGAGAGTAAAGTGGAACCGAGAGAGAGCTTACAGGGTGAGGATGAAGCATGTGCAAAGGTCCAGGAGCAGAAGCAGCTTGGCATTTCAAAGGATTATGAGACTGTCAATAGTTCCAGAGGAGCTTCAGGCCTTTTGTTCATAGAGTCTCTATGAATCATGCTCAATTTGAAGTCAATCAACAACAACAGTACTGATAGAGAGCCCAGAGATCAGGTAGAATCATCCAGGATACAGCTAGAGAGGCAGGCAGGGGCTAAATGATTCAGGGCCATGGCCATGGTGAGAATATTAGGGTATTAGGAGCAGAATTCATATGTCTTACAAAAGGTCATTCTTGATGCTGAATGGCATGGATTGGAACAAGAAAAGAGTAGATGGGGAAGGTCATCTGCACACTGAGGCAGTGAAAAAGAGAAACTGAAGAAGTGACACATTCACATTGTCGTATCTGTAAAGAATATAAAATATACTGTGAATTTACAGAATAAAGAACAAATTCATATTGGAAGAATTTTTACCAGACTGCTCCTGAGAAGCAAGGATGATAACCTCACTTACTTTGGGAATCATCAGGAAAAACCAAAACGACATCATGCATGGTCAAGCTGAAGGTCAGCAAAAATGAAGGGGGTGGGGAACATTGAACAAAAATGAGGAAAACCCTCATTGAGCAATGGCACCATTTAGTTCTAGTAAGTATAAACCTTCCATGGATCAGACTCAGCTGGGTGTGAACTGACACCAGCATGTACAAGGGAAACAGAATTCTAGTTTCTTTCTTACTTTCCCTCCTCCAATCAAACACATCTTTTGTTTGTTCCAAAGGTAGAAGTGAGTTATTTTTCATATAGGCCTTTTTAGTTTTTAAGTAAAATTTCATTCTCCTTTCAATGGGGAAGTACCTCAAAGGAACAGATGTCTGTATTACAATGCCCAGTGAAGACATTTAGGAGACCCATGATCCAGCCCTGGAACTAGAGAAAAGGACCTCCTCCCAAACACAGTAGATTCTCAGTGCCCCTCCAAGCCCGTATGTCCAGACCTGTCAGAACCCCTGAAGTGCCTTGATTGCCATTAATCTCAAAGCCAGCCAAGCAAGGTCACGTTTATAGGACTCCCTCCCGGCAATAGTCCAGAAAACAATAAAAACAGATGCAAACCCTGCTGTGGTACAGAAGCCCACTTTGGAAACCAGGGGGTCAAGTGCCCATTATCCAGGTAAGCAGGCTCTCCCTGGGAGACCAAAAATGCATGTCAACATGCCAAGTGAAGAGGGGCTGGGAAATCCCAGTGGCCACCTGGGAAAGGAGTCCTCAGCCAGGCAGTACTAATAAAACCAGACAATGCCACAGCGCTGGGGTGGCTAAGCCAGGAGTGGAGGACGGACAGGGGGTGGGAAGAAGGGCCTCCTTTCCTCCAAAATCAATGTCCCTGCTAACTTAGGCAGAAGAAAATCTGACAGCTCTGGAAACCTGCCCATCTGATGAGAAAGAGGAAGCTGAGAAGCAGTTGGAGCCAGAGAAAGCCCAGAAATGAAGGCAAGATGAGTTGCCCATCAGGGACCTGGTGGCAGAGCTTCTCTGCTTTGCTTTTACTGATGCCCAAGAGGACAGATGCAGCTGCCAGCCTCCACCACAGCCTCACCAGCTGCCTCACGAAACAACCCGCCTCTGTGATCCTAGCTGGATGTTTTATAAAGTCCAGGAATCACACAGGACAGTCACCTTTTGAACTTAAGTTCCTGAGGCTCAGTATTCTTGGGGCCCATACATTTTATTGGGGACATAACTGAGAGGCAAATGGAATCACTGAGATATACAGAGAAACCAAAGCCCTAGTGAAAACCGACTAGTGTACTGATAGTCTTGACACTAGCCAACTGGTTTGTGGTACTTGTTTATGGCCTTTTGTATCAGAATTGGGCAGCTCTGGTCGTGTCGTCCATAGGGAGCTGCACAGTTAACCTAAAGGCAGTTGTCTCTCTGGGAGTTCAAACCCACCGACAACTACAGGGAAGGAAGATGGGCAGTCTCTTCCCTTGCAACTTATGGCCTCTGAAAACCACTGATGGGTCATGTATGAGTTCAGTTCTGACTCAACAATAATTAGAAATTAGAAATGTATCAGAATAGTATAAATTAATAATCTTTGTCCCCAATTCAAAAGGTAAAAAAAGCTCTGTAAATGAAAAGGTTTATCCTAAATTGGCAGCAGACCCAATTGGTACTTGGCTGGCAGTGAAGCCTGAACTGAAGTTGGGATAATAGTCTTTATCTCCTCAGTGTGCATGTTCCTCCATTTTCCTGTAGGTGATGAATGTGTTTGACTCCAGAGTGCTACTTTAGGTTTTAAGGAGAGAGTAAAACAAAATAGAGGGTCTAGGTACCATTTCACTTTTCTCAAAAACCCTTTATCATCAAGTCAGTTCTGACTTACCAGAATTGGTCATAGTAACCCTTCAGCAGGTTTTCAAGGCTATTACAAATTTTAATGAGAGGAGATTGCACGTCTTTCTCTCATGGAGCCTAACTGGTGGATGAGAACAGCCAAAGACACAGAGGGCAATTTGGTTAGCAGTGCATTCCACCAGAGCTCCTCAGTACCTTACTGAAGTCTAGGAAGGAACCTCTGGTAGCCTAATGGTTAAGGAGTAGCACTTCCCAAAGGCTGATGGTTTGAATGCAGCAGCTGCTTGGCAAGAGAAAGATGGACATTCTCCTCCCATGTGATTCACTGCCTCTGAAAACCTGCTCGAGGGTCAGCTAAAGGTCAGTTTTGACCCCCTGGTCCATAACAATGACAGCAGCAACAAAGTCTAGAAAATTCTACATCCCAAGACACATTAGACTCAAAAAGAAGTAATAAGAGTGTCTGTAAGTTTTTGTTTCTCAAGAAAACCAGAACCAAACAGCAAGAGAAAGATGGACATTCTCCTCCCATGTGATTCACTGCCTCTGAAAACAGATTGAATGTACCATGGACTGTTAAGAAAACGAACAGGTTCATCCTGAAGAGGATGAAACCAGTCTGCTCCTTCAAGACAAGGATTCTGAAGCTTCATCTGACATACTTTGGACATGTTTCAAAGAGGGACCAGTCCTTGGAGAGGGACATCTTGCTTGGGAGAGTCGAGGGACAGTGCAGGAGAGGAAGACCCTTGATGAGGTGTATTTATTCAGTGACTGGGGTATTGGGGGTGGGTGTGTCAGAGACAATAAGATTGGCACAGGATAGAGCAGAGTTTTGGGCTGTTGTACACAGGGTCACTAGGAGTCACAGGTGACTTGATGGCACATAACAAATTTTTGCTATGGGTTCTGAGGCTTATGTTTAGTAGAAAAATGAGAAATCCAAAAGCAGACTGATAGAGCCTTTTGCACTATAAGTAGACATTTGGGATTGATAGAGTTTCTGAAATATCCTTTCACATAGCTTGAATACAGACTTTAATGAAGACAGCACATGGCAGAAAGGGCGTGAATGTGCAGGAGATTAATCATGGGGTCATACAATTTGATGGGTGGGGGGGTGAGGGAAATGGGAAGGATCTGGTGTGAAAAACAATGTATTTTAATTTTGTAAATAAACTAGTATAAAAAATTTCTAAAAAAAAGGTAAATGAATCATGACTTGCCATGTCACCTTGTGTAATACTGTTTTCTTTTCTGAACTTCATTGATAAAATTAGAGAATCAGAAAAAAGTATTTCTGTTATGGATTGGCTTGTGTCCCTGTAAAGGATGTGTTAAAATGCTAATCCCTGGAACCTGTTAATATGGACTTGTGTGGAAATAGTCTTTGAAGGTGTTGTCAGTTATCATGAAGTCATACTAGAGTAGAGTGCACTCTGATATTTTTAAATGGAAATAATAGAGACAGAAGAAAAATAGCCATGTGACTACTTAGCAGCTACAAGCCAAGGAATATCTAGGGTTACCAGACCTGGAGCCCCTAGAGCCTTCTTCCCCTAAAGCCATCACAAAAAATCCATGTGCTTGCCAACGTCTTGAATTCGGACTCTTAATCTTCAGAACAGTGAAACAGTGATTTTTCTTTTTTCCTATAAGCCATGCAGTTCGTTTTACCATGTTATAGCAGCCCTAGGAGGCAAATACAATTTCTAAAGACATTTCTGCTTCCAGATTTCATTATTCTTTTGCATTCTATAAAAGGTTTCAGATTACATAGGAGGGACAGGAGACAGGGGCATCAAGAAACTTAGAAATGACCTCTATTCTGTTTTACCTTGGTTGATAAAAGCAAGAACAAGAGAATGTTCTGGTCTCTTAATAGGGATGGAAAAAACAAAAACTAGTCTACCAGAGTTCAGTGAGGCATCCCACCAGTATGGACTTCTCACAGATTGGTGGTGATCAATAAACCTGGTACCCTGGATGGCAGCAGCCCTGGTGATACATGCAGCTGAGAAGGGTCCCTGTCGTGCCAGGGCTGTGACATTGCATTCTGCTGGAAATCGATTTGGCTCCGTTTCATGCATACCTAGCAGATTTACCAGATTGTGAAAATGAATGTTTTCTATGCATGTGGCTGATTTTTGCATGCATCTGTTCACTCATCTAAACCTTAGTTACATGCTGCTAGGAGAATGAAAGGCTATAATTTCTTCTTTTTGAATCAAGAGTGGTAGAAGCTCTGAGATTTCTGCTTTAAAATCCTGCACCAAAATGGTGAACCATGCTTCTTACTATTGTCTCAGAAAGAAAAATGCAAAGAGATAAGACCATATTTTCTCTGGATTTACAGATGGTCCAGAATGTACCAGAAGTCCCTTGCCTGAGAACATGGTCCTCTGAATATAAATACCTAGTGGAATGTAAACATGACCTTTAACCATATCATTTCCATATGACATTAATAACCCCTTCCTAGCTAGTCATGCTTACATTTATAGAGCTGGTGCTTTCTTTACATGTCAGAGGTCAAATAGAAGAATAGTAATAGGATTTATTTAATATTTTGCATTTCTGAGACATTACAACATAGTCTTTTCAGTTACTTGCTATGCATCCGAGAGCTGGACAATGAATAAGGATGGCAGAAGAATTGATGCCTTTGAACTGTGGTGTTGGAGAAGAGCACTGAATATCCCATGGACGGCCAAAAGAAAAAACAGGTATGTCTTAGAAAAGGTACAACTACAGTGCTTCTTGGAGGAGAGGATGGCAAAGCTTCATCTCTCATTCTTTGGACATGTTGTTAGGAGAGACTAATATCTGGAAAAAGATAGCATGTTTGGAAAGGTGCAGGGTCAGCAAAAGAGAGGAAGACCCACCCATCAAGATGAGTTGACATGGTGACTGCAGTAATGGCCTCAAGTGTATCAGAGATGGTGAATATGGCACCAAGATAGGGTAGGATTCAGATTGTTCTTCAGAAGGCTGCTATGAGTCATACTTAATTTGATTGATGGCACCTAACAACAAGTTGCAGTTTTCAAAAGAGAATGACCATCTAGTGATTAGTAATATGAATTTTGGAATCAGACACTCAAATCTGAGCTCTGACTCAGAATTTCCAACCTTTAACAAGCCTGTGTGTCCTTATCTGTAAATTGGAGATAGTGACAGACTTATCCCATAGAATAGCCCTCTTTTTCTGTCTCTCATTGCCTGTGAGTTGGAACCAACTCATAGCTGACTCTTAAGTGGATTTTCAGAGGATGCAAATCTCATGGGAGGAGATTGTCCATCTTTCTCCCATACAACAGCTGGTAGATGCAAATTGTCTGTCTTTGGGTTGGCAACTCAATTCCTTACCCAGTAGGCCACCAGAGCTCCCTATTAAATAGTACTATATATGTTAAATGCATGACTCACAGTAAGTGCAGTGTCTCTTAGCTGTAAACTAGGTGTTGGCCACTTTGTCATTCCTAAGTCCTCCAACCTGTTGAACTTCCCTAGTAGTATAATGAACTACTCAAAATAGAAGCATCCGTATCCAGCACCATCACCTTTCTGGGTTTTTGTTTCTTTCTCAAACCTCTTCATCCTTACTTTATTTTGCAGAGAAATTTGGTTTTCTTGGTCTCACTCCTGGTCCATCCTCTAGCTTTACCTTAAAGATTATCTTTCCACTAACAGTGACCCAGTCAGATTTTTATAAACCAAATAAAATTTAGTTTCTATACCACTAGCCTTTCTCTTTTTTATTTTAGTGTAGGTTTACAAATATATTGGTTTTCATTCATTTACTCATGTGTTCCTCCTTCTCTCACTTCCCTTTGTAAAGCTTCCTGTTCTAGGCTCTTAATTGTTACACATATAGTTTCTAATCATTCATTCATTTCAGATTGTCCTTCCTCTCAACTATTCCAAGACAATGTTCATTATCTGTCCATTCTTTTCCTTTTTCTTACAGTTATATTTAAGATAACCACCAAAATTACATTTAAAAAATACGTAGTTACTATAACCTAGTATTAGGACCAGATTTTGTGAATTTCAGTGAAAAGGAAAAAAATGCAGAACAAAATTTAAGATTCTGATGTAATCCAGACTTTCTGGAGCTATGGAAGCTAAATGAACCCCTGAAACTATTGACCTAAGAGAATCTTTCAAACTTGAGCCAAGGATAACCTCTGGCATTATTAGCTAGGTAGTATTTCATTACTTCCAACTGATGGTTTTTACATTCTGTCAAGTTGGAACTAACTCATAACAGACCTTTAGTGGGTTTTCATAAGTAGTAAATTACATGAGATGAGATTGCTCATCTATCTCCTAAGGAGCAGCTGGAGGATTTGAACTATTTCCCTTTGAGTTAGCAGTTTAGCTTCTTTACCACTAAGCTCCCAGAACTCCCTTCCAACTCATAGAGACCTTCTATACAGCAGAAGCACTGTCTGGTCCTGTGCTGTTCTCACAATCCCATTGTTGTAGCCTCTGTGCCAGTCTTTCTTGTTTGGGTTCTTCCTCCTTTTTTGCTGACCTTGTACTTTACCAAATATTTTTCAGGGAACTAGCTCCTCTTGATAACATGACCAAAGGATGTGGAAAAAAAATTCTTACCATCCTTGTCTCGAAGGAATATTCTTCTTCCAAGACGTGTCTTTGCTCTTTTGGCAGTTCATTCTTTATTCAGTATTCTTTGCCCATACCACAATTCAAATGTATCAATTCTTCTATGTTCTTCTTTATTCACTTTCTAGCTTTCACATAAATATGAGATGATTAAGAATTCTATGGCTTGAATTAAGCACACATTCGTTTTTAAAGGCATCTTTATAAGCATTTTAAAGAAGTTCTTTGCAGATTTGCTCTCTGCAATGAGTAATTTGATTTCGTGTGTGTGTGTGTGTGTGTGTGTGTGTGTGTGTGTGTGTGCGCGCGTGCGCACGCGTGCGCATGCGCCAAAACCTGAAAAATAAGTCATTTGATTTCTTGTCTGCTGAGTGTTGATTGTAGATCTAAGTAAAATGAAATCCTTGGCAACTTTATTGTAAGAAGGAACATTTTAGGGGGTTGGGGGAAAACTAAAAAAAGGGGGGCATAAATAATGTACATGGCATTGAAACAGACAAGGGAGAGAACTGTATAAAAGGAATATATGGTTAACTATTTTTGGTATGACAAGTGTCCAGAATAAGAGCTGCATAGTAAAATGGTCTGGGGAGGGGCCGTCTGTATAACAATGAAAGAACTTTTTTCCCAAAGGAAAAAGCAAACTGGGGGTGGGGGGCAGGGAGGAAAATGGGCGACAGTGAATGAATGGAAATCCAAGTTAAGTTTATTTTAAGTATAAACTTACAATAAAATATCAATAAAAAAAGAATGAACATTGTAGGATCTTTCAAGTTGGCATCATCAGTCTGATACCATATTGAGCATAGTGCTCAAAGCAGACATTCTCCACTAGTTAAGTTAAACTATTCCTTGGTTTTGAGAAGACTTCGGGGTTTATCTTCTCTATTTATCATGACATTGCTTATTGTGCCAGTTGTGCAGATTTTTCTTGTCTTTATGTTGAGGTTTAACGGCATTCTAAAAGCTGTTGTCCTCGAGCTTCATCATAAATGCTTTAAGTTTTCATTTTCAACAGGCAAGGTTGTATCATCTGTATATTGCAGGTTGTTATTGTGTCTGTCTCCAATCCTGATGCTGCATTCTTCTTCATATAGTCCAGCTTTGCTAATTTCTGCTCAGCTTTCAGACTGAATAAGTATGGTGAAAAGATACAACCTTGATACATATCTTTTCTAGCTTCCAAGCATGCAATATACCTTTGCTCTGCTAGAATTACTGCTTCTTAATTCTATGCATAAGTTCTACATAAGTCCAGCTAAGAGGAGACATGGATATGTTTGGTAAAGTAGAAGATTCATGAAAAACAGACCCTCAACAAGATAGAATGATACAGTAGCTGCAGTAATGGGCTCAAGTATAGCAATAACAAGGCCAGGCATTATTTTGTTCTAGTGTCACAGGGTTGCCTTGAGTCAGATTACATCGTAGTTATGTCTTTATGATTAACAAAAGTCCTAATTCAAGGATTGGTAAACTTGTTGAAAAAATAAGGAACTAACTGTAAAGAGAGAGGGGACAGCATGAGAACAGCTAGGTCTGACTCCTTCTAACTCCCCCAACCAAAACATCCACAGTTCACAACTAATTTCTATAGAGTCTAATATGGTCTCCCACACTCCTGCACCAACTTCTACTAATTCAAAAACCAATTTTACTGCTCTACTATGTCATAAATTTGTTGCAATGAATATACAGACCTTATAATGTCATGATTATGAGGCTTGTTAGGGAAGTTAACAGTCTATAATTCAGGTATCCTGCCAGCAGGATACAATTCTTCAGTTCAGACAGCTACTCAAGCATGATCTCAGGCCCTTTGACTTCCAGCCTCATGGCTTACATCACTTGCTGTCTTGTGTCTGTTTTTGAGTAACTATTGACTGTTTAGTCTCGTGTATAATTAGTTCATTAAGGGAGCATGTTACTTTTTAGTAACATTTTTTGTTTGTTGATATTATTTGTTTTATAAGTCAATTAATTATTTGGCTGAAAGATGACCTTCAGAAATAACTGCAAGGCCAAGTTCAAGACTGTCTTAGGGTCATTTTCTTAGGATCACATTTACTTAGATCACTGTGATAAAGTTCCCTTAGTCCTGCCAGTTATTCCAGTTCTTCCCTCAGTCCTTGAGCAACCTTGGATGAAGGTCTCTAGCTCTGGTTCCATTGGACAGCAGTCTCAAGTCAACTGTGTCTGAAGTTGGTCTCTGGTTCCTCTGTTGAGGCAGCTGTTTCTTACATGTAGGTCCCAGCTTTGGCTGACTCTGATGGATGCACACTTCTTCCTCTTTCTTGCTGATGTTAAGATTCTCAATTTCTGCTACTGAATCCACTCAATTTAAGGCAAAACTAGCCAATATCCTTTGTGGATAGACTTACACACTCTATTTATATGTTCCTACCCATCTATGTGGCAAAATAAAAATCATGGCTAGAAAAACTATTTTGAGCAATAAACCCTTAACACTAATCTTACCCAAAGTCATTTAATAAAAAATAGACACTTGAACTTAGAGCATAAAAATTAAGCTTCCTTAAGCTGCTTTGAAGGAAATAGCAAAAAATAAGGCCCCCGGAATAGATGGTATACCAATTGACATATTTCAGCTAACAGATGCTGCGGTGGATATGCTCACCAAGTTGTGCCAAGAAATCTGGAGAACAACCACTTGGCCAACTGACTGGAAGAGGTCAATATTTGTTCCCATCCCAAAGAAGGGTGACCCAACTGAGTGTGGAAACTACAGAACAGTGTCATTGATTTCACATGCAAGCAAGATTCTACTGAAGATTATCCAAAAACGACTGGAACAGTACATCAGCAGAGAACTGCCGGAAGTCCAGGCTGGGTTTAGAAGGGGTCGTGGTACTAGGGATATTGTAGCTGATGTTAGATGGATCTTGGCTGAAAGCAGGGAATACCAGAGGAAGGTCTATATCTGTGTTTCATTGACTATGCAAAGGCATTTGACTGCAGATCATAACAAACTATAGCTGACTCTGAGAAGAATGGGAATCCCAGAACATTTCATCATGCTAATGCGAAACCTATACTTGGACCAAGAGGCAGTCGTCAGAACAGAGCAGGGCAACAATGCATGGTTCAAAATTGGGAAGGGTGTACGTCAGGGATGTGTCCTATCTCCATACCTTTTCAACCTGTATGCAGAGCAGATTATCCGAGAGGCGGGGCTCTATGAGGAGAGACATGGCGTTAGGATTGGTGGACGATCTATCAACAATCTGCATTATGCAGATGACACAACCTTGCTCGCTGAAACTGAGGAGGACCTCATGCACTTACTGCAGAGGGTCAAGGACTGCAGCCTTCAATATGGACTGAGGCTCAATGTTAATAAGACAAAAATTGTCGCCACTGGACCAATCGGTAGCATCAGGATGGATGGCGAAGTGATTGAGATTGTTCACAGCTTCAGTTTGCTCGGCTCCACAGTCAACACTCTTGGCACCAGTAGCCAGGAAATCAAAAAACGTATTGCGATGGGAAAGCCTGCGGTTAGGGACCTCTCCAAAATACTGAAGAGCAACAGTGTCTCTCTGGAGACTAAGGTCCGCCTGATACAGGCCATGGTTTTTGCAATCACTTTTTATGCATCAGAGAGTTGGACAATGACTAGGGAGGATAGAAGGAGAATTGACGCCTTTGAGCTGTGGCGCTGGAGAAGAGTATTGAATGTACCATGAACTGCCAAGAAAACAAACAGATTCATCGTAGAGAGGATTAAACCAGGCTGCTCCTTGGAGGCAAGGATTCTGGGGCTTTGTCTGATATACTTTGGACATGTTTTAAGGAGAGACAGGTCTTTAGAGACGGATGTCATGTTGGGTAGAGTAGAGGGACAGCGCAGGAGGGGAAGACCCTCTATGAGGTGGATTGATTCAGTGACTGAGGTAATCGGGATGGGTTTGTCAGAGGCAATGCGATTGGCACAGGATAGAGCAGGGTTTAGGGCTGTTGTACATAGGGTCGCTATGAGTCGCAAACGACTCGACGGCACATAACAACAACAAACTATTTTTAGCCGAAAGGAAATTATTCTCCTTTTGAACATCAAAATAAAAAGAAAATTTCTGGTCAACGTTGCCATTGCCATTGGGAATCCCTACCAGAAGCGTATCTGATAATATGCTAATGGTATGATCACAATTTTAATTTCTCTCCTTGCTGTCTTGTGTCTGTTTTTTAGTAACTATTGACTGTTTAGTCTCGTGTATAATTAGTTCGTTAAGGGAGCATGTTACTTTTTTAGTAACACTTTTTGTTTGTTGATATTATTTGCTTTATAAGTCAATTAATTATTTGGCTGAAAGATGACCTTCAGAAATAACTGCAAGGCCAAGTTCAAAACTGTCTTAGGGTCATTTTCTTAGGAGCTTCTTTTGGTCTCGTAGATCTGGCATTTTTTAGATATTTGCCTTTTGTTCTGCATTTGTCTCCAATTTTATCTATGAGCTTCTATTGCATCCCTAGTCAAAATAGTTGCTAATGGTAACCAGATACCATCTTGGATTCTTAGATTTGAAGAGGTTGTGGCTCATGTGCACTATTAATCCTCTGGACTAGATTCTTCTTTGAGCTTTTAATTTTCTTTATTCTCTTTTGCTTTTATATGAGTTGTTTTTGTTAGGTGCCATCGAGTATAATTCATAGTAAGCCCACGAACAACAGAACTGAACCCTGCCCTATTCTATTGTTGTTGTTGTTGTGTACCATAAGTTGGAACTAAACCATAGATGACTCTGGTGAGTTTTCACACAGGAGGAGACTGCCCTTCCTTGTCCATGGAGCAGCTAGTAGATTTGAACCACATGCCTTCAAGATTGTAGCTCAGCTTCTTTCCACTGCCAACCTTAAAATCTCTGACACACCTAAGTCCACTGCTGCAGTGACTGTGCTGTTCCACCTGGGTTGGGGTCTTACACTTTTTTGCCATCCTTACACCTTTCCAAGCATGATGTCCCTTTCCAAGCAATAACCTCTCCTAGTGTGTGAGATGAAGTTTTGTTATCTTTGCCTTCAAGGAACACCCAGCTGTACCTTCTCAAAGACATAATCTATATCAGTCTAGAGACTAAGGTGTGCCTGATATAGGCTATGTTCTCAGCAATTACTTGCTATGCATTAGAGAGCTAGACAATGACTAAGGATGACAGAACATTCAATGCCTTTGAGTGTGGTGCTGGAGAAGAGAATTGACCATGGACTATCAAGAGAACAAACAGGACTGTCTTAGGGTGAAACCAAGTTTCTCCTTGAAGTCTAGAATTTTGTAGCTCCATCTCACATACTTTGGGCATGTGACCAGAAAGGACGAGGCCTTAGAGAAGGACATCATGTTTGGAAGGGTGGAGAGTCAGCGCAGGAAAGGAAGATTCCAGATGAGATTGACTGACACAGTAAGTGAGGTAACAGGAGTAGGTATGTCAGAATCAGTGAGACTGGCTAAGGATAGGGCAGGCTTCAGAGCTGTTATACATAGAGTCTTTATGAGTCATAGGTGAGTTGATAGCACATAACAACAACAACAACCAGGTACCATCTAATTCTTGGATTCTTAGATTTGAAGAGGTTGTGGTTCATGTGTACTACTAATCCTGTGAACTAGATTCCTCTTTGAGCTTTTCAATTTCCTTATTTTCTTTTGCTCTTTATGAGTTGTTGTTGTTGTCAGGTGCTATAGCATATAACTAACTCATAGCACCCTATGAACAAGGAATTAAACCCTGTCCTATCCTGTGCTAGCCTCAATATCTCTGACACACTTGCGCCCATTGCTGCAGTCACTGTGTCAGTTCACCTAGGTTAGTATCTTACTTTCCTTTACTATCCCTCCACCTTTCCAAGCATGATGTCTCTTTCCAAGCAATAACCTCTCCTAGTAACATGTATGTAAGATGAAGTTTCATTATCTTTCCCTTCAAGGATCACTCTGGCTATACCTTCTCTAAGACATATTTGTTTGTTCTTTCAGCCATCCATGGGATATTCAGCAGTCTTCTCCAACACCACAGTTCAAAGTCATCAATTCTTCTTTTATCATCCTTATTCGTTGTTCAACTTTCAACAGCATAACAAGTGATTAAAAAGACCATAACCTGAATCAGCATACCTTGGTCCTCAAACTTAACATCATTATTCATCAGTAATTTGGAAAGGTCTTTCACTGCAGATTTTTCCAGTGCAATACTACTCCTAATCTCTGACTGCTAGTACCAAGTGTATTGGCTGTGGATGAAAGTAAGATGAAGTAATTTACAGTTTCACTCATTTCACCTTCTGTTGGTCCAATGGTGAGAATTTTGGGGGTTTTTTTTATGTTGAGATACAATCCATATTAAAGGCTGCAGTCTTTGATCTTGTGCAGCAAGTGCTTCAAGTCCTCCTCACATTCAGCAAGAAAGGTTGTGTTATCCACATAATGAAAGCTATTGATGAATCATCCTCCAGTCCTGATGCCACATTTTTCTTACAAAGTTCAGCAGTAGGTATGGAAGAAGAATACAACCCTGATGCATACGTTTTATAATTTTAAACCATCTAGTGTTCTCTAAATAATACTAATAGTTGTATCTTAGATGGCCCGCAAGATTGTTTTTAAAAATTCTTGTACTTTCAGTGAAAATTTACAAAGCAAATTTCGTTTTTCACTCAACAATTTATGCATAGATTGTTTCATTAAGTTGGTTGCAATCTCTTTAATGTGTCAACACTGTCCCTATTTCATGATTTTTCCCTTTCTATTCACCCAGGTTTCCTGTCCCTTTAATTTGAATTGAGCAAATACTACCCTTTTGATCTCCTAAATCAAATGTCCTCAGGCACATCTTCTGAGGAAATTATATTGTTCCCTCTACAGCTCTTCCCACTGTAAGAAATGAGTTTAATTCTGAATTTGAAGTGTATCTAAGGACTGTAGTGTTGAGCGTTTCACTAGTTTCTGTCAGACCAGTAAGTCTGATCTTTTTTTATGAATTTGAATTCCATTCTATATTTTTCTCTTTGTCCAGAACATTCTATTGTGAGCACATTGGAACTATCAGTAATGGTAGCTGGGCACCATCTAATTACAGTTTCATATTTGGAAAGTGTGATTCACTTTGTCTATTATGTCTTTGGATTTGTTATCTCTTTAAGTCTTTGGTTTTCTTCAGTCCACTTTGTTCTGCATAGGAAGAGACCAGTAGCTGTATCTTATATGACCATTCACAAGTTTTAAAGACCCCAGATGGCATTCACCAAAATCAAATATAGAACATTATCTTTGTGAACCAGTTGACTAACTTGTCTCCTAGATTATATTATCTTCTTCACTTTGTCATTTGTTAGGATATCACTATATATTGCTGTGTTATTATGTACTGTTAAGTCACAAGTGGCCCTTCAGTGGGTTTTCAGAGGCAGTAAATCATATGAGAGGTTTTTGTCCATCTTCATCCTGCAGAGAAGTTGGTGAATTCAAACATGTGTCTTTGGATTGGCAGTGTAGCTCCTTACCACTCAGCAACCAGAGGTCCCTCACCATTCCACAGCTGGGGTATATTTTACACAAAACAAAACTAACAAGAAGATAAGCTGTCATCAAGTTGATTCAAGCAGATGATAACCCTATGTGCAACTGAGTACGTGCAACAATATACATATGTAATACATGCATATCACATGCACACAAACTCTTGCTGAAGATTATTGTAAAATTACTATAACAGTGTATCAGCAGAGAATTGCCAGAAATACAGACTGTGTTTAGAAGAGGCTACAGCACTAGGGATATCATTGCTGATGTCAGATGCATCTTGGCTGAAAGCAGAGAATAGCAGAAAGATGTCTATTTGTGTTTTACTGACTATGCAAAGGCATTTGACTGTATGGATTACAACAAATTGTGGCTAATACTGAGAAGAATGGGAATCCCAGAACATTTGATTGTGCTCATGAAAAACCTTTACCTACACTAAGAAGCTATTGTCTGAAAAGAGCTATGACACAAACAGATGTATGCACACCCAATTTTATCACATGATTATTCACAATAGCAGAGATGGAAATAGATCTGATGCCTCTCAGCAATTAAATATAGTATATCCACACTATGGAATTGTATGCAACATTGAAAAATAATGAACTCATAAAACACTATACAATGTGGATGAGTCTGGAAGACATTATGCTGAGTGAAATATCTCTGTCACAAAGGAACAAATACCTCAGTCATAAAGGAATAAATGCTGCATATGCCCATCATGGTAATAATAGGATTGAGAAAGTCGAGGGGGGAGAGCAGGAAAAGAATGGATAGACAATGAATACACCACATAACAACAACAACAATAATACAGACCTGTTGATGTTATCTGATTAATAATTAATTAACAGATTAATAATGTAATAACTTTGATTTCTCAAGAAGGAGAAAGACTATGTGTTTATGGGTGACTTTCCTAAAGCACATAGTTTTTTTGTGGCGTGTTTATGGGTGACTTTCCTAAAGCACATAGTTTTTCTGTGGCTCAGTTAAAGGACATCCTAAACAGATCATCCACTCTACTTTAAGGATCTGCATTTTTTAGTTCCAGAAGGGAGATGAGACACTGAGAATTACAAGAAAGTCACTATGGCTGGTGTAAGGATGAGGCAATTGGTCAGGAATTATAGTAAGTTCAGAGGACCTATGACAGTAGAATTATGTTTATGAGTGGCAATCCACTTCCAAAATAGCTTGCCTCCAGAAACTCTATGAACTTGGAGAAACGATGGAAGTTATACAAGTGTTCAGGTCTTTTGTTCATAGGGTTGCTGTGAGTCCTCTACAACTCGATGGCACTTAACAATACCAACAAGGATTAATTCAATATCTACTAATACTTGACATCCCATGGACTGCCAAAAGAACATATAAGTATACGTTGGAGAAAGTACAGCCAAAGTGCTCCTTGAAGGCAAAAAAGATAGAGCTTCATTTCAAACACTTGAGGCATGTTGCTAGGAGAGGCTGTTCTGTGAAGAGAGACATCATGCTTGGAATGGAAAATGGTCAGCAAAAGAGAGGAAGACCCTCAACCAGATGAATTGACATGGTGGCTGATGCAGTGTGCTCTATTGTGTCAGAAAGTGTGAGGATGGCAAAGCATAGAACAGGGTTCGGACCCGTTGTTCATTGGGCACTGTGAGTTGTATTTGAATGGACTGTACTGAAGAACAACTAGTCATGATAGGAGACAAAGATAAAAAAATAGAGATGTTATTTTTATCACTGTCTCATGTGAATACAGATCCCATAATACTTTATTGAAAATATAAGAACTAATAAAATTTGTTATAAAAAAAAGAAAAAAACTGCGGGGAGGGAAGCAGGGAGGAAAATGTGCAACAATGAATGAATGTAAATCCAAGTTCTTTCTAAACTTAGAATAAAATCTCCATTAAAATTAAAAAAAAAGTCAAACCAGGGACAGATTCTTATATCTGGGATTTCATAACCTACCCAAATTCTTTTAATGTGCTGTTTGGGATGTTGTTGTATGAAGGTGGCTCCCAAGGAGTGTGTTTTTCTGCTGGTTATGACCACAGTGGAATTGTTCTGAGAAGAGGCAACTGCCTTTGGACCTGAAAAGTGGCAGTGAAGGGGGTGTGGGAAGGCTGAGGGGAGGAGGGGGAAGGAATCATGGGGTCACAGAGTTTGGTGGAGGCAAAAAACAAAACAAAACAAAACACCAAACAATGTACATGAATGAATCACAATGTAAACAAATTGTTGTATGCAAACCAATTTTTGAAAAGTAGACAAGTTGCACTGGGACAATCTGCTGTCAAAGACCTCTCCAGAGTGCTAAAGAACGTTAATGTCCGTCTAAAGACTAAAGTATGCCTTATCTAAGCCATCATGGTCTCTCAATTGCTTGCTATGCATCTGAGAGATGGACAGTAACTAAGGATACCAAGAAGAATTGGAAACAAAAAAGTTGGTACTAGTTAGTTGATGCCAATCGATGGCAATCCCATGTATCATCATAGAACTGTGCCCTAAAGAGGTTTCAATAGCTGGTTTTCAAAGGTAGATCATCACCATTTCCTCCAAAGTATTTCTGAAAAGACTCAAACTCTCAACCTTTTGGTTGGTAATTGAGTGTACTATTTGCACTTTCCAGAGATTAATAAACAAGGACCCAAAAAGGTAAGCTTGTCATTTCTTTTCTAGCATCTCCTCACTGAGTTTTCATGAGAGGTAGGATGGAATTATACATATATTATAGCATATATTTGTATAAGTTAAATTTTGTTTTCTTTCTACACATCGATAATAGCAAAATGTCTATGAAAATATGTGACACTGGAAATATGAATGAGGGTTATGTAATTATGTAGGCATTTGCTCATTCTTTTTCAGCCAAGTAAACTGTTAGCCAAATTCTCTTGTTTTAAACCTGGATTTGTCCCTAGTAACTATTTCCTCCTTTAAGATCATAATGTGAGCTCTGGTGGCATAGTGGTAATAAGCTGCACTGCAATCTCAAAGGCACGTGGTTCAAATCCACCAGCTGCTTCATGGTGAAAGAATGGTCAGTTTCCTTTCATGCGATTAACTACCTCTGAAAACCTACTGGAGGGTCAGCTATGTGTCAGTTCCAACTTGAATGTATACAACAATAATGTGTTTCTCAAAAAGAATAATAGATTGTATATTGACAGTGTGGGATATCTATTTGGATCTCAACACAAGGAGAGAGAGAGAGAGAGAGAATAAGAGAGAGAAAGAGACCTTAAAGAAATACAGATCAAGAGAAAAACTGACAGAGAAAAGATAGGAAAATATAAATACTGAGCTAATATTAGGAAAAAAGATCTGTACCCTGTTCTTGCCCTGCCTCTTATAAAAAATAAAGATTTGTATGGTCAGATTACTCAACTCTTCTCCAAAACCACTTTCTCTTCTTCCTGGTACTCAGATTATACACCCTATACTCCTTTGCAGCTATATGTGTCCTGAGACAAAAATTTGACCAACAGAATATGAGGTGAATTAATGTATACTACTTTCAAACTTTGTCTATAAAAACTACTCACTATCTCCATGTTCTTTCTTAATTGTTAGCCTTATTATTAATTGCCAAAGGGACGTTGGGAGTTGTGGGTTGAAAATGATAGAGCCATTGGTAACCTAGGTCGCTGAAGATAGTGTGGACCAGAGGCCTTCCCCCACCCTCCACTACCACTGATTAGATTTGACAGGACCAGGAAATGAACCACTATAGTATTATGCTTCTGTAAGTGTGGGGTTTCTCTGTTACAACAACTCACATAGCTGTAGATAAAATGTGTTATCAAGCCATTTAACCTCTTCAGCATCTGTGTAGCTATAAGGTAGAATTTGTTTTCTGCAGTGCTCCACATCCTCTACCCAAGACTGATATGTAATGTGCATGAAAATACTTTCCTTTTCTATTTTTTACCCGTTCTTTCCCATGCATTTAAAAAAAAACTTGCTGTAGTAGTCGATTAAATAGAATTTGATATTTAGCTCTTTTTCACTGAACACGCCACAAGCATTTTTCCACATCACTAATCTTCATAATTATGTGCATTATTGAATGCTTAATAGTCCATCAAATTGATGAACCATTATTGTCTAAAACAAGTGTGAGTGCAGCTCTTAAACACTGAACAAATAAAATGGTCCTTATTTTAAGCATCTGTGTTGTAAGGTGGTTTGTTACACAGAAATAAATCATCTATGCACTAGTTGCAACATCAAGTTCAAATGGATAGGTAATGCTGTAAACAGGAGAGTAACAGGATTCATGACTAGGAGACTTAAACATAGAGCAGGATCAGTGTTATGAAAGAAGTCAAGAAAATGGTCCAGAAGTAAGTTTGAGACTACCTGTGAATGCTAGTGGTCCTGTAGGCAATGTTTGGTGCATTGGCAGCAGTCATGGTGTCTTCAAAGAGACAATTGGATACCCACTGAGAGATATTTATCTTTACCAGAATATTTATTAGGAGCATTTTCAGGTCAAGGACTATTAATATCTTTAACAATATCTATAATAGAATATTTATAATATCTTTGTAAGCTCTTCACCTAACCCAGTGCCTAGCACATACTACATATTCTAGGAATAAAAAAATAAACAAAGGTATTTTAATTTAATCAAAGCTGTTGCTATTGTTAGAACAACATACCTCAGATTTTCAGTTTGGATTGTTTTTTCCAAATTTTTATTTTATATTGGTTTGCTTACAAAGTTCCTGCAAATTGTATTTCACACCTTGCTTCATTTTCATTGTGTTTCATACAATCATTTCCATCCATTATGTTTTATAAAACTAATCGTTTGACTGTGCCCACCATTATCCAGTCTTTTCAGATCCCCACCAGATCTTTCCCATTTCCTTTACCCCTTTCTTCCACCCACCAAATTTTGCAACCCTGTGATTTTGCCCCTATCCATCCTCACCCCTCTGTTCCCAACCCTTCCCCTCTTAGATCCCCATATATGTTTTACTAGTTATCATTCTATTTTTACAATAACGGTCTTATGCAGTAGTTGTCCTAATGAGACTGAGTTAGTTCACTAAGCATAGTGCTCTCCAGTCTCTCCCAAGTTATGTAGTATTTTTTAAAATCATTGTTCCTGAGTGCTACATAGTATTTTGTTGTGTGAATGTACCATAATTTCTCAACCCATTTGATAGTGGTTGGACATTTGGGCTGTTTCCATGTTCTTGTGATGGTGAATAACGCTACTGCGAACATTGGTGTACAGATCTCCATTTGTGTCTCAGTTCTCATTTCCTTGGGATAGTAGTAGAATTGCAGAGTCATACAGAATTTGTATGTTCAGATTTTTTTTAGGAAATGTCAAACTGCCTTCCAGAGTAGTTATATCATTTTACAATCACACCAACAGTATATGAGAGTTCCAGTCTCTTCACATCCTTTCCAAATTTATTTTTGCTATTGTCCTAATTAAATTTTGCCACTGCTACTGGGATGAAATGATATCTCTTTGTGGTTTTGATTGCATCTCTCTTATTCCTAGTGATTTTGAGCATTCCTTAATGTGTCTGTTGGCCAACTGAATGTCTTCCTCTGTGAAAAGTCTTCCCATGTCTTTTGCCCGTTTTGTAATTGGGTCATTGGTCTTTTTCTTCTGGAGGTCCAGTAGTATTATATAAACTTTTGTTATGAGACCCTTGTCTGAGATGATATGCCAAATGTTTTTTCCCAGTCAGCAGGGGGCTTTTTGACCCTGCTGGGGGGAAAGGGTTTTTTTGTACAGGGATTTAACCTTTAGAAGGTCCCATTCATAAATTTTATCCTCTCCAGATTGTGCATTTCTAGATGTACTTGTCAACCTATTTATACCATAAATTAGGCAATCTAAGCTTGGTTCGAATTTGTCTGATGAACTTTATGGTTTGGGGATTTACCACTTTGAGTTGGTTTTTGTGAATGGTGTGAAATGTGGATCCTGTTTCAGCTTTCTGCTGGTAGCATTCTAGTTTTGTCAGCACCATTTGTTGTAGGAGTTGTTGTTTCCCCATTCAAAAGGTTTTATCTCCTTGTTTAATGTCATTTGACCATAGATAGGTCCATTTCTGGGTTCTCAAATCTGTTCCATTGGACTACGTGCTTGCACATAAAAAAAAAAATTCATCATGAGCAAATGGGATTCATAAAGGTATGTGAAGATGGTTCAACATAAGAAAAAAATCAACGTAATTCACTACATTAACAAAGCAAGTAACAAGACCCATATGATCCTAGAAATTAATACTTAAAAGGAATTTGACAAAATCTAACAACCTTTCCTGATTAAGACACTCAGCAAATTAGGAGTAGAAGGGCATTTCCTCAACGTAATGAAAAGTATTTATGAAAAACCAAGAGCCAATATCATTCTCAATGGAGAAAGACTAACTACATTATTCTTGAGAACAGGGACCAGACAATGATTCCCACTATCATTATTTCTAGTCAATATTGTATTGGAAGTATTTACTAGGGCAATACAACAAGAGAAGGAAATTAGAGGCATCCAGATTGGCAAAGAGATGGTTAAACTGTCACTGTATGCAGATAATATGATAGAGTACACACAAAACCTCTGGGATTCAACAAAAAACTGTTAGAGCTAGTGGACCAATTTAGTAGGGTGGCAGGATACAAGATCAATATACAAAAGTCAGTGGGATGCCTCTACAATAACAAAGAGACCTCAAAGAAGGAAACCAAGAAAGGAATACCATTTACAATTTGTTGTTGTTGTTATGCGCCATCAAGTCATTTACAACTGATAGTGATCCAGTGTACAATAGCTCTGAACCCTGCTCTATCCTGAGTCAACCTTATTGTTTCCAACACACCTACCCCTCTTACCCTAGTCACTGAGTCAATCTGTCTCATCAAGAGTATTCCTTTCTTGTGCTGTCTTTCCACTCTCCCAGGAATGATGACCAAGACTGTTCCCTCCTTGCAACATGTTCAAAGCATGTCAGACGGAGCTTCAGAATCCTTGCCTCCAAAGAGAGGAGCATCCTGGTTTTACCTTCTCTAGGATTAACTTGCTTGTTCTCCTAGCAGTCCATCATATATTCAATATTCTTATCCAGTTCACCACAGCTCAAAAGCGTCAGTTCTTTGTCTATCATCCTTAGTAACTGTCCAGCTTTCTGAAGCATAGGAAGCAATTGGGAATACCAGGGTCTGGCTTAGGCACACCTTAGTCTCCAGACTGGCATCATTGCTCTTCAGTACTCTGGAGGTAGCCACCCACAAATTGAATGAACCTACCTGGAGACACAAAAGACCTCCACAAAGAAAACTACAAAACACTTCTGCAAGAAACAACAGAAGACCTAAATAAATGGGAAAATATTCCCTATTCATTGATAGGTAGACTCAATATAGTGAAAATTACAATCCTACCCAAAGTAATCCACATGTTCAACACAATCCCAATACAGATACCAAATTCATTTTTCAAGGGAAAGGGAAATTGCCAAGTTTATTTGGAGAAGAGAGAGACCCCAAATAAGCAAGGCACTTCTGAAAAACAAAAATGAAGTGGGAGGCATAGCACTCCCTGACCTCAAAACCTACTACACAGCGGTAATTACCAAATTTTCAGTTTTTATGGAAAGTTAGGCCATTTGTTTCCTATAATAGGCTTGGCTAGAGAATTTTGATGTTTTTCAAGATAGCACCAAAAGCACTGAATGTATTTAGACTAGTCCCTGCTGCATCTTGCCTGCTCTCACAGTCCAGGCCTAGTCTGATAGAGTTTAGTATAGACTTGGAAGAACATGATTCTATTCATAGAAAGTACATCACCTTAGTTTTCTTCTGTAAATAGGTAATAAATATGCAAAACCTAAATCCCCGTGAGCTTCTATTCTGCGTGGAGTGTCAGAATCACACATTCATTTCCTAGAGAGCTGCCCAGTTCCCAGTTGAGGGTGTTGGCTGTAGATCAAGCAGGAGCCCAGAATAGAGCCAAGGAAAGTGTCTGTGGTAGATCCTGTAATTCATGCCTTCCATATCACACCCTTGTGCAGCCACATGGGTTCTGAGTTTGGCCATGTAATTTGCTTTGGCCAGTGGAACACTTACATAAATGCGCACAAGCAGAGACTTGAAATAATTTACATATTGAGGCTTGCCTTCTTGGAACACCGCCATCTTGTATTGAAGCCCAGGCTCTCCTGGAAACACATGGCCAATCTATAGTCCAAGCCAGCATCCAGACAGGTGAATGAGGTCCTCTTAGATTATCCAGCTGATGTTTAATCACCTAAGTCCTAAAGGCACATAAGTGACTTCTGCTAACATTTTAGCAGAAGAACAAACAAATCTGCTTTGGAAAGAGTACCGGGATGACAGATGTCTTCTTCGAGACAAGGGTGGCAAGATTTAATCTCACATACTTTAAACTTGTTAATAGGAGGAGCTAGTTACTGGAGAAAGATCATAGAGAGACCAGTTCTTAGAGGAAAGATACCATGCTTGGTAAGATAGAGGATAAGCAACATAGAGGGAGACCCTCAATGAGGTGAATTGATACAGTAGTTGCAACATGGGCTTAACAAAGCATCAAATAATAAAAACTGAGCATTGTTTTGTTCTATTGTAGATAGGGTCTTTAAGAGTGAGAACCGGGGAGGTCTGGTGGCCTAGTAGCAAGAAGCTGCACTGCAATCCCAGAGGTCTGC
>NW_006399753.1:37065014-37075110 GCF_000299155.1 Elephantulus edwardii
ACATGGGCTTGGTGACAGGAATGAGGCTGGAGATAGAATGATTGAATTTTGTAAAATCAATGACTTATTCATTGCAAATACATTTTATAAGAGACACAAATGCAGGTTATACACATGGACTTCACTAAATAATTAGAGCAGAAATTATTTCTGGCAAATAAAACAGTTAATAGTTGGAAAGGTATGTTTTAGTGAAGATTGTTTATAAACACACCTCTTGCTGCCAAGATCTTAACGTCTAATTAATTAGCATCACCCTAACTCCTCCTTTCCTCTTCTGTCAACTTGCTTTAATCTTCCTCTATTTGTACACATATTCATGTAGTTGAGGACCCCTATTCTTTTGCTCTCTCTTTTCCTCTGCCTCTAAGTCTGCACAAGTTTGTACTCCGAACTGATTTCCCTTCTAGCTGTTTTATTCCAGCACTCCATCAAAAAATATTTTCTGCATCTATAATTTCAACAAGGTATGCCTGACTGAGAATGTCAGAACCACTGAGCAGAAGTGTTTAATCCAAAGTTGGCTCTGCCAGTGATGATCAGCTGAGGAAATGACCTCGAAATTTTTCCTAATTATTTGTTAGGATATAAATTTTGACTTTATGGAAGAGATTCACGTCCTGCTTCTCAGTCCCCACTCTTGATTGCACAGAGACCTCTCGCTGATTTCCAGTAGAGCACTCTGTACCCAGGAAGGACATGTGGAGGGGAACAGGTACCTCGCCATGTGTGGAAGCACCCTTTCAGCAATGATTTTCCACAGGCAGATAGTCCCCTCATGATTTATTGGATTGTCAGTTTCTAACCACGTTAATGTAACTCCGTAACTGAGATTCATGACCGGCAAAAAGCTGATGGAGTCTTTGGGTAGCAGAAGGTAGTGCAGGGATCACAAGGCGGAGTTAGCAGTCTGATGACTATAAAGTCAGCAAGGCCTGATAACCTCTCTCTGAGCCTTCATGACATCATCTGCAGAATGGATTAAGAGTATCTATCAGCCTTTCACCATTGCTGCAGGGATGAAAATGAAGTTAAGTGTATGTCAAAGAACTTTGTAAATAAAAAAGTACCAGGCCAGTGTTATTTATTATTGTCTGACCTTCACAAATATATTTTTTAAATTTTATTTTATACTGACTTAAAGTTCATAAAGTTATATTACAAGTTTTTCTCCTTTCATTTAATCCTCTATACCAAAGGAAGTGTTTTGTTGTTTTAAATACTCTCTATATTTAAAAAAAAACCCCAAACATTTATGAAATAACAAACTTAGAAAGGAACAATTCTTGTCTGGGACAAGAATACCTATGATTTGTTGGACCAATACAATACATTCACAATCTAGTTTCATAAGGTGGTCCCACTTTAAGAACATAGCATGCTCACAGGGTACAGGTAGTGAATATTTTAAAATGATGGTGTTGGAGAACATAGCTAGGAGCTGGTCAGGCAGTTCACCCAGACAGATGTTAGTCAATTGGCAATATCAGAGAAACATAGCACCATAATGGTAAACTTAACATAGGGTCTTTCTCAACGTAATTTTTCTTTCTTTCTCAATTCTACCTTTCTTTCCCCAGACTTGTAAATGGTCACTTTGCAAGGATCCCTCATTCCTCTTAAGTAGGGGAATACTTGTAGGGTATTCCAGCTTGTTTTATAGGTTCTACTTTTCCCTCAGGGTCCTAGTGGTCTAGTGAGTAAGGAGTCATGCTGCTAACTCAAAGGCAGATGGTTTAAATCCACCATCTGCTCTATGCTCTCATGCAGTTTACAACCTCTAAAAACCTGCTAAAATGTCAGCTATGAGTTGGTTCTGACTCAATGGCAATGAACAACAACAGCCCTTATGAATTTACCTAAACAGTGTCGACAGATAAATCTTCCTGACACTCAAGGAGGTGTGTACTCTTCCTCTATTAAATGTTTTTTGACAAACCTTTGCTGTCAACAGACTACAAGCTTTCACGTTAGTCTGGAAACCAAGCCCCTTGCACCACACTCTCTTACTGGCCTCCATATTCACTCAGACAGCCACAAAGTATACTGGTTTCTGAAAGTCAAACTCAGTTCCATGGCAGGGCCAGTTCTGGCCTCCTTCCATTTTTATTTAGTTACTGGCCTTTCTGTTCATTCATCTACATAAGGTTCTGAGTTTTCAACCCCTTTCCAGTGATATCTGGTGAGGAAGACTATAGAGGCCTACAGCTGACTATCTCATGGCCCATTTGACAAGGAATCACTGACAAGTCACTTCCAAAAGGCAAAAAGGTTAAATCTTCATGTTTTGAAGATGTTTTAATTTTTTTCACAGTTTCAAAGTAATCTATTCACTTTCCCGAGATTATTCTTTCCTTTGACTCCTGTTATTCCTGTTGTTAATTGCCACAGAGTCAATTCTAACTCAAAGAGACCACATGTTACAGAGTAATACTGACATTTAGGCATTTGAAGGCTTTGACCTTTCAGAAGTGTATCACCTGTCTCTTATGGCACCTCTAGTTGGATTCTAAGCATCAACTTTTCAGCTAGTCATTGAGGGCTTAACTGTTTATACTACTGAAGGTTGGTACTATTGTAGAAAAACTCATGGTCTGAGGTACAAAATATTTTCATTTCACTGGGAAAATCAAATGCCTGATTAGAATATCAAAATATATAAATGAATCCTAGTCTGTAATCTAACGCTGATTTTAAAATCAATTAAACTTTTGTATATATGCTTGAAGTATTTATTTCATAACAACTTTTGTTGTTGTTGGTATGTGCCATCAAGTCACCTATGATTCATAGTGATCCTATATACTACAGCTCTGAAGCTTGCCCTGTCCTGAGCCAATCTCACTGACTCCAGCACACCTACACCCATTGCCTCAGTTACTGTTCTTATCAATCTGACTTCATCAAAACTTAGGAATTAAAAACTTCTGCTTTTTACTGAAATGAATGCCTTCTAATTCCAGTTCTTATAGTGGGGTGGTTTCTAGTCACTCTTGGTCTCCCTGTTTGAGCTCATGTCCTTCAAGAAGAAATCTCAATGTAAAGATGACTTGGCCATTATCACAGGATAACATAAGAATGGAGCCTAATTCATAGACTTTGTGTTTCAGTGAAATGGTCTTTCTATTGAGATTCTAAATATGAAAAAGTGATGATCTCATAATTGTAGGTTTCAAGATCACTCATGAGTAAACATTTCTTCCCTGCCTAAATGAATATTTTTATTTGCAGAGCAAGACTTGGAATCCTTTCAATACATTCTAGTCATCTTAATTCCATGAATCATCATTGTTGTGAACCCCAACCTTGGTCAGACCCAAGCAGATTAGTTAGGATCTGAGTTCTGTGCATCATTTGTTACACAAAGAAGTCGGAAGTAGTTCCCAGTGGAGTTACGTGTGAGCCCTTTCAATTGTCTGTGACTGTATTCCATACAAACATATTGATCCTTCTCCTCTAATTCCCAGACCTGGTGCCCTGCCTGGTGTCTGTCTGGCGTGGGTGGAGCAGAATGGAGGCACCATGCTGGCCCCTCAGGGGTGGAGAAAGGCCTGGCACCACTGAGCAGACATCCCTTAATGGGACCCCTCCAGCTGGTCAACAGCCTCCAAAGAGACCAAGAGGATGACCTTGTGGATGAGGAATGTATTCACAGTCACACAAAAAAAGTCCCCAGTCTCTGCTTCAGGACCCATGCATGGCTCATCATCTCTGTTGTAGAAGGAAACTGGGCAGGACCTCCCCTCAGGAACCTGTCAGCCCTTGTCACCAATCAGCCCAGGGGCTACTCAAAATGACTGAAGGCACTCTCTTCTGCCCCAGCTCTGCACCGCTGGAGCTCAGCCCCTGCAATCTGGGGAGCCCCACGCCAGGCCAGGGCAATCAGGCTTGGCTTCAGAAGGGTCATGCAAAGCTTACCACCAGCCACATTCCTGAAATATTTATATTTCTACATGCAGAGCTTTAATTCTCACTGGGGTTAGTTAGGCCTCACTTGATTCTTCTCTTCCTACCAGCCATACCTCCTTACCAATGGTGTGGGAGGCTTTGTTCATCACATCCTAGCAAGTGTATCAGTAAGAGCAAGGATCTCATTTACTAGGTAGTTTAAAAGCTGCTCATTGGCACCAAACAATGCATCACAAGAAATCCTTATCAGAAAATTTAGGGATTTCATCTAATTCATAGGCAGAAAAGTAAAATTTCCTTCTGTAGATGTCCCTCTACTGGGCTTAACTTTACCAGTACATTGCAGGGTATTGTGAGCACAAGGAGTGGGATTATTTTAAAGCATGAGATGACACGATATAGCTGTTATAGCTACTTCTTCTATTCTCTTTTTTGGAACTATTGGAAAACAAGATGATTGCAGAAAAGTGCTTATTTATGAAAAAGATGGATGAGTGTACTCAAGCCTCAGTTAGCAATGGGTTTTGAAATATTTCATCAAGCACACCTCAGACCTACCTTTCTGAGTGACGACGGTGATAAAAGCAGTATTTAGGTGAGTGTTCCCGTGCTCATAACAGCTGTCCCCACAGAAGCAGCTTCATTTATCTTGAAACCGAATGTTTTGGTAGCTTGGGCCTCTCATCAAGTTGAGTTTGCAGGCGTGAATTCTGAAATGGCATCATTTCCTAGTTGTAAATTATTTGGGTGTATTTGGGAGCTAATTAAAAGGGAAAGTCCTTTTCGTAAAGAGCAGCATTTCTACATTTTAAAAATCAGACATTCTCAGTGGGGAGCAGGGTTTTATCTTTGTCAGTGTTGGCTATTGCTAAGTGCATCCCAGATTGAAAATCTAAATGAAACAACTAGAAGAAAAGGCATGGGGGAAGTTTATGTTGGAAAAGCAAGAGGGAGACACATGCATACAGATTATATATACATCTATGATATGTAGATGATTTATCTTGAATGTGGAAAGCCTTTTCATGGCAAGTTTTTCCCTATCTTGTGAGTTCCTCATTATTTCACTGTGAGCACTGCAAACATGGAGGGCTGCAGAGGTGCCAGGCTCCATCATGGTGTCCAAAAATTGGCTTTGTACATATGCTAAATTAGAGATTGGCTGGCAAAAGCAGTTCACAGATCCTGGATTGGCAAGGATTCCTCATGAAAGAAGACAAGGCCACGGGACTCACTCTGCAGCCAGCAGTAATGCAACATGCTCTATCCAGCAAGCCAAAACCTGTTTTAAAATAAATTCTGAATCTCCATCAGGTGTCAGGTCCAACGCAGGTAGCAAATCCCCCCAAAGTCTCTAAACGCCTTTCTTTTTTGTTTGGGTTTTTTTTGTTTTGTATTGTTTTTTTTTCCTTAAGCAATCATGTTGAATCTCTTATAAGACAGAGCTTTCAGGTTTTTCACTAGGGGATTCGGGTCATTTTCATCCTCTCACCCAGGAAATAGGCCAATGAACCTTGAAGGAGGATGGTAGGAATCAAACAGATTACAATCTTTTTCGTTTTGCTTTCCTTGGAAATAAGCACAGTGTCATGACGATTCTGATGCAAGAATTAACACAGTGAAGAAACATATTAGACAGCCAGAGCAGATATGTCTATGCCAAAAGAATCTGCCATCTGGGTCCTTTTCTCTCACTGTGTCAACCAGAAAGTACTTCTCCCACTTATGAGTAACTAGATAATCATTTACTGTTTCCAAGAGATCCTCTTCTTATTTTATGGACAATGATGAGTTTTAATAAAGACAGCTTTTTTTGTTGTTGGCCTTGGATTCTTCTTTGACCTGAGAGGAGAGCACTAGAGCAGTTATGAACTATATTTTCTATACCAAGAGATGCTTTTGACTTGAATAATAACCTCTAAATTAACAACTTAAAGAAGTCTGCTGTGTGCATTTAAAGTGGGGACTTTTACTTTCTCTTTTCACCAAGGGTTAAACCTGGTGACTTGAGTCCCAAGGTTAAAGTTGGGCCAGAGCCTTGCCGTCTTTCAGGTGCTGTTCAATCATTCAGCCACCTGAGTTTACAAGTTCCATGAAATCAGATACCTTGAGTGCCATGCCTGTCCCAAAGGACCTGGAACATAACACACACCTAGTAAGTAGAACGTATTTATTGGGTTGTCTTATTGGGTGGCACCAGTGGGGTCCACATTGCAAGTATAATTCCCATGGGAACAAGTTTTTTTATCACTTTCTGCATCATGAATGATACAGTGAAAAAAGGCCCCATCCGGGTTCTGCCCCATCACACTGAGCAACCCTCAGTAATTTATTGATCTTTCTGGAACTTTTATCTCTTTGCTTCTGAAATGAACAGACTAGATAATTGCTGAGCTTCCTTCAGTTCAAAAATGTGCATAATTCTATGACACTGAGCCTTTGCCAACCATCCAAAAATGCATTCTCTTGGTGATGAAAGATAGCTACTAGGCCTAAGTGGAAAAGCCCACATTCTTGGGGGGAAAAAATAGCTCCAAGTACAGACCCTAAAGTTGGTGACTCAAAGCTGTCATCTTCCTCTTCCTTTTGCAGTGGAGATGATTAGCAAAAAAAGAACGATCATATGAGGAGGCTGATGAGTTAATGGGGACAACACTCAGGTATATAAAGAAGTCTTTAGAGCTGGCCAAAGAAATAGGCTTAGAGGATTTCAAGAAGTTGCTAGGTACTCCTTAGGCGAGGATTGTTGCAGGAGGGAGTGTGGGTCAGGTGAGGACTATCCCAAGCCACCTCTATGGTCTGAGGACACAGCTCCCCTCGAGATCTTTCCTAAGACCTCAAGAAAAGTCAGACATTGTTTTTCTAAATGGACATGGGAAGAAAAAGGAAAGAGGGAGAAGGAAGAATGTACCATTATTACAGACTGTTTTCTAATAGCTCTTTTCATTTCACTGTTCATGAAATATACCTCATGTTGTTGTTACTGAGTGCTATTGAATCAGAACTGACTCATAGCTGACGCTCCTGTGGGCTTCGGAGGCAGTTAACCAAATGGGAGGAGGTTGCCCATCCTTCTCCCATGGAGCAACTGGTGGATTTGAACTGCATGCATTCAGGACCTCATGCTGTGAATTGAATAGGGCCCCCCATCTCCCAAAAAATGGGTGTCATGTTCTTGTATTAATCTCTGCAACCTGTGAACATGGCATTTGGTAAATAAATTTTTAAGTGAACCTTTTTAGATAAATGAAGGATCTCAATATGAGAACACTCTGGATTATCTAGGAAACTCTGTATCATGTATTTATAAGACACAGAGGAGAAGGCATAAACAGAGGAGAAGGCCACATGAAAACAGAGGCAAAGATTGCAATGATACAGCTCCAAGGAATGAAGGAAGACAAGTAGGAACTGGAAAGGCAAGGAAAGATTCTTCCCTAGAGCCTCCAGAGGGAGCATGGCCCCACCAATGTGTTGATTTCAGACTACCAGCCTCCAGACTGCAAGAGAAAACATTTCTATTGTTTTAAGCCACCAAATTTGTGATAAATCCATTTTGGCAGCCACAAGAAACTAATACATCACAGATGAGTTTATCTCAAAGACGAAGATTATTAATTAGGAGCTCTAATATCACTCTTCTTATTAGCATCATGACATATCTTACTTATAAAAATAAAAGAATACTGATTTTTAAAATAAATTATTAAATAAGAACATTAGATCTTTTTTGAAATAAGTTGATTGTTTTGGGAGGGGGATTTGTTGATTTAATGTTGTTTGCTCTTGTTATGGTCTATTGAGTGGGAACTTGATAGACCATAACACGACCCTCCAGCAGGTTTTTGGAGGCTGTATGGAGGTAGATTGCCCACCTATCTCCTGTGGAGAAGCTGGTAGATTCAAATTGCCTGGATCTGGGTTGGCAGTACAACTCCTTACCCTCTAGGCTACCTGCTCGTATAATTGTTGTTGAAAAATGTCACTTCTGAATGCACCACTGTTTTCTTTGTCGAAGTTATTTTGCATTGAAGAAAACACTCAGCTGTCAGAGTAAGGGGACTTCATCCCCAGGTTTGTCCCAATAATTTCCCCAATGTTGTCTTGTAACTTAATTTTTTTATCAGATCAAGGCTGTTGGGGATTGACTTTTGTCCCTAAAATCCTATATTGCAATCCTAACCCCTCTATCAATTAAAGAGTCTCTGTTGGGAAGTAAAGTTTTGATTTTTTTTTCTTATATTAATAGGGTCTTAAAGGGTTAGAGTGGGTCTTTAACATAATCCCTTCTGAGTGGCATCTTCTGCAAAGGGAGAGTCACACACACAGGAAGATGATAGCTGCCTTGAGATGATGGACGCAGATGCACCTACAAGTCAAGAGCATCACGTGTTTCTGACTACTGCAGAAGCAGAATTGCTGCAGACACTGAAAGAGACAAAGAAAGACCTTCCCCTAAAGCCAGTATACCCTGATTTAGACTTTTCGTCTCCTAAACACTGAGAAAATAAGATCCTGTCATTTCAAGCCACCACTTTGTGGTATTTTGTTATGGCAGCCCTAGGAAACCAAGATACACACTCTTCATTAACTTCTCTATTTTAAGTATTTCAATTTCAAAGAGCAATACTGTTATGTCATTTTATTATACACTTATCAGACAGCATACTATCTGGTCTTTTGGCCAGAATATGTTGGCCTGTTTTCAAAGCTCCATCTCAAGAAATCTTTTAATAACTGTTTTCTAACATGGTTTCTCTTTCAGGTTTGGAATATTAATCTGTTTACTAGTTCACAATTGAGAGTAAACAGCTTACAGTGTTTGTGACAATATTAGATGTATTTCTTTCCAAATTAGTGATGTTTAAATAATAGCACATTGTGTTCTTGTTTTTCACAATCCAAGTTTAGTATCTGATCAACTTTGCTTTAAGGACTGTTTTTCTATCAGGAAAACTACTAAAGCCATTACAGAGCTCTGGTGGCCTAGTTGGTAAGGAGTTGTACAGCCAACCTAAAGACAGGTGACTCAAATCCACCAGCTGCTCTGTAGGAGAAAGACGAGCAATCTCCTCTTTGTGATTTACAGCCTCTGAAAACCTGCTGCAGAGTCAGCTATGAGGCTGCTCCTGCTCAATGCCATATAACAACAGCATGACAGTGTTAAAGCAATTACCAGATATTGCTCAATTATTCCTGACATTCTCATGATCGTGGGCACTGGGTTAGACTGCTTGTTGCTCCATCCACATCTTAAGATCATCTCTTGAAAGAACCTTATTTGAACCTGACTCTGGTTTTATTTCTCCTTACTTTTCAATAGGAAAATTTGCTTCAGTAGTCATTTAGGATATACTTACGACATGCCAGCCAACAGGGTAGAAAGAAACAACATAAAAACCGGTCATTTCAGTAGATGGTGTTGAGAGCTGCAATAGAGATAGGTGCTTCAAGAAGACACACTTGGTTTAGATGTGAAACAGTGTGTCTAGATTTGTATAAAAGCTAAAAAATAAAAAAGCTAAAGAGGAAATTTATTGTCAGACAGATGTGGGTGTGGTCCTGAAGTTTCCTTGGGACTCAACCCTTAAGTGTACAGGGCAAGGTGGTATTTGTCACTTCCCACAATCAGCACAGAGAGGATGTTTCTAGTAGTCATAAGTGGAAGGAAAATAGAGGTCAACTGAACTTAAAATATGTCATATTAAAACTATTAAAGAGGAAAAAGAATTCTTCAATGAGATGGAAAAGACAATTTCCAATTTCATCTGAAATGGAAAGAAACCCCAAATAAGCAAAGTAGTCCTTAAGAGAAACAAGGGTGGAGGCATCTCACTCCCTGATTTCAAATCCTACTACACTGCTGTGGTGGTCAAGACAGTGTGGTACTGGTACAACGACAGATACACAGATCAATGGAATAGAATTGAGAACCCAGAATTCAGCCTACCTACATATGGTCAACTGATTTCTGACAAGGATATGAAATCAGTTAAGTAGGGAAACGGCAGCCTTTTTAACAAGTGGTTTTAGCAAAATTGGAAAACTATCTGCAGAAAACTAAATATCCACACCTCACTCTATACACAAAAACCAACTTAAGGTGGATCATGGACCTAGGACTAAAACCAAGGACTATGTTGTTGCTGTTGTTATATGCCGTCGAGTCGCTTGCGACTCATAGCGA
>NW_006399753.1:37076755-37078332 GCF_000299155.1 Elephantulus edwardii
AATACTTCTGGGATCATTTAACATTCTGCCGAAAGCATCCTTGATTATAGCAACTCGAGGTTTGAATTTGTTCTTCAGTTCCTTGAGCTTAAGATATGCTCAGCGAGTTCGGCCCTTTTGATTTTCTGACTCCGACTCCTTGCACATTTCATTGTAATATTTTGCTCTGTGATCCTGTGCTGGCTTTTGAAAACTTCTATTTAACTCTTTAGTATCTAGAATCTTCTCATACAACAGAACCAAGGCCTATAAACTTCATTAAAGAAAAGCTTGGAAGAACTCCAGAAGTCATAATCCACAGCATAAACAGTGTTCCAAGCATCTTGAAAAATCTACAGCCAGGAGAGGATAAAATAGAAGAATGGGACCTTCTAAGAATCAAATCCCTATGAACATCCAAAAACATCTCCAACAGGGTAAAAAAGGGAAGATACAGATTGGGAAAAAATATTTGGTAATGACATGTCAGTCAAGGAACTTACATCTAGAATTTATAAAATACTCGAGCACCATAACAAGATAAAGGTAAATAACCCAATTGAAAAATGGGCACAGGATATGAACAGACACTGAGATGGCAAACAAACACATGAAGAAATGTTCCAAAGCCCTAGCTCTAAGAGAGATGCATATCAAAACAACTATGAGATATCATCTCACACCAGTAAGAATAGCAAAATTTAACAGAACAGCAAACAACAAATGCTGGCTAGGTTGTGGAGAATCTAGAACCCTTATTCACTGTTGGTGTGAGTGTAAAATGGTGTGACCACTATGTAATGCAGTATGACACTTTCTAAAAAAGTTGGAAATAGAAATACCATTTGACCCAGCAATTCCACTACTGGGAATATATGCTGAAGATATCAAAACTGCCACCCAAGCAGTTACATGCACACCTATGTTTATAGCTGCACTGTTCACAATAGCAAAGAGATGGAAACAACCCAACAGCCCATCAACAAACAAACTGATAGAGAAGCTGTGGTGTATTCACACAATGGAATAATATGCAGCACTGGAAAAACAAGGAACTCATAAAATATTATACAAAATGAGTGACCCTAGGAGGACATTCTGCTGATTGGAATATCTCAGTCACAAAAGGACAATGGCATAATGCCACTTTTATAAAACAGGACTGATTTGGGGGTGGGGGGAAACTAAGAAAAGAGTAGATAATGTACACTGCATTGAAACACAGGAGGAAAAGAATTGTTTAAAAGGAATATATGATTAGATGGTATTTACATGACAACAGTCCAGAATGAGAGATGCATAGCAAAGTGGACTGGGGATGGGGGAGGAAATTGTGCAACAATGAAAGAATTTTTTTTTCCAAAAAGAAAAGCGAACTGGGGAGAGGTGAGTTGGAAGGAAAATGAGCAGCAATGAATGAATGGAAATCCAAGTGCTCTATAAACTTTCAGTAAATCCCAATTACACTTAAAAATTTTAAAAAAGAGAAACAGAATCCTTTATATGACCATTATAGGGACCTCTCTAAAGTACTGAAGAGCAATGATGTGTCTCTGGAGACTAAGGTGCGTCTGGTACAGGCCATGGTCTTTGCAATC
>NW_006399753.1:37079392-37080024 GCF_000299155.1 Elephantulus edwardii
GAGTTTAGGGCTGTTGTACATAGGGTCGCTATGAGTCGCAAGCGACTCCACGGCACATAACAACAACAACAACATATGACAAATAGTCATGTCATGGTTTGGTGAATTAGTGGATTACAAATGTATGTTGAAATATATATTCATATATGTGTGTGTATATATATGTGTGTATATATATGAATATGAATATGTTCTTTTCTATATTTGACCCTTTCCTATAAGGAATGTGCTTGTTGTTACATACCGTCAAGTCAGAACCAACCCGTAGCTGACCCTCTGGTGGGATTTCAGAGGCAATTAATCACACAGAGGAGATTGCCCAGCTTTCACCCACAGAGCAGCTGGTAGATTTGAACCACGTGCCTTCAGAGTTGCAGTACAGCTTCTTGCCATTGTTGTTGTTATGTGCCATCGAGTCGCTTGCGACTCATAGCGACCCTATGTAGAAGAGCTCTAAATGCTGTTCTATCCTGTGCCAACCCAGCCATCTCAAACGTACTTATTCCCACCGCTCCAGTCACAGAATCGATCCATCTTACCAAAGGTCTTCCTCTCCTTCGCTTCCCCTCCACTCTGCCAAACATGATGTCCCTCTCCAAGGACCAGTCCCTCCTTGCAACATGCCCAAAATA
>NW_006399753.1:37084069-37091566 GCF_000299155.1 Elephantulus edwardii
TATTTCAGGATGGATCTAGAAATGACTTTTTTAATTATGAAACCAACCCCATTTTTTCTCATCTTTTCATCCCTAGCATAGTAAATAATATAATCATCTGATTCAAAATGTCCCATGCCAAGCTATCTCATTTCGCCTATACCTAGTATGTCAATATTTATGTGTCCCATTTCTTTCTTAACAATGTCCAATTTTCCTACATTCATGCTTCTCACGTTCCATGTTCCAATAACTAGTGTCTGCTTCTTGCCACTAGGCTACCAGAATTCCCCATAAGGAATATATGTTCTTTTTTATGATCAGAAAATAAATGTCATGAAAATTCATTAACATCTTCTCATATGGTGGTGGTGGTTAGGGGACTTGCTTTCTGTAGGGCTTCCTGTACATGCATATAGGATGAGGGGTTTAGCCTCATTGGTTACCCACTTAGTATTCATGATTTTCTTCCTACGCAACTCTTAACATACTTCACTAACATCTTTCTCAAGATGCAGTATTTGCCGATTGGGTTGCAAATAAAAATGTCATATAGTAAAACTGGAGCTAAATTTGGGGATTTATGCAATTATGAAAGTACTAGGTGAGGATTTATGACAGGGGTCAGGAGGCTGCTTAGTGCCTGTTCCCCAGCAGCCCTTTTCCCCCCCATGCCTGGGGGCTGCTTATCCAGCACACACAGCATTTACACACGTACAGTTAGGGCAGAGTTCTCAACCCTAACTGTCCATCAAATTTACCTAGGGGGCATTTTTTAAAATATCTATGTGCAAGCCCTATCCAAGCCAATTAAATCAAATGAGCCAGATATTATCAAGAAGAGCAAAGAAATACACTGACAAATGTTAAAAGGGGTACTTTATGTAAATGGTTTCTTAATTATAAATGAAAATGTCTTTGAATACCACTACAAATACTATTTTTTCACTTGGTATTTTTAAATTGTCTTGGTATTTTTAAATTGTCTTGGTATTTTTAAATTGTCTTGGTATTTTTAAATTGTCTTCCTCTGTATCAGCTGGTTTTAGGGTCACAAATCACAGAACTTTTATAAGCACTAATGAAGAAAATGAAAGACCACAGCCTTCAGTATAGATTATACTTCAACCTCAAGTAAACAATATTTCTGACCACTGGGTCAATAAGTAACACATGATGGATGAGGAAAAGATTGAAGTTATTAACAATTTCATTTTACTTGGATCCATACCAACACCCGTCAAGAAATCAAGAATCAAGAAATCAAAAGAACTGTTGCATTGGGAAAATCTGCTGTCAAGAGCCTGTCCAGGGTACAAAAGAATGAGGATATCAGTTTAAAGACTTAGATGCATCTGATCCAAGCCATGATATTTTCAATTGCATCACAGGCATGTAAAAGTTAGACAGTGACTAAGGTAGACAGAAAAATTTAAGCCTTTGAATCGTAGTGTTGGTAAAAAGTATTGAATGTCCTCATGGACTGGCAAAAGAATAAACGTCTGTCTCTAAAGAAGTGTAACCACAGTGCTCCTTAGAGACAAGGATGGTGAAACTTCATTTAACATACTTTGAATAGGTTACCAGAAGATACCAGTCCTTGGAAAAAGATGTTATGCTTGGAAAAGTAGAAAGTGCTAGAGGGACTGACATAATAACTGCCACAATGTACTTGAGCATGGCAAAGATTGTGAGGATGGAGCAAGATTTCAGTCTGTTGTTCCTAGGGTCACTATGAGTACTAGATGATTCAGTAGCACCATACCTTTCAATTTATATGCAGAACAGGTCGTATGAGGAGGAATGTGGCATCAGGACTGGAGGAAGACTAATCAACAAGCTGCATTATACAGGTAACACAGCCTTGCTTACTGAATCTGACAAGGACTCTGAAGTGTTTGCTGCTTCTGGAAGGACTATAGGTTCCAATATGGATTGAAGCTCAACATCAAGAAGACAAAGATTCTCACCACTGGACTGATTGACAGCATCAAGAGAGATGGAGAAGAGATCCAAATTGTTAACAATTTCAGCTTGCTCAAGTCCACAGTCAACACTCCTGGCTTGCATTAGGGAAACTTGCTCTCAGGGACCTCTTCAAAGAGCTAAAGAACAACTATGTCAGTCTAGAGACTAAAGTGCATCTGATTCAGGGCATGGTCTTTGCAGTTACTTGCTATGCATCAGAGAGCTGGACAATGACTAAGGATGACAGAAGAATTGATGCCTTTGAGTTTGTAGTGCTGGAGAAGAGTATTATACATACCAGAGACTGCCATGAGAACAAACAGATCTGACTGGAGAAGGTTAAAACCAAGCTGCTCCTTGGAGGCAAGGATTTTGGAAGGATTATGGAAACTCTGTCTTACATACTTTGGGCATATGGTCAGAAGGAACTGGTCCTTGGGGAAGGACTGCTTTGAAGCATCATGCTTTGAAGGGTGGAAGGACAGTGCAGGAGAGGAAGACCCTGGGTAAGAGGAGTTGACACAGCAACTGGGGTAGTGGGGGTAGGTGCATTGGAGACAGTGAGACTGGCTCAGGATAGTGAGAAACTCAGAGATTTGTACATAGGGTCTCCATGAGTTGCAGGCAACTTGACACATAACAACAATTACATGGGAGGAGACTACTCATCTTTCTTCTGCAGAGGAAATGGTAGATTTTGACTGTGTGCCTTTGGGTTGTCTGTGCAGCCCCTGACCACTAGACCACCAGAGTTCCCTCATAATATATTGCTGTTGTCGAATATAACTCATAGTGACCCTATAAATAACAGATCTGAACCCTATCTGATCTTGGGCCCTCCTCATTACCTCTGACACCCTTGAACCCATTGCTGTAGTCCCTGTATCAGTTCATCTTGTTTAGAGTTTTCCTCTCTCTTGCTGATTCTCCACCTTTCTAATCATGAAGTCCTTCTCCGAAAAATAGCTTCTCCTAGAAACATGCTCAAAGAACGAGAGAGAAAACGTCACCATCTTTGGCTCCAAGCATCACTCTGCCTGCACTTTTTCCAAGATATATCTCTGTTATTTTGACAGTCCAGAGAGCATTCAGTACTCTTCTCCAACTCCACAACTCAAAGGCATCAGTTTGTCTTCTGCCTCATTAGTCATTGTCCAGTTCTCAGAAGTGTAGCAAGTGATAGAAAAGATCATAGCCTGAATCAGGCACACCTTAGTCTTCAGACTGACACCATTGCTCTTTGTTACTTTGAAGAGCTTCTTGACAGAAGACTTGCCCAATGCAATTTTATCTCCTGATCATCTGATTGCTGGTACTAAGAGTGTTTATTGTTGATCCAAGCAAAATTAAGTACTTGGCAACTTCAAACCTTTCTCCATCTATACTGATGTTGCCTATAGGCCCAGTAGTGAAGACCTTTGTTTTCTGGATGTTGAGATATAACCCATATCTGTAGTTCTTCGTCTTCTTCAGTAAGAATTTCAAGTCCTACTCACTTTAAGTAAGCAAGGTCGTATCATCTGCATGATATAGGTTGTTGATGAGTCTTCCTTCAATCCTGATATCACATTCCACTTCATAAGAGTCCAGCTTCATTAATTATTTGTTCAGCATATAGACTGAATAGGTAGAGAAAGGATATTTTCCTGAAAGCAAATACTAAATTTCAACTAACTTCTTTAAAACATCATCTTTCTTAGGAAATGAGAAAGTTGAAAGATTTCATATTTAAAACAAAATAATTCTTTTAAATATATTTTCAGGCCTTTGTTCATGAGGTCACTATGAGTTATGCTCAACTCGAAGGCAATCAACAACAGTAACATTTTTAAAATTTATTTTATTTTATTATTTTTGTGTGTGTGTACCGTCAAATCAGATCTGACTGGTACAGGAGGAGATTGCCCCTCCTTCCTCGGCAGAGCATCTGGTGGATTTGAACCGTTCACCTCTGGGATTGTAGTTGCAGCTCCTTGCCACTAGGCCACCAGAGCTCCCCAACAGTAACATTTTTATAATTAGATATTTTACATTATTCTACCATGAAAAGCCAGTTGAGTTGAAAGAATAGATCTTCAGTGAACCAGCAATAGGTTTTCATTTCTACTCAAAGAAATTAGTAGCATCAGTATTTGGAGAAGAAAATTCACTCGAGATAGCTGACTAGAATAAAGTTATATAGAGCATGTAAAATTTAAATGCCAGAAAGAAAGTTAGAGTTGATTCTGGAGGTTTAGAAGCCAAGGCCCCAAACTTTTGGCTTTTTGTCTCTTATCTGTGGCACGTTTGTTCCTATGGCATATTTGCATCTGTGACCGAATGCTCGTTGGAAGGAAGGATGCTAAAGCTTCATCTCACACACTTTGGGCATGTTGCTAGGAGGAGTTATTCCTTGAAATGCTTGGAAAGGTGGAGGGACAGCAAAGGAGAGAGCTTTAACCAGGTGTATTGACACAGTAACTGCAGCAGTAACTTGAATGTGTCAGACATTGTGCTGATGGATGTGAGGATTTCGGTCTATTATTCACAGAGTCAGTATGAGTCGTGCTCAACTTGATAGCACCTAACAACAATGGCAGGATAATCACTGGTCAAGAGCCACAGAGTCTACAGTGGATAAGACTTCTTGTGGAAAATTTCAAAGACTCCCCTTTCTAAAATCTAAAACTCTGATTCTCTGGGATTTATAATCTAGGACTTAAATAGGGAGCTCTGGTAGCCTAACAGTAAGGATCTGCTCTGCCATAATAAAGGCCTACAGTTCGAATCCACCAGCTGCTCTGTGGGAGAAAAATGGGCAGTCTCCTGCATGTGACTAAACTGCCACTGAAAACCCACTGAAGGATCAGCTATGGGTCAGTTCTTAATCAGCACACAACAACAAGGGCCTAAATTGCAGTTCCTGTTTATAAAACAGAAAAAAATAATCCATCATACTAAGAATAAACCACCTACTTCTTACTCCCAGGAATTTGACAGGCACAGGAAACAATGCCTCCTCCGCATTGTTGTTGATTATATGTGTATAGATGTATCCATATGTATTTTCAGTGCTCCAGTCTCACTGTGCAGCTCATTGTACATAAGGATTTTCCAGATAGAACAGATACTCTATGCCTTGCACTTTAGTAAGAAATTTGAGCATCAAATTAAGATCTCTTCCCTCATTCAGTCTGTCTAATTATCTAGTTATGGGGAGGGGGATCTGTGTCTGTTCAGAAGTAGAATTCTCATCTTCCATGCAGAAGACCTAGCTTTGATTCTTGACCAGCACACTTCATGACACCTGTCAGCCAATGGAAGACTGGCTTGTCCTATGACACCAAACACTAGGAAGAAAGACCTGATGATCTACTTCTGAAAACTGGTCACTATAAAATCTGTGGTTCACGGTCCACTACTGATCATGGGGCCAGCACAGCACTGGACAGAATTTGTGTTCTGCTGTGCATGAAGTTGACAAAAGTCAATGGCCAAATCAATGACAGAGAAAAGCAGTAGCAACATCTAGTTATGGTGGTTGTCGTTGATTGCTGTCAAGTTGAGCATGATTCATAGTGATCTTATGAACAAAAGGCTAGAAGCCTTTTTATAACTATCATAATTTATCAAAGTTCATAGAGTTTCCAGAGGCATATTGTTTAAAAAGTGGACGCCACAAAACTAATATACGTAAGAAAATCAGAGAATCCTACAGACACTCTAGGACCCTTCTTCCTTGCAGTCCTTATTACTTCATAGCCCTGGGTACACTTCACTTTCCCGTCTTTACCTAAAAGAAAGAAAGGAAAACCATAAAACAAGGTTGTTAGTTGACTCATTATATATTTCCCTCACCTTCCTCACAAATTAATTCCATTACATATGCATAAAAAACCTGAAACAAAACATTGCCTTCAAGTTAACTTTGACTCAAAGTGACCTTGTAGGGCAGAGGTGCTCCGTGGGGTTTCTTAGCTGTGACAGTTAGGACACAGAGTACAAAGCCTTCATTCATGGTTTTGCTAAGTAGGTTTAAAGCCCATAGTCTGAGGTTATATGGCCAGTGTTTCTTCCAGTATGTCTTAGATCATTAAAACCTGTCCCCCCATAGGTGTCCTTGCTGATATTTGAAATAATGATTGCATAGCTTCACAGCAACACACAAGCAACTACAGTACAACAAATTGACAAATGAATTAAAATCCCAAGTGCCTATACTAAAGGATTCTATTAACAAAATATTGAAAGATGCAGGAAGTATCAAAATCAGAATGACAGAATACACAGGGCTGTTGTGCTAAAAAGAATTAGTCAGCATTGAACCATTTCCGGAGGTAGCATATGATCAAGACCAAAGGGTACTGAAAGAAATCCACATTACACTGAAGGCATCGGCAAAAAATAAGCCTCCAAGGATTAATGGAATACCAGTTGAAGAGTTTCAATAAACAGTTGCAGATCTGGATTTGATACTTGTCTATGCCAAGAAATTTGGAAAACAGCTACCTGGCCAACTACATGGAAGAGATCTGCATTTGTGCCCATTTTCAAATAAAACAATTCAACAGAAAGTGAAAATTGTCTAACAATATCGTTCATTATCATGCATGAAGAAAATCTTACTGATTATTATTCAAATATGGCTACAGAAGTATATCTACAGGAAAATGTCAGAAATTCAAACTGGATTCAGAAGAAGCTGTGGAACAAGGAACATCTTGGCTAACATCAGATGAATCCTGGCTGAAAGCAGAAAGATGTTAACATGTTTCATTGACATGTGTAAAAGCATTTGGTTATGTGGCTCATAATCAGAGAAGAAAAGGAATTCCAATCCACTTAAGTGAAGTCACGTGAACGAACAACAGTTTTTCAAACAAAACAAAGGTACACTGCATGGTTTAAAATCAGTAAACTGTGCACCTGTGTTATATCTTTCATAGTATAAATAATCTGAGAAATTGGAGTATATGAGGAAGAATGCACATTCAGGATTAGAGGGAGATGCATTAGCAAACTGCAATATGTAGATGGCACAATCTTTCTTGCAGAAAAACCCAATGAGATTTGAAGAACTTGCTGGTGAAGTTCAAAGACTTGATTATAAATTAAAAAGCATGAATTATACCTCAACATAAAACAAAAATCCTCACACCTCGATCAATAAACATCATGATAAATGGAGAAAAGATTGAAGTTGTTGTTGTTGTTGTTGTTATGTGCGGTTGAGTCGCCTGCGACTCATAGTGACCCTATGTACAACAGTCCTAAAATCCACTCTGTCCTGTGCCAATCGCATTGTCTCTGACACTCCCATCCCAATTATCCCAGTCACTGAATCAGTCCACCTCACAGAGGGTCTTCCCCTCCTGTGCTGTCCCTCTACTCTACCCAGCATGATGGCCCTCTCCAAAGACCTGTCTCTCCTTGCAACATGTCCAAAGTATGTCAGACAAAGCCCCAGAATCTTTGCCTCCAAGGAGTAGCCTGGTTTAACCCTTTCCAGGACAAATCTGTTTGTTTTCCTAGCAGTCCATGTTATTCCCAATACTCTTCTCCAGCACCACA
>NW_006399753.1:37093413-37111509 GCF_000299155.1 Elephantulus edwardii
TTTCTGTTATCTAAATGTGTTCTGTTGTACATAGGGTTTTCAGAGGCCTGCTATTTCAGAAGTGGATGGCCAATCCTTCTTCCTAGTCTGTCTCAAAGTGAATGTTCAGATTTAGAGAAGTATCAGACAGACCAGCAAGTTAAAGGTATATCCCGAAGTTATCAAGGATTTTATTTTAGTTAGATCCACAATTGATACCCATGAAAACTACAGTCAAGATATCAAAAAATTATTACAACAGGCACTTCTGCTGCAAAGGACCTCTTAAAAGATCCTTATCATTCTTAACAGTAATTTCTTGTCACTCTTAGATATGATAAAGGGCAAAGATGTTCCTGACCCTAGCCAGTATATTTTCAGTTGCTTCATCTGTATATGAAAGTTGAACAATGAATAAGAAAAGCCAAAAAAAAAAAAAAAGATAATTGATTCCTTTGACTTCGGTATTGGAGAAGAATCCTGAATACTATATGGACTGTCCAAGAACAAACAAATGCATCCTAGTGGAAGTGTAGCTTCCCTTAGAAGCGAAGACAATAAGACTTAATCTCACGCATTTAGAGGATTTTATCAGGATGGCCCAGTCCTGGGGAAAAACACCAGTCTTGAAAAACTAAAGGATCAGGGAAAGAAAAGACCCACAAAGAGATGGATTGACAAGGTGACTGCAACAATGAGTGTAAGCAATACAGAGTCTGGAGGATGGTGTAGGAGGGAGCCGAGTTTCATTCTGTCACACATAGGGTTGATATGACTCTATGACTCAGAGTCACTGAAGTGACTCCTAGTGAGTTAACATCTTTCTGCTTTCATCCATGATCCATCTGATGTCAGCAATGAGGTTCCTTGTTCCATAGTCTCTTCTGAATCTACCTTAAATTTCTGGCATTTTGCTGTAGATGTATTGCTATAGCCATATTTAAATAATCATCAATAAAATTTTCTTCATGTGTGATATTAAAGATACTGTTGGGCAATTTTGACCTTCTATTAGATTTCAGGTTGGAGACTAAGGTGTGCCTGATCCGGGCTATAGTCTTTGCAGTTACATGCTATGCATCAGAGAGTTGGACAGTGAATAGGGTTGATAGAAAGAGAATTGATGCCTTTGAGTTGTGGTGCTGGAGAAGAGTGTTGAATATACCATCAACTGCTAGGAGAACAAACAGGTTTGTTCTGGAGAGGGTGAAGCCAGAATGCTCCCTGGAGTCAAGGATTCTGAAGCTTCGTCTGACATACTTTGGGCATGTTGCAAGGATAGACCGGTCCTTGGAGAGGGACATCATGTTTGGGAGAGTGGAGGGACGGCGCAGGATAGGAAGACCTTTGGTGAGATGGATCGATTCTGTGATTGGGGTGGTGAGAATGAGTGTGTTTGAGACGGCGAGGTCGGCACAGGATAGAACGGCGTTTAGGGCTCTTGTACACGGGTCGCTATGCGTCACAAGCAACTCGATGGCACATAACAACAACAATTAGATCACCAGTTACTTATAATTGGTCTTCGCAATTACTTGTTATACATCAGAGAGCTGGACAATGACTAAGGATAATAGAATAGGAAATGATGCCTTTGAGTAGTGGTGCTGGAAAAGAGTATTGAATATACTGTGGACTGCTAAGAGAACAAATAGATCTGTCCTGAAGAGGGTGAAACCAGGCTGCTCCTTGGAGGAAAGGATTTTGAAACTTTGTCTGATACACTTTGAGCATGTTGCCAGGAGGGACCAATCCTTGGAAAAGGACATCTTGCTTGAAAAGGTGGAGGAACCTTGCAAGAAAGCAAGACCGTAGATGAGATGGATTGACTCAGTGACTGGGGTAAATTGGGGTAGGTGTGCCAGAGATAATGAAATTGGCTCAAGATAGAGCAGGGTTCAGAGCTCTTGTGCGTAAGTTCACTGTGGTTGCTGGCAACTCAATGGCACATAACAACAACAACACTGGTTCACCATAATGGGCACAGGAGAAGGAGACACTAATTGAGATGGATTGATACAGTAACCGGAGTAATGGGGGTGTAGGTATGTTGGGGCAGTGTGTTGGCTCAAAGATAGGGAAGGATTCAGAGCTATTGTTTATGGGGTCGCTATAAGTTGAAGTCAATTTGATGGCACAAAACAACAACAATTGGATTGCCTTGTTTGAAAGTGGACAGCTCATATAACAACCTTTTGGTTACTAGTTGAGTGAAAACCATTTGCACCATCTAGTAATCTCTTATATATGCATGCATAAAACTGGGGGGGGGGGAAATTAGAAAGATCTCTCTTTCTCCACTGCCCTCTAAGTTAAGCAACACCAAGGTGGTATTTATTGCAAAAGTATATAAAATATGGCTTGGAAAATCAGCTTACGTACAGTTCAAATTTGAGTTTTTAAATCATCCATACTTGTAAACCATAACAGCAGCAGATGGACAAAGGAAGAAATGAAACATGATCACATTTTATACCAACGGTATAGACCCTTTCAGATTGCAACGAGTAATTTGCCATCTGCAACCTGTATCCTTCCATTCCTGCTGAGGCAGTGATTCAAGAGTCAACATTTGGATTTTCTAAGTCTGAATGCTTTTATTAAGGGATGATGAAAACATAAACTATCTGACTTTCTGAAGAATACAACAATCTAAAAGTCATGCTTTCTTAAGAAAGTACATTCTTCAGACAATTTAGATTTTCTTTCATAGAACATGAGAATATATGGATTTATAATTTAAAATTATAAATTATTATCATATATAATAATTATATATTATATTGGTTCAGAGGTAGAAGTCTCACCTTCTATGCAAGAGACCTGGGTTCAGTTCCCTTCCAGTACATTTCAGGTGGAGCCACAGGTATTGCTGACTTGCTGAACAGGTTTTAGCGGAGCTTCCAGACCAAGAAATCCTTTAACAAAAGGGCTACAGATATGCTCTCAAAAATTAGTGAGTGAACACTTTATGGATCAGAACAATCTAATGATTCATAACAAGAAAACTTGGGGGAAATGTAAGTCCTAATCACTAGGGGATTTATTAAGTAAATTATGATCTATCCGTTCAGGGGAACATTATATAAAAAATAATTATACAGAAAATATCCTATATAAGAATTTTTGCATTTTTTAAAAGCCCAAATAAACTTTCATTAAAATTAATTTAAAAAACAAGCCCCAACCCCAAGTGACAGGATGCATCTGCAAAATTATCTCTGTATTAGCCTAGTAAGAAAACACAGAATCTGATTTGCAGAGTTTAAACAAGGGAAAAGAAAAGTTTATTATATACCACTGGGCTGATAAGGAACACCATAAAAAAAGATTGAAATTGTCAACAATTTCCTCTTACTTGGATCCACAATCAATATTCTGGGTACCAGCAGTCAAGAAAGAAATAAATAAAAACTTTTTTTAAAGTGTCACTTTGGGAAAATCTGCTGTCAAAGACCTCTGCAAAGTTCTGAAGTACAACAAGGTCAATTTAAAGACTGAGGTGCACCTGATTCAAGCCCTTATCTTTTCAGTCACTTGCTATGCATCTGAATGTTGGACAATGAGTAAATATTGATGCCTTTGAGTTGTAGTATTGGAAAAGAGTGTTGAATGTCCCTTATACTGTCAAAAGAACAAACATGTCTTGGAGAAAATGCAACCAGGATGCTGCTTGGAGATAAGGATGGTCTTACATACTTTGGGCATGATGTCAGGAGGCTCCAATTCTTGCAAAAAGACATCATATTTGGTAAGGTGAAGGGTTATCAAAAGAGAGGAAGACCCTCAACAGGATAGGTTTGACAAAGTGATTGTAACAATGGGCTCAAGTATATCAGAGGTTGTGAGGATGACACAGAACAGGACAGATTATAGGCTTACTGTTCATAGAGTCATTATGGGTCATATTCGACTCAAGGGCACCTAACACTGAAGGATTCTTAGTGGCACCACAGTTAAGTACTTGGCTGCTAAGCAAATGGGCAGTGGTTGGTTCAAACTCATCAGGTACTCTGTAGGAGAAAAGACTTAGTGATTGGTTCCTGTAAAGATTACAGCCTAGCTGATTAGACATTGAGGTTAATTAATTACATTATTCAAAGGCAATTAGTGTCAGGGAGCTCTGGTGGCCTAGTGGCAAGTAGCTGCACTGCAATCCCAGAAGTATGTGGTTCAAATGCACCAGATGCTCTGCTGGAGAAAGAAGGGGCAATCTCCTCCTGTACCAGTCAGATCTGATTTGACGGTACATACACACAAAATAATAATAAAATTAAAATTTTTTTAAAAAGGCAATTTGTGTTGTAAAATGGAATGTGTATGCAGCCACTCTGGAGGGCAGTTTGACACTTCTTCAAAATGCTGAACATAGAAATTCCATATGACCCAGCTATTCCACTGCTTAGAATATACCCCAAGAAAATGAGAACAGAGGAACAGAGACTTGTACACCAGTTTTCATGATGGTGTTATGTACCATCGCAACATGGAAGGAGCCCAGATGTCCAGCCACAATCAAATGGATTGAGAAATTATAGTACATTCACACAATAGACTACTATGCAGGACGCAGGAGCAATGATTTTATAAATACTACCTAACTTGGGAGGGACTGGAGAGCATTATGCTGAGTGAACTAACTCAGGCCCATAAGGACAAATACTGAATAACTGTATAAAACCATTATTGTAGAATTAATATGAGGATCCAGCAGGGGAGAGGATAGAAGCAGAGGGGTGAAGATGGGTGGAGGAGGTATTAATCATAGGGTCTACAATTTGATGGGGTAGGATAAAGGAAATGGGAAAGATCCAGTGTGAAAAACAATGTATTCAAACTTTGTAAATAAACAAGTATAAAATTTAAAAGAATAATCAACAAAAAAGCTATATGTGTATGCATGATTGAATGACATTTTAATGACAGTGTTATAAAGCAAAATATATATGGGTTGTAATTACAATGTTATAAAACAAAATATATGTGATTGAAAACTTTTATGATTTGTAAACTCTGACTCAAATAAATAAAAGGAAATATGAGCATAAGCATGCTGTTTTTATTATTATGTGCTGTCAAGATGCTTGTGACTCATAGTGACCCTATGTACAACAGCTCTGAACCCTGCTGTACTTTGAGCCAATTTAATTGTCTCCAAAACTCCTACCACCACTCCTCCAGTCATTAAGTTAATCCATCTCAACCAGGATCTTCCTCTCTTGCATTGTTCCTCCACCCTTCCAAACATTATGTCCTTCTCTAAGGATTAGTCCCTCCTGGCATCATGCCTCCTTATGAAAATGATTCCATGTGTCAGATGGAGCTTCAAAATCCTTGTCTCCAAGATGCAGCCTGGTTTCACCCTCTCTAGGACAGACCTGTTTATTCTCTTAGCAGTCCATGGTGTGTTCAATACTCCCCTTCAGTACCACAACTCAAAGGAATTAATAATTCTTCCATCACTCTAGTCATTGTCCAGCTCTCTGTTACTTGGCAAGTAATTGTGAAGATCATGGCTTGGATCAGGTGCACCTTAGTCTCTAGACTAACATCGTTTCTCTTTGGTACTCTGAAGAGGTCCCTCAGAGCAGATTTTCCCAATGCAATTCATCTTTTGATTTCTTGTCTGCTGGTAGCAAGAGTGTTGATTGGGGAACCAAGCAAACTGAAGCTGTTAACAATCTCAATCTCTTCTCCGTCTATCATAATGCTGCCAGTTGGCCGAGTATGCTAGAAAGGGGTGGGGTAATATTACAATCTAGGGAACTTCATGTAGCAGTTCTACTCAATGGCACTTAACATCAACAATGACATAGTATAGCACTGTTGTGAAGACTTAAAAGATCATAAGCATGAAAGCCCTTGTTTTTGCTGTTGTTATGTTCTGTTGAGTCTCTTGAAAGCCCTTAGAAAAGTTAAAATAAAACAACCATTTAAACAGTTGCATCATCATTACCAGGTGATGTTGGACATCTTACACATGCTTCAATCCAAAGTCATATCATTTGACAGTGGATTGCCATTGTCTCTCTTGAGGAAACAACTAGACATCACTAACACCATGGCAATCTTCTGGAAGAGAGTTTGTAATTCTAGTCTGTAGTGTCTGCTAATCTTATGCTAAAATTTCTTCTGCACCTTCTAATGATTCCATCTACTGCTTAGGGTGACCTGAGCTACTTCTTTGGGCCTTGTCCTTTTTTTCTATCCTTGCCAGTCTCTCCATCTACGGATGACTTAGCTACATGGTGCTGCTATAATGTATTTACGTGAATAGCCTCAAGGAACAAAACTCAAATTTCTCATAGCTCGTTACTAAAAATATCAATTTAGGACATGACTGTAGGAGATAAAGGACCTTCTTTGTCTGTTTTAGCTTCTACTTGCTGTTATTGGGTGCCATCCAATTGACCATAGCTAATAGAAACTCTGTGAACAAAAGATGTGAACCTAGCCCTATCCTGTGCCATCTTTGAGATCTTTGCAGACCCTAACCCGTGGTTACCATCACTGTGTCAGTCTGTCTCAATGTATTGTTGACAGTCAGTGTGTCAATCCATTTCATCCAAAGTCTTCCTCCTTTTTGCTTTACCTTTCCTTACATGATGTCTTTTTTCCAGAGACTGTGCCTCTGAGGAACATGCTGGTTGAGCTGGCTCCAAGGCAGTCTTGCTTCTTCTTTTCCAATGCATGAAAATAACGCAACTCAAAGACATAATTTCTGTCATCCTTGGCCACTGTCCAATTTTCAGATGCATAGGAAGCAACTGAAAATACCATTTTGGATGGTATTGGCTTGGAGCAGGTGCACTTTCATCTGTAAACTGGCATCTTTACTCTTTAGCACTTTGGAGAGGTTCTTGATAGTAGATTTTTCCCAATGTAATACATCTTTGGATTTCTTGGGGGCTGCTGCCACAGATGTTAATGTGGATCCAAGTAACATTAAATCATTGACAACTTCAGTCTTTTCTCTTTCTACCATGATGTTGCCTATTAGTCCAGTGGTAAAGATTTTTGTTTTCTTGATAGTGTGATGTAATCTATATTGGAGACTGTGGTCTTTATCTTCTGCAGTAAGTGCTTCAAGCCTTCTTCACTTTTTTTTTAATGCAACATATGTATTTTTTACAGCATATTCTTCCCATTTAATTCTTTTGCCATTCATTCATTGCCGCACCTTTTCCTCCTTGCCCACCCCTCCCCACCAGTTCACTTTTCTCTTTAAAAAAATTCTTTCATTGCTTACTATCTGCCCCGTCCCCAAGTCCACAGTCCACAGCTTCCTGCCACTAGGCTACCCTGTGGGATTTTTTTTTAATCTTTGAGATTTGTTTTGTTTTTAAAATATTTTTTCATTTTAATTGTGACTTTAATGAAAGTTTACAGAAAAGTTGGATTTTCATTCATTCATTGTTGCACTTTTCCTTTCCCCTCCCCCAGTTAATCCCCTTCTCCCCCCCCCCAGTCCTCTTTGCATTATACCTCTTATTCTGGGATGTTGTAATACATATAATGCCTAATCATTTATTGCTTTTAAACAGTTCTTTCCTTCATCTGTTTCAATGCAGTGTTCATTATCTATCCATTCTTACCTATTCTCCTTCCAATCCCCCATGTTAGTCCTGCTTTTAACAGGGTTGCTATGTAGTATTTGTCCTTTTGTGGCTGAGATATCTCACTCAACATATCTTCTCCAGGGTCATCCATGTTGTATAACATTTTACAAGCTCATTGCTTTTCAGTGCTGTGTAGTATTCCATTGAATGGATATACCATAGTTTTTTAAAAGGAAAACCACACACTGGGGAAAATACTTGGGAGTGACATATTTACTGATAATGGACTCATATCTAACATTTATAGAATACTCCAGCAATAAGTAAAAATTAAATAACCCAATTGCAAAATGAGCACAGGGTATGAATAGACACTTCACCAAAGAAGACATTCAGATGGGAAACAAACACATGAAGAAATGTTCAAAATCCCTAACTCTAAGAGAGATGCAAGTAAAAACAACTATCAGATATCATCTCACCCTAGCAACAATAGCAGTTCAGCAGAGCAGCAAACAAATGCTGGTGAGGTTGTGGAGATATTAGAATGGTGCAGCCAATACGGATAGTGGTTTTGTGCTTTCTCAAAAAGTTGGAAACAGAAATACCATTTGGCCCAGCAATGCCACTACTGGGGATATACCCTAAAGAAACCAGAACTGCTATCCTAATATATGTATGCACAATCATGTTTCATTATTTATAACAGCAGAGATGGAAGCAACTCAAATGCCCATCTTCTTCACTTTCTGCAAACAAGGTCATGTCATCTGTTTAACACAGGTTGATGATGAGTCTTCCCCTAATCCTTATGTCATTCTTCTTTATAGAGTCCAGCTTCTGGAATCATTTTCTCAGCATACATACTGAATAGGTATGGAAAAAGAATACAAACTTGATGCATACCTTTCCTGATTTTAAACCATGCAATGTTCCCTTGCCTTGTTCAGACAGCTGCTTCTTAGTCTATGTATAGGTTTTGCATGAGCATGATTAAGTGTTCTGGGATTTCAGTTGTTCTCAATGCTGGTCATAGTTTGTTATAATTAACATAGTCAAATTCTTTTGCTCATTCAATAAAACACAATTAGACATCCTTCTGGTATTCTTTACTTTCAGCCAAGATCTATCTGACATCACCAACGATGTCTTTCATATATTTTTCTGAATCCACCTTGAGTTTTTAGCAGTTCCCTGTCAGTGTCCTCTTCTAGCTATAGTTGAATAATCTTCAGCATAGCAACATAATTAAGAACTTTTTTAAATTTTATTCTTTTTTGTGCATGTACTGTCAAATCAGATCTGACTGGTACAGGAGGAGATTGTCCCTCCTTCTCCAGGGGAGCATCTGGTGGATTTGAACAGCACACCTCTGGGATTGCAGTGCAGCTTCTTGCCACTAGGCCACCAGAGCTAGCTCCCTGCATAATTAAGAACTTTTAAGCTTAATTTGACAACCACTAATTCAATGGCACATTATTTTTAAATAATCTTAAGCAAAATTTTACTTAGATGTGATATTAATGGTATTGTTAGATAATTTGAATGCTATTGGATCACCTTTTTTTTGGACTGGGAACAAATATGGATCTTTTCCAGTCAATTGGCTAGGTAGCTGTCTTCCAAATTTCTTGTCATCGGCTAGTGATTATATTCAAGGCTGTGTCTATTTCCTGAAACACCTCAAATGGTATTCCATCAATTCCTAGGGCCTTATTTTCTTTGGTTAACACCTTCAGTGCAACTTGAACTTCTCCCTTTATTACCATTAGTTTTTTTATTTTAATATTTTTAATTGATTTTCATATAATACCACCTTTACAGTATGTTTCATTTATATACATTGTGTTTTATAAAATCTTTTATTTCTATTGTATTTCATACAATCATTCATATACATTCTATTTTACATTATTTTTTTCTATAATTATATTTTATTAATTTTCATAAACATTTACAGAGATTTTGGGTTTCCATTCATTCATTGTTGCACTATTCTCTCTACCCTCCTCCCAGTTTGTTCTTGTCCAAATGCCACAGTGCTTGTCAAAGCCAGTTCTGATTAATCTTCTTTGTCAGTGTGTCCTTTGCCATTCCCTATCACTCCTCCCTGAGAGAGACTTCACCCTGAGTCATAAGGAAAAGGGGATGGCGTATTCTCTTAGCTACTTCCTGCTGAAAAGGGACGCTGTGGGTTTCAGGGTGAAGATCTTCTCTCACTACTCTAAAGGGCCCCTTTGGCAATAGGAAACACATAGACTATTATGGAGATTGATTTTGGAATTTAGATGCAATCTTATTGATTATGCTTGGCCGTACATGTTCATATCCTTGAAGATGTATCATGGGGGTGTTGCAACCTAGAAGACACAAATTTGACTAACAAGTTATAAGTACATGAGTCCAAAAATTATGGAAAAGTAAAAGAAAAGATTCTTTCATTGTTTTACAAACCCTCCCCCAGGTCCCCTCCACCATGTAGCCCTCGCTCTAGTCTCCTGTGATGACAGAAATACCTAGTTATATATCTCTTTTAGACGGTTCTCTCCCTCCTCTGTTTCAGTGCAATATACATTATTGAACCCATCTTACTCAGTCTCTCCCCAACCCCAAGGACAGTCCCATTCTACAACAGTGGCATCATGTAATATTTGTCCTTTTGTGACTGGGATATTTCACTCAGCATAATGTTCTCCAGAGTCAACCATTTTGAATAATATTGCATGAGTTCCTTGTTTTTTAATGCAGCATAGTATTCCATTGTGCGAATATACCACAGCTTCTCTAGCCATTCGTTTGTTGATGGGCACTTAGGTTGTTTCCAACTCCTTGCTATTGTGAACAAAGCTGTATTTTACATTATTTTTTTTATACTAGTTTACTTACAAAATTTGAATACATTGTTTTTCACACCAGATCCTTCCTGCTTCCCTTACACACATACACCCCCAACCAATTGTGCGGCCCCATGATTAACCCTCCCCTGCCACACGCCCTCACCCCTCTGCTTCCACTCTCTCTCTCTTGGATCCTCATACTCGTTCTACAATAATGGTTTGACCGTCTCCAGCCTGACGTCGTTGCTCTTCAGTACTCTTAAGAGGTCCCTCACAGCTGACTTTCCCAATGCATTTCATCTCTTGATTTCCTGGCTGCTGGTACCAAGAGTATTGATTATGGAGCCAAGCAAACTAAAACTGTTAGCTATATCAATCTCTTCACCATCCGTACTGATGCTGCCATGTGGCCCAGTAGTGAGAATCTTTGTTTTCTTGATGTTGAAGACTGCAGTCCTTGACCCTCTACAGCAAGCTCTTCAGATCCTCCTCAGTTTCAGCAAGCAGGGTTGCGTCATCTGCATAATGCAGGTTGTTGATGAATCTTTCACCAATCCTGATACCACATTCCTCCTCATACAGCCCAGCCTCCCAGATGGTCTGTTCTGCATACAGATTGAAAATAAAGGGAGACAGAATACCTCCCTGGTGGACCCCTTTCGCAGTTTTGAACCATGAAGTGTCTCCCTTCTCTGTTCTGACAACTGCCTTTCGGTCCAAGTATAGACTTTGCATAAGCACAATCAAATGTTCTGGGATTCCCATTCTTCTCAGAGTCAGTCACCGTTTGTTGTGATCCACACAGTCAAAAGCCTTTGCATAATCAATGAAACATAGATAGACATTCCTCTGGCACTCACTGCTTTCTGCCATGGTACATCTAACATTAGCTATAATATCCCTAGTACCACGTTATGGCAGTTCTCTGTTAACATATTGCTCCAGTCATTTTTGGATAATTTTCAGCAGAATCGTACTTATGTTTTAAAACCAGGAAGTGTCAGTCTCCCTATTCTGTTCTCTTTGAACATTGTTTTAGCTATTCAGGACCTCTTGCCTTCTATGTAACCTTAAGCATAAATTTTTATGGTTTTATAAAGAAGAGTGTTGAAATTTTCATCAAGATTGCATTGAACCTGTTAATTATGTTATGTGGTATTGACATCTTAACCTTAATAAGTCTTCCAGTCTATGACTATGGAGCACTTTCTTTTTCATTCTTCTTTAATCTCCTTAAATGTTCATGTCCCAGGTTAGATTTACTCTTAGATATTTTCTTCATCTTGGCTGCTATGTTTCTCTAATTTCTCTTTCATATTTCTCATTGCTGATTTATAAAAGCTCAACTGAATTTTTTTGTTGCTATTTGCCTGAAATTTTACTAAATTCCTCTTTTCGCAATAGGAAGTTTCCTTGTAGTCTTTTTTTGCGGGGGAGGGATTTTTAATATATTGATTCATAGCATCTACAAATAGAATTTTACTTCTCCTTTTCCTAGACACCACTTTTCATTTTTCTGAATTACCACATATCTTTTTTATAATTTTTTAAAAATCATTGTTTTTCATTATCTACCTGTCATTAGAGGAAAATATTATAATATGACTTGGGGAGAAGTGTAGCCAGAATGATCCTTAGAAGCGAGGATGGTGAGACTTTATCACACACACTTTAACCATGTTACCAGTAGACGCTAGTCCCTAAGACATCATACCTGCTAGAGGGTCTATGAAACGCCCCCAATGAGGTAGATTGACACACTGGATGCCACAGTGGGCTTTTCAGCATGCAGGGACTGTGTGAATGGCACAGGATACATCGAGGCTCCCTTCTGCTGTAAGTAGAATCATGAGTCAGAGTCACGTGGCACTGGACATCATTCTTCTCTGTCACTGTCACATGTGCTTACACTGAGGTGACATGGACTTTATCATACCCAGCAACCAAAAGAGCTGACACCGTTAAGGGGAGCACTGATGGTCCTACAGCCAGGCCTGTGTTTCAGGGTGGGTTGATGTTTACCTCCCTTCTGTGTCCAGACCGAGGTCTTCCCTGGCAGAATGTCTAGCCCACGAGACTGTTATTTTTTCTCCCCCTCGCACAAAGAAGAGGATTTAGTTTTGACACGTGGTTGAGAGGAACTACTCAATGTCCGCACGATCTGTTCTGCCAAGTCACACCTGGTGTCTGCACAGAGAAGGTGCTGGCAAAGACCTTGCCACTGGGCCCGTGGCCGCTGACTCCGAAGCCGAAACATGTCAGTGTTGCAGGGGGCCTTCGGAGCGCCTGGCTCAAAGGTCAGCTTGTTCTCACGCTTAATGCTTTAGGAAAATTTACTGTATGCAAAAAAAAAAAAAGGAAGAGAACCCAAGTTTTGCACAGGGAGGCCTCCTGGCACCAGTGAAGAAATGAAGCACAGAGTGTGGATATGAAGAGCTGGCAGGAAGAAAAGGTGCAAGATGCAATGAAAATCAGGCTCAATGCCAGCCATTGCATTGTTTTTATTAGCATTTGCTCTAGGAAAACATTTAATTATAGATGATCTGGCGCTTCTGTGTTAGCGCTAAGTAAGATGGTGCTGGGCTATTACACTCTCTCCAGGTTACCCTTTTGGAAAAATTGTGGCTGCAAAGAGAAACCTCCTTTTTGTGTCTGGGCCCCTAAAAAGGGCTGTTTGCTATAATCAATCCATCATTCTAAAAGGACAAAGCTACTTTTTAAAAAAATATCTGCATGACATCACCATCCTTTATTCCCAGTTTTTCCCAATATATTTTTTCCTTCTTTTTGGGAAGGACGACATACTTGGGAGGGTGGAGGGACAGCGCAGGAGAGGAAGACCCTGGATGAGATGGTTTGACACAGTAACTAGGGTAATGGGGTAGGTGTGTTGAAGCCAGTGATACTGGCTAAGAATAGGGCAGATTTTAGAGCTGTTGTGCATCGGGTCACTATGCATCCCAGGCAATTTGATGGCACATAACAAGGACAGTGGTAAGGAGCTGCGCTGTAATCCCAAAGGCACATGATTCAAAGTCAGTCACCAGCTGCTCTGCAGGAGAAGGAGGGTAAATCTCCCCTGAGATTAACTTGCCTCTGAAAACCCACTGAGGGTCAGCTGTGGGGTCAACTGGATGGCACACAACAACAACAAACATTGCATGAGGAAGGTGTTAAAACTGGTGTAATAGGCCAATAGGATAAGGGATCTTGACCTGGGGAGGGATGAAGAGGAAAATATCAAGAACTCTTCACCTACACTCCCCACCTTCCCCAACCAACCTAATCATCTTTATGCTCAATGATATGCTTTGGGAGGAGGGGAGGGTGATTAGTCAGTGACACAGACTAGACAGCTCTTTCTTCCATTGCATTATCTGGCCCCCTTTTGTCGTGAAGATAGGCAGGAGCACTGATTGCCCCACCCAAGCCAGTGCTCTTTATACTACTTCCTGCAGTGGTAGACTTGGGTCCTTCGCAGACTCCTCCCACCCCTTATCAGTGCTGTTCTTCCCATGATGGCTCCTACTGATTTTAAATAAAATATAATAATTAAGAAGACACAGCGGTATATGCTTCAGATTACCTACAAATTTTTCATCTAAAAGAAACAAGTCTTTTTTTCTGGTGACAGTTTTCTTTGGCAATCTGTTTGGGATTTCTGGTGGCCTAGTGGTAAGAAGCTGCACTGCAGTCCCAAGGCACGCAATTCAAGGCCACCAGCTGCTTCATGGGAGAAGGATGGGCAGTCTCCTCCTCTCTGAAAACCTGCAGGAGAGTCAGCTAGGTGTCGGTTCCAACTCTATAGTACACGACAACAACAGCAGTTGTAAGAAGCAGTTTACAATCCCAAAGGTACAAGGTTAGAATCCACAAGCTGCTCCATGGGAGAAGGATGGGCAGTCTTCTCCTGTGTGATTAACTGCTTCTGAAAAACCTGCTGGAGAGTCAGCTGTGGGTTGATAGCAACTCAGTGGAGCACAACAACATTAAAGAGCCAGATTCAAAATTTTCAAATTGTAATAGTGATTAACCGAAAGAGTGTGGAAACTATAGAACAATATCATTGATTTCACATGCAAGCAAGATTCTACTGAAGATTATCCAGAAATGACTGGAACAGCACATCAGCAGAGAACTGCCAGAAATCCAGGCTTGGTTTCGAGGGGTCGTGGTACTAGGGATATTGTAGCTGATGTTAGATGGATCTTAGATGAAAGCAGGGAATACCAGAAGAATGTCTATCTGTGTTTCATTGACTATGCAAAGGCATTTGACTGTGTGGATCATAACAAACTGTGGCTGACTCTGAGAAGAATGGGAATCTCAGAACACTTGATCATTCTAATGCGAAACCTATACTTGGACCAAGAAGAAGTCGTCAGGACAGAGCAAGGGAACACTGCATGGTTCAAAATTGGGAAAGGCGTACGCCAGGGATGTGTCCTATCTCCATACCTTTTCAACCTGTATGCAGAACAGATTATCTGAGAGGCTGGGCTTTATGAGGAGAAATGTGGCGTCAGGATTGGTGGAAGATCTATTAACAATCTGAGTTATGCAGATGATACAACCTTGCTTGCTTAAACTGATGAGGAGCTGAAATGCTTGATGCAGAGGATTAAGGACTGCAACCTTCAGTATGGATTGAAGCTCAATGTCAAAAAGACAAAGATTTTCTCCACTGGACCAATTGGCAGCATCAGGATGGATGGTGAAGAGATTGAGATTGTTAACAACTTTAGTCTGCTTGGCTCCGTGGTCAACACTCTTGGCACCAGTAGTCAGGAAATAAAAAAAAAAGTATTGTATGGGAAAGTCTGCTGTTAGGGACCTCTCCAGGGTACTAAAGAGCAATGGTGTCACTCTGGAGACTAAGGTGCATCTGATACAGGCTATGGTCTTTGCAATCACTTGTTATGCATCAGAGAGCTGGACAATGACTGGGGAGAATAGAAGGAGAATTGATGTCTTTGAGCTGTGGTGCTGGAGAAGAGTATTGAATGTACCATGGACTGCCAAGAAAACAAACAGATTCATGCTGTAGAGGGTTAAACCAGGCTGCTCCTTGGATGCAAAGATTCTGGGGCTTCGTCTGACATACTTTGGACATGTTGTAAGGAGGGACAGGTCCTTGGAGAGGGAGATCGTGCTTGGTAGGGCGGAGGGACAGTGCAGGAGGGGAAGACCCTCTATGAGGTGGATTGATTCAGTGACTGGGGTAATCGGGATGGGTGTGTCAGAGGCAGTGTGATTGGCACAGGGTAGAGCAGGGTTTAGGGCTGTTGTACATAAGGTCGCTATGAGTCGCAAGCAACTGGACGGCACATAACAACAACAACAGTGGTGATTAACAACTGTCAGTGATCACATGAGTCTGATTTTGAGCCACTGGAGTCAGAGTTTGCAGAGGTGGAACCAACTGGTAATACCTTGTGGGGAGTTGTGAACTCCTTTCAGAAGTAAAGCCTCACCTACCTCAGAAGTAGTTTATGAGAATAACAATCCAGTTTAATGTACCTGTGAGAAATAGCTCTGATGCATTCCATTTACACTGTCTCATTGCTGATTCTGTTACCTGATTTCTGCCCTCCTGGCTTCTGGGAAGGCTAATTAACATTAACGACTCTGCACACTCCTGCTTTGCGTTGCTGCTTCCTTGGCCACAGGAAGACAAGAAGTCAGGGGCTCCATCCTGCAGCTAGCTGGAATTAGCTTGTGCTCCGCTTGCTTTAATTGCAAGGCTGTTTGTGCCTCATTGGTAGACATTTATACTTCTATCTGTAAACTTTTATAACCTCATACTTATGGAGACAAGATTCTTTGTGTCAGCGCCTTAAAGAAGTGTTGCTGAAGCAATTGGCACGCAGACAGGAGGCTGCCAGCGGCAATGTAGGCGAGGCCAGCTGATTTAGAAACTACCTTAGTCAGAGAACTGGACCCTGAATGTGCTGATAGGAAGGGATATAGAGACTTCTCCCCACAGAAGTGCTGGGAGGGGCCCTTCAACTTCTGTAAAGGTGAGAGAAAAATTCAAGAATGGTTAATAGTGATATTAATGATTGAACATGATGAATGTGATTAATGTCACTGAATTACAACATGGAAATGATAGAAATAGCAAATGTTTTCTTACCTGACTATTTGTCACCGTTTTTAAAAGAAAATAAAGGAGCCAGGCCTTTTCCTCTTGTTGTTAGATGGTCCTTGAGATGTGCATTAAGGGGACAGTTTGGATCAATGTTTCAAGCTAATGTTTCCAGTCCACTTGAACACTAAAGGAAGTCATCAGCCAAAAACTGTTATGAGGTCACAGGAAAACCAGCCGGGCTGGGCCAGGTGAAGAGCCTGTTCTGATGTGTTTAGGGAACCCCAGCTGGGCTGCCTTACTGAACTATGAGCCAGTCACTCTTGATTTACTGGTAAAAAGAATGAAAGGCCTGTGGGCCCACCCTGCACGGATAATCCGTGGCACCTGTGGCAGGCTGGCGTTTTCATCCTCATAATGAAGAAAGGTAGGTTCAGGGTCCTTTGATGACACTGTTCCCTTTCCCTTGTTTACTTTTATTCTCCCACGCAGACTGCAACCCAGCAGGAGGGCTTTTAAACCAAAACAGTTAATTACCTCCTCTAACCCAGAGAAATCGTGAAACACAAATATATCAAGTTTAGAGGGAGAGGGCGGCTTCGCTTGGGGCTGTACTTTGTACCAGTTGGAGAAATGAGCACCCCTTTTCAGTCCTCATGGGAGGAGGAGAGAGGGACATCAATTAGGAGGAGCTGGAAGGGGAGGGAGGCAGCATTACCACCTCATGGTGAAGCTTCAGTTGTTTTAAAGTCTTGTGCTGTGAATCCTTCAAATCAGAAATCCACACACCTAAACACCCATTCCCCAAAATGAAATTGAGTTGCTCTTAGATTGAGGCCCTCTGAGTACAAAGCTCATGCTTCACACCTCCAGGGATAGAGGGAGCTCATGCAGGGCGGAGGCTAGCTGTGACCCCTCCTCTTACCACTCTGAGGGGCTGCTGAGTCTGGGACTTGTCCCCCAGCTGTGTCAGGAGCACAGGGCAGTATCCAAGGAGACACTTTCTCCACTGAACACCACCTTCGCCTCTGTTCTCCCTCAGTGAACTAGAATAGTGGGCCTTATAGTTCAATTGTGGGCTCACATCTGCCTTCTTTGAAATCTCCTTTGTCTTTCCTGTCTCTCCTGTCTCTCCCTGAGGTGAGCACCCTCCTTACTTGATAGCATGTGTGCATCAGTAACTAGGAGTCAGTTTGGATGCATGGTGGTCACAGATGTGCCAGGGGAGAAGTGTGCTCCACGGGACTTCCAGTGACTGAGTTTTGGGAAGTTGACCTTCAAGCCTTTCTTTCATGGTACATCAATGCTTAGAACCTCCAGTCCAAACCTTTAGCAGCTAAAGGTATTAACTGTTTGCATCCCTTTGAGACCACCATGTATATGAACCATCAGCTTTTTTTATTCACTAACTGTTCCTCCTTCTAACTTTTGTCCCTTTTTGGCTTTCTGCTGGGTGCTACCCTCTACTCTCCACCTATTAAAATCCTACACAGTTTTTTAATAAAAGTAATATTAAGGGGAGCTCTGGTGGCCTACTGGCAAGAAGCTGCACTGCAATCCCAGAAGCGCATGGTTCGAATCCACCAGATGCTCTGCCGGGAAAGGAGGGACAATCTCCTTCTCTACCAGTCAG
>NW_006399753.1:37111625-37128213 GCF_000299155.1 Elephantulus edwardii
ACACACACACATACACACACACACACAATAATAATATTAAAAAATTTTTAAAAAAGTAATATTAAATAATTTAGGGTGGATACATAACTGACCCTCCAGTGGTTTTTCGAGGCAGTAATCAGGCAGGAGGAGATTGCCCATCTTTCTTCCATGGAGTAGATTTGAACCACACACGTCTTTGGAATTACAGCACAGCTTCTTAACACTAGGCCACCAGAGCTCCCTGATAATAGTAATAACAAATAGTGGTAAGAAACTGCACTCGATGGCTCTCACTCAATGGTACTCGACAACAACAGTAGATACATAAATAGCTTTGCGCTTCACAGGTCCATTTGATGGCATATAAAAGTTTACCCATGAGTAGATATGGCTTTGACAGAGTATATATTAAAATAGAAGGTCCCAGACTAAGTGGAAGACAAATACAGAACAAAATTAAAAAATCATGGAAAAGACCAGACTTACTGGTTTGCCAGACACTGGTGGAATGTCCTAGATTTTGTCGCTTAGACACTTTTCAAACCTGGAAATGAATCCACTTCTTGAGATCACCTTTCAGTCAAATCATAGCCAAGCCTATAAAGTGAACGGTAACACCTGTGAGGCACGTGCCCCTCAGGACAGTCAGCCACAAGAGATTAGAAGAAAGGGCAGCTTCTCCCAAAACCAAAAGGGAAGAAGGGGCTGGAAAGATGAGCAAATGAAGAATTGTTGAATCAAAACTAAATGACTGGAACAGTGTATTAACACGGAACTACTAGAAATACAAACTGTATTTAGAAGAGGCCGTGGCATTAGAGACATTAGAACCAATGTCAGATGTATCTCGGCTGAAAGCAAAGAGTACCAGAGAAATGTCTCTGTGCTTCATTGACTCTGCAAAGGCATTTGACTATGTGAATAACAACAAATTGTGGCTAACCTTGAAAAGAATGGGAATCTTAAGAACATTTGATTGTGCTCATGTGAAACCTGTACTTGGACCAGGAGACAGTCGTCAGAACACATAAGGAAACAATACTTGGTTCAACATTGGGAAAAGAATGTGTCCTGTCTCAATACCTTTTCATTCTGTGTGCAGAACAGATCATTTGGGAGGCTGGACTTTATGAGGAAGAGTAAGGCATAAGGATTGGAAGAAGACTCATCAACAACCTGCATTATGTGGATGTTACAACCTTGCTTGCCGAAACAAAAGAGGAAACAAAAAAAAAGTGTTTGCTACAGAAGGTCAATATGTATTAAAGTTTAACATCAAGAAGACAAAGATTCTCACCTCTTGGCCAATTGGTAACACCATGACAGATGGAGAAGAATTTGAGGTTGTTAACAATTTCCGCTTGCTCAGCTCCACAATCAATACTCTTGGTACCAGCAATCAGGAAATAAAAAAAATAAAAAAAAAAAACAATAACACACAAACCAAAAAAAAATTGCATTGAGGAAGTGTCCTGTCAGGGACCACTCCAGAGTTTTAAAGAGCAATGATGTCATTCTAGAGACTAAGGCATGCCTGATGCAGGCCATGGTACTTCACAATTAATCAGAAAGCTGGACAGTGACTAAGAATGACAGAAGAAGAATTGATGCCTTTGAGTTTTGTTGGAGAAGATTATTGAATATACCATGGATGGCAAGGAGGACAAATAGGTCTGTCTTGGAGAGGGTGAAAACAAAATTCTCCTTGGAAAGCAAGGATTTTAAAGCTCCATCTCACATACTTTGGGCATGTGGCCAGGAGGGAACAGTCCTTAGAGAGTGACATCATGCTTGGAAGGGTAGAAGGACAGGGCAGGAGAGGAAGACCCTGGATGAGATGGATTGACATAGTAACTGGGGCAATGGGATTAAGTGTGTTGGAGTTAGTGAGACTGGCTCAGGATAGTGCAGGGTTCAGAATTATTGTACATAAAGTCGCTGTGAGTCTCAGGGGACTCAGTGGCACATAACAGCAACAAACTGTTGTCCAAGCCACAATGTTGTTGTTGTTGTTGTTGTTATGTGCCGCCGAGTCACCTGCGATCCATAGCGACCCTATGTACAACAGCCCTAAACCGTATTCTATCTCTTGCCAATCTTACTGTCTCTGACACGCCCATCCCCATTACCCCAGTGACTGAATCAATCCATCTCATCAAGGGTCTTCCTCTCCTGCACTTTCCCTCCACCCTCCCAAACATGGCGTTCCTTTTCAAGGACTGATCCTATCTTGCAGCATGTCCAAAGTATGTCAGAGGGAGCTTCAGAATCCTTGCCTCCAAGGACCAACCTCATGTCATTCTCTCTAGGACGAACCTGTTTGTTCTCCTAGCAGTCCATGGTGTATATTCAATACTCTTCTCTAGTACCAAAGCTCAAAGGCATCATCTCTCCATCATTCCTAGTCATTGTCAGCTCTCTGATGCATAGCAAGTAATTAGAAAGACCATGGCCTGGATCAGGTGCACCTTACTCTCTAGACTGACATCATTGCTCTTTAGTACTTTGGAGATGTGTCTGACAGCAGACTTTCCTAATGCAATTAGTCTTTTAATTTCCTGGCTACTGGTACCAAGAGTGTTGACTGTAGAACCAAGCAAACTGAAGCTGTCAGCAATCTCAATCTCTTTATCATCCATCATGATGGCATCTGCGCAGTGGTGAAAATCTTTTTTTCTTGATGTTGAGCTTCAACCCATATTGATGGCTGCAGTTCTTGACCCTCTTCAGGTCCTCCTCAGTTTCAGCAAGCAGGGTTGGGCCATCTGCATAACGCAGATTGTTGATGAGTCTACCTCCAGTCTTGATGCCATGCTTCTCATCGAGCTCAGTCTCCTAGAGAATCTGTTCTGCATATAGATTGGAATGATATGGAGACAAGACACATCCCTGAAGTACACCCTTCCCAATTTTGAACCATGCAGTGTTTTCTTGCTCTGTTTTGATGACTGCCTGATGGTCCAGGTATAGGTTTCGCTTAAGTACAATCAAGTGTTCTGGGATTCTCATTCTTCTCAGAGTCAGCCACAGTTTGTTGTGATCCACACAGTCAAATGCCTTTGCATAGTCAATGAAACACAGATAGACATTCCTCTGGTACTCTCTGCTTTCAGCCAAGATCCATCTGACATTAGCTATAATATGCCTAGTGCCATGGCCTTTTCTAAACCCAGCCTGCACTTCAGGCAGTTCTCTGTTGTTGTGCTGTTCCAGTCATTTTTGGATAATCTTCAGCAGAATCTTGCTTGCATGTGATATCAGTAATACTGTTTGATAATTTCCACACTCCACCAGATCACATTTTTTTTTAATGGGAACAAATATAGATCTCTTCCAGTCAGGGGGCCAGGTGGTTGTCCTCCAAATTTCTTGGCACAACTTAGTGAGCATATCCGGGGCAGCATCTGTTTGTTGAAATATGTCAATCAGTATGCCATCAGTTCCTGGGGGCCTTGTTTTTTGTCAGTTCTTTCAGAGCAGCTTGAACATCTTCTTTCATCACCACAGACTCTTGCTTATACGTTGATTCATGAAACTCTTCTGTGTCCACCAATTCCTTTTGGTACAATGACTCTGGATACACTTTCCATCTTCTTTTAATGCTTCCTGGATCATTTAAAATTCTGCCCAAAGCATCCTTAAGTATTACAACTCGAGGTTTGAATTTGTTTTTCTGTTCCTTCAGCTTAAGAAATGCTGAGAAATGCCCTTTTGATTTTCTGACTCCAAGTCTTTGCACATTTCATTATTAATACTTTACTTTGTCTTCCCGCGCTGTCCTGTGGAATCTTCTGTTCAACTCCTTAATATATTGATTTCTTTCCCCCTTTGCTTTGGCTTCTCAGCGCTCCAGTTCAATATTTAAGGTTTCTTCTGACATCCATCTTGATCTTTTCTTCCCCTTCTGTTTTTGTAATGGCCTTTTGCATTCTTCCTAGATGATATTCTTGATATCTTCCCACAGCTCATCTGATCTTCACTCATTAAAGTCCAAGGCCTCAAATCTCTTCGAGATAGTTTTGAAATTCAGGTGGGATAGACTTACGGTCAAATTAGTAAAATATTAATTAAAGAAATTCTTAAAGTCATGTACAACATAATACCTCAAAGTTATACTACTAGTACAGCAATTTTCAAACCTTAATGTGTGTGTGTGTGTGTGTGTGTGTGTGTGTTCGCGCGCGCGCGTATAAAACCCAAAAAGATTGAAAGCAGAAATACAAAGGGAAACTTACACAGCACTGTTAGCTGAAGTCCTGTTTGAAATAGGCAAAATGTGGATGAATGGATAAAGAGAATGTGGTACAATTTTACTACAAATTACTGTATCCACATCAATGGGATATTAATAATTTTATTCTATCCAATATTACTCAATTTATTGTAGCCAGTGCAGTTGGATGTTACTCAGCCATAAATAGAAACAAAGGCCTGATACATACCACATGTGGAAGAACCTTGAAAACACCATGATGGGTGAAAAAAGACAGTCCCAAAGGACAAGTGTTTTATGACCTCACTTATATGAAAAAGACAAAAGAAACAAAGGTTATTAGTGTTACTAGGGATAGGAAGAACAGGGAAGACAATGAAATGGATTGACACAGTGCCTGTAGCAGTGAGCTCAAGTATGACAGAGACGAGGAGGATGACAGAATAGAACAGCGTTCAAATATATTATTCATAAGGTTGCTGTGAGTTGTACTCAACTCGATGGCACAGAACATTAACAGTAGGGAAGAGGGAGAGGAAGAATCTCTGCTTGGGAGACAAAAAGTTTCTGTTACAGATGGTAATCTGGAAATAGATAGTGGTGATGGTTGCTCAACATGAATATAATAAGTGTCACACATATAAGAAATGTTAACTTGGTAAATATTTTATTACAATAAAGCTATTTTTCATTATTATTTTAGTGAAAGTTTACAAAAAGGTATGTTTTCATTTATTTATGTACATAACAAAACTATTTTTTAAAGTTGCAGTACGAGGTAATATGTTGTTGTTGTTAGGTACTGTTGAGTACAACACATTGTGACCCTGTGAACAAAAGATCTAAATCCAGTTCTATCCTATGCCATCCTCACACTTCCTGACACACAAGAGCCTATTGTGGCAGTCACTGCATCAATCCTCCTGGTTGAAGGTCTTCCTGTTCTTCACTGACCCTCCACCCTTCATAGCATCATGTCTTTCTTCAAGGAATAGCCTCTCCAAGCAAAATGCCCAACGTTTGTGAGACAAAGCCTTATATTTCTTGCCTCCAAAGAGCATTCTGGCTGCGCTCTCTCCAAGACATATTTGTTTGTTCTTTTGGATGCCCATGGGATGTTCAGTGTTCTTCTCCAACACTACAGCTCAAATCTTTATTCATTATCCGGCTCTTAGATGCATAGCAAGTGATCAGAAAGACCATGGCCAGAATCAGGCTCACCTGAGTCTTCAAACTGACATTGTTACTCCTCAACAATTTGGAGAGGTCCCTAACTACAGATTTTCCCAATGTCACACATCTCCTTATTTCTTGACTGCTGGTACTAATGGTGTTAATTGTGGATCCAAGCAAGATGAAGTTTTAATCTCTTCCCCATCCATGATGATGTTGCCTATCAGTCCACTGGTAAGAATATTTGTTTTCTTGACACTGAGGTGCAATCTATACCAAAGGTTGCATTCCTTGATCTTCTGCAACAAGTGCTTCAAGTCCTCCTCATTTTCAGCAAGCAAGTTTGTGTCATCTGCATAACGGATTATTGATGAGTCTCCCTCCAATCCTAATGCTATATTCCTCTTCATAGAGTCCAGCTTCTTGAAAAATTTGCTCAGGATACAGAATAATTAGGTATGGAGAGAGAATACAACCCTGACAAACTCATTTCTTAATTTTGAACCATGTAGTGTTCTCTTTTTACACAGAAGCCTCCTCCTGTTCAGGTATAAGTTTCGCATGAGCACAACTAAGTGCTCTAGAATTCCCATTCTTCTCAATGTCAGCCACAACTTTTTATGATCCACGTAGTAAAATGCCTTTTCATAGTCATTAAAGCATAAATAGACATTCTTCTGGTATTCTTTACTTTCAGCAAAGATCCATCTGAACTTAGCAGTGGTGTCCTAGTGCCATGGCCTGCTCTAAATCCTGCTTGAACATCTCTGACAGTTCCCTATTTGTGTACTGTTCCAGCCATTTTTAATGATCTTGAGCACTATTTTGCTAGCATGTGATATTAATGGTATTGTTTGATAGTTTCCACATTATATTGATCACCTTTCTTAAGCATGGAAACAAATACGGACCTCTTCCAATCTGTTGACCAGACAGCTGTCCTCCAAATTTCCTGGCAGAGATTGGTGAGTGCATCCAAGACCACATCTGTTAATTAAAATAAGTCAATTGGTATCACATCAATTCCTGGGGCTCTAATTTTTGCCAATGCCTTCAATGTTGCTTCCACTTCCTCCTTCATTACCATTGGCTCCTGTTCATACGTACTTCCTGAAATTCTTCAGTGTCCATCAGTTCTTTTTGGTACAGTAATTCTGTGTATTCTGTCCATTTTCTTTTGATGTTTTCTAGGCAATTCAATATATTGCCCATAGCATCTTGCAAGATAGCAACTCAAGGTAATATAATATAGTTTACCAAGAAATAGGGAGTTCAGGTGGCCTAGCGGCAAGAAGCTGCACTACAATCCCAAAGGCACATAGTTCGAGGTCACCAGCTGCTCCGTGGAAGAAAGCTGGCCAATCTCCTCCTGTGCAATTAACTGCCATTGAAAACCTGTCATAGAGTCAGCTATGGGTTAGTTCTGATTCTGTGTTATTTAATAACAACCAAGAAATATAAAAATCATAGACAGCCAATGTCCAGTAGTACCTTCTGAGAGCTAGATCTGAATTTCCTTATGGGCTTACAATTTGAATCTCTGAGTATTTTATGTGGTTTTGTGACAGAGTGCTCCAAGAATGACAAGCTTGGCACATATAGCTGAGGAAAATCAAGCAAGAGGAGGTGGTAGAAAGGCCAAAAAAAAGAAGAGAATGGGAGAGATGACTGGTCAGACTGGGGCTGCAAGAAAAACATAGTCAGTTGAGTGTTCCCTTGCCAGGGCAAAGCTTAGTGAAGAGACTGGTGGAAGTCCCTCGTTTCCTCTTAAGTTTCTCTTTCCAGATGATTTTATTATAATTTGTTTAAAAATAAAAATATAAGTCCCCTGCCTCACACTATAAAAAAAATTAACTAAAATTGTATGAAAGGCCTAAATGGAAGAGCTTAGAACAACTTATAACAAAATGTTATTGTTGCTATTATGTGCTGTTGAGTTGAATGGAGTAAACTCATAGCTGACCCTCCAGTGGGTTTGCAGAGGTTATCAATTGCACTTTCTTAAAGTCCATCTTTCTTTTATGGAGCAGCTATTGAATTTGAAATACATGCCTTTGGATCAGCAGTGCATAAGACCACGAAAGCTCCCTAAACAAAATATAAGTATAAATATTCATGACCTTGGATTATACAAGATAATCTTTATACATGACATCAAAAGCATAGCATAGGCAACAAAATAAAAAATAGATAAATTTGGCTTCAGCAAAATTAAAAAATGTTGTACTACAAAATAGATACCATCAATAACATGAAAAAGAAGACAACCCAAGACTGTAAAGTATTTGTCAATTGCTTATTTGATAAGTAACTTGCATATAAAATGTGTACAAACTCTTACAGTGCCAAAAGTAGTTTAATATATGAACAATAACAAGAAATGATGTCCTAAGGCATGTATAGCATGAGTGAATTTTTAAAGCATTATGTTGAGGTTATAAGTCAATTCACAAAAGTACAATTATTATATGAACATATTTAAATGAAATAACAAGGTGAAGGAAGAAAGGGGATTAGAACAAGTCATTATGCAGGAAGTTATTGTTGTTAGGTTCCATCAAGTTGAGTATGACTCATGACCCTATGAATAGCCAACTTGAAACTTGCCCTATCCTGTGCCATCTCGTCCATCTCTGAGACACCAGAACTCATTGTTGAAGTCCCAGTGTCAATCCATCTTGTTGAAGATCTTCCTTTCTTTTGCAGACCCTCCATCTTTCCAAGCATGGTGTTCCTTTTCAAGGAATAGTCTCACCAAGCTACATGCCCAAAATATGAAAGACTAAGCTTCACCATCCTTGCTTCCAAGCAGCACTCTGACCACACTCTTTCCAGGATATATCTGTTTGTTCATTTGGCAGACAAGGGGATATTCAGTATTATTCTCCAGGACCACTTCAAAGGCCTAATTTTTTCTTCTGTCATCCTTGTTCATTGTCCAGCTTTCTGATGTATAGCAGGTGATTGAGAAGACCATGGCCTGAATCAAGCACACCTTAGTCCTCAAACAGACATCATTGCTCTTAGTATTTTTCAGGGGTTGCTGACAGTAGATTTGCCCAGTGTAATATGTCTCCTGATTTCCTGACTGCTGATGTGCACGTGTTAATTGTTCATCTAAGCGAGATGAAATAATGAATCTTTTCACAATCCAACATAATGTTTCCTGTTGGTCCTGAGGTAAGGATCTTTGTCTTCTTGATGTTGAGATGTAATCCATACTGAAAGCTGTAGGTCTGGTTCTTCTGCAGCATTTAGCATCCTCCTCACTTTTAGCAAGCTAGATTGTATCATCAGCATAATGCAGGTTGTTGATGAGTCTTTCTCCAATCCTTATGCCAAACTCTTCTTCATAGAGTCCAGCTTTGCAAATTATTTGCTCAGCACACAGATTGAATGAGTATAAAAAAAAGGAAACAACCCTGACATACACCCCTTCTGATCTTAAACCATGTAGTGTTCCCTTCCCCAGTTCACACAACAGCCTCTTGGTCTAGGTATAGTTTCCATATGAGCACAATTAAGTGTTCTGGAATACCCATTCTTCTCACTGTGAGTCATATTTTTTATGATCCATGCAATCAAATGCCTTTGCATTGTCAATAAGACACAAATATACATTCTTCTAGTATTCTCTGCTTTCAGCAAGGATTCATCTAACATCAACAATAATATCCTTGGTGTCATGGCCTCTTGTAAAACCTGCTTATATCTCTAGCAATTCCCTATGAATGTACTGCTCTAGCCACTTTTGAATGACCTTCAACAGTATTTTGCCTGCATTAGATATTATTGATATTGTTTGATAATTTCCACTTCCTGTTGGGTCACTTTTTTGGGACTAGGGAAAAATAGGGATCTCTTCCAGTCAATTGGACAGGTAGCTATCCTCTAAATTTCCTGGCATGAACTGGTGAACACATCCAGGACTGCATCTTTTAGTTGAAACATGACAGTTGGTATCCCTGGAGTCTTATTTTTTGGCAATGCCTTCAGGGCTACTTGAACTTCATCTTTCATCACCTTGGCTCTTGTTTATGGTATTTACTGAATTATTTCCATGTCAACCAATTCCTTTTGATACAGTGATTTTGTGTATTCCTTTCAGCTTCTTTTAATGTTTCCTGGATCATTCAAGATTGTGCCCAAAGTATCTTTCATTATTGCAACTCGAGGCTTGAATTTGTTCTTCAGTTTCTTCACCTTGAAAAATGCTGAATGAATTCACCCCTTTATTCTCTGATTCCAGCTGTTTGGAAATTTTGTTATAATATCTTGAATCTCTTGCTGCCCTTTAAAATCTCTGTTCTGCTCTCTTAGTTTGGCATCTCTTCCTTTTGTTTTGTCTTCTCAATGCTCTAATGCAATTTTCTTAGTTTCTTTTGACTTCCATTTTGGTTTTTTCTTCTTCCTCCTTTGTAATCATCTTTTGTTGTTTTCATCGATGATATCTTGGATATCCTTCCACAGTTCCTCTAGTCTTTGATTATTAGTGTTTAATGCCCCAAACCTGTTCTTGAGATGGTTCTTAAATTCAACTGGGATAGATTCAAGGTCATATTTTTGGCTTCTGTGGAGTAGTTTTCATTTTCTTCCGCTTCAATTTAAACTTGAATATGAGTAATTAATGATCTGCTCCACAGTCTGCATCTGGTCTAGTTTTGTCAAACTAGATATTGCACTTCAACAATTCTTTTCACAAGTGTAGTCAGTCTGATTCCTGTGCAGTCCATCAGGCGAGGCCCGTGTGTCAAGTCGCCATTTGTGGTGGTTTTTATTTAAAAAAAGTATTTGCTATGAATAAATCATTGAGTGTACAAAATGCAATTATTTGATCTTCATACTTTCTCATTATTTCCAACTTTTGCATTCCAGTCCCCAATAATTAGTAATGCATCATGATTGCATATTTGGCTAATTTTGTACTGCAAAAATTGGTAGAAACTCTCAATGTCATCCTCTTTTGCTTTAGTTGTTGGTGTGTATATTTGTACAATAGTTGTATTAATAGCTCTTCCTAGTATATGCATGGATAGTATCCTGTCACTCACAGCATTGTGCTTCAGGATAGATCTTAAAATAGTCTTTTTAACTATGAAAGTAACACCAATCTTCTTCAGCTTTTCTTTTCTAGTGTAGTTGTTGTTATGTGCCATCAAGTCAAACAGCTCTGAAGCCTGCCCTCCCCTGAGCCAGTCTCACTCAGTCTCACACACTTAACCCCACTGCTTCAGTGACTGTGTCAGTCCATCTCATCTGGGGTCTTCCTCTCCTGTGTTGTCCCTCAACCCTTCTGAGCATGATGTCCTTCTTCAAAGACCAGTCACTCCTGGCCACATGCCCAAAATATGTGAAACAGAGCTTCAAAATTCTAGCCTCTGAGGAGAACCTTGGTTTCACCTTATCTAAGACAGACCTATTTGTTTTCTTGGAGGTCCATGGTATGTTCAAGATTCTTCTCCAGAACCATAACTCAAAAACATCGATTCTTCTTCAGTTGTTCTTTATCATTGTCTAGCTCTCTGATGCATAACAAGTAATTGTGAAGACAATGGCCTGAATCAGATGCATCTTAGTCTCTAGGCTGACATCGTTGCTTCTCAGTATTCTGGAGAGGACCCTGACATCACATTTTCACAGTTTGTCTTTTGATTTCCTGACTGCTGGTGCCAAGAGTGTTGGTGTCCAGCATAGTAGATCATGTGACTGTCTGATTCATAGTGGTCCATGCTTGCCCATCTTGTTCAGTGATGCTTAGACTGTCAGTCTTCATGCAGTCCATTTCATTTTTGACAACTTACATTTTTCCTACATTCATTCTTCGTACATTCAATGTTCCAATTATCAACGACTGTTTTCAGTTGTCTCTTCCTATCTGGGCTATAAGTCTAATACTGTAACTGCCTGTGTTTCTCTGTTCATACTGGTTTACTTACAAAGTTTGTATACATTGTTTTTCTTTTTTTAATTTTATTTTATTAATTTTAATGAACATTTACAGAGATTTTGGATTTCCATTCATTCATTGTTGCACTATTTTCTCTACTCCCCCCCATTCATGCCTTTTTTTTTGCCTTCAAAGTCTGTTTTAATTGTCCCATTGCCACAGTGCTTGTCAAAACCAGTTCTGATTAATTTCCTTTGTCAGTGTGTCCTTTGCCATTCCCTATCACTCCTCCCTGAGAGAGATTTCACCCTGATTCATAAGGAAAAGGGGATGGCATATTCTCTTAGCTACTTCCTGCTGGAAAGGGACGTTGTAGGTTTCAGGGTGAAGATCTTCTCTCACTACTCTAAAGGACCCCATTGGCAATAGGAAACACGTAGACTATTGTGGAGATTGATTTTGGAATTTAGATGCACTGTTATCAGTTGTGCTTAGCCATACATGTTCATATCCTTGACAATTCATCATGGAACTGTTGCAGCCTAGAAGACACAAATTTAACTAACAAGTTAAAAGTACATGAGTCAAAAATTAAAAGCAATAATATTCCAAGTAGAGGTTCTAACAGTGGCACAAATCAAGTTACAGAGGGAAGGTAATTCTTAAAATAAAAGGCTTATTGACTAGCACTTTGTCTATTAAAATATAAAGGTTAGGAACCACAAGATGTAGAGGCTCAACTATGTCATTTATTGTTCTTAAGTCCTGGACCAAATTCCATCTATCACTGAGTTGTTTTACAGCTTGGAAGTCTGCATGGAAGGCAGAGGTGAAGTAAGGAACTGCTTATGAGGTTTTCCGTCAATTCCAACAACTAAGAAATGTGAGAAGAGTTGGAACCTCAGACGAATTTTAGGACCAAATAATAGGCTCTTGTGTCCAGGAGAAAATGAGTATACTTTACTAGTAATGTTAATGCTCATCCACAGTTCTTCTGGGAGGATCTGAATTGTTGAAGTGTCCTCCTTTGTTTCCAGCTGGGAGCTGGGGCCTGTCAGTCCTGTCAGCCACGAGGACCTGATATGGGCCCCCCTTGGCCATGTGTCCTTCAGATCCACGCTTAAAGCAAGTGAATGGGAGCTTCCTCTCTACTCCCTTACCTATCTGTGGCTCTTGTCTGTGACACTGTCTGCTGAAGTGGCTAAGCTTTCCACAGTGGAAGCAATATACATTGTTTTTCACATGGGATCTTTCTCATTTCCTTAACTCACCCCTCCCTCTGCCCACCAAATTGTGCAACCCTATGATTACCCCCAATCCTCCTCCCTCTGCTCCCCCCTCTCCCCTTTAAGTCCCCATACACATTTTATTATTATTTATTTTATTGTCTATTTCTACAATAATAGTCTTATACAGTGTTTGTCTTTTGATGTTTTGATTCCTGTTATTATTGGTGTCAATTGTGGATCCAAGTAAAAATGAAATCCTTTACCACTATAGTCTTTCTCCATCTGTCATGATATCCCACAAATAATAAGTAAAACTAAATTTAAATTGAGGGGTTTTTTTATTATGGAAATGTTCCCATATATGCAAAAGTATATACTAAAATCTACATATACCCACCAATTAAAGAAGTAACAATATTTTTAAAGCATTTAAACACTTTCCCTCATATTTTATTATAAAAATGTCAGAAATCCTTAAACAATTGCAGAGTGATCACACAGTATGCTTAGTTTGCATATTTTCCCATTGGCATTTCCCACTGCCTTATCTATTCTAATATCCACCTAATGAAGGAAGAAGTTCAAGCTGCACTGAAGGTTGTGCAATTAAAATGAGACCCCAGAAATTGGTGGAATATCAGTTGAAATGTTTCAGGAGATGGATGCAGCTCTGGATCTAGTCTATTACTGGTGCTCACTTGTCTATACCAAGATATTTGTAGAATAGCTAACTGGCCATTCATTTGGAAGAGATCCATGTTTTTATTACAAAAAAAGCTGATCCAACAGAGTGTAGAAATTATCAAACAGTATCAGTAAGATAACCTGCAAGTAAAATCTTGTTGATGAGTATTCAGAAATAATTGAAATTGCATATCATCAAGGAATAACCAGAAATTCAAGCTGGATTCAGAAGAGGTCTTGTAATGAGGAATATCATTGATGATGTCAAATGGATCACTGATGATGTCAGATGGATCATTGATGATGTCAGATGGGTCTATTTGTGTTTTATTGCTTATACAAAGTCAATTAGCTATGTGGATGTAAAAGGAGCAAGGGCCACATGGATACGGCCATATCTGACTCCACAAGGGGGGATTCTCCCTGTGAACAACATCTATAATACAAAACTAATTCCCATGAGGTCAGACATGTCCATACACACACACTTCTGTCTACTCATTTCAACACCAGTCTTACTGCTCTACGGGGGAAAAGTCTGTTGCAATAGCTCACAGATCACACAGAACCTTATTAGGGAAGTCAAAAGGCTATAATTCAAGTTGGCAGCAAGAAACCTCATTCGGTCAGGACACTTCAGAAATGTGCTCATGGGTACCTCAGCCTTCAGTCTCACAGCTTTAGATGTGTTACAATTATGGTTCTTCAAGCAGTCTTCAAGCCAGCTTGAGCAAAGTCTCTTAGCTCTGGTTTTATGGGGTAACAGTCCCAAGGTCAGCTCTGTCTCATGTCAGGTCTCTGGTTTTCCACTGCAGCTGCAGCTGCTGCTCCTGTACACCCTGGTCAAAGTGACACAGGAAATCAACCTCACATGATATTCATTCTGCATGCTATGCTGCTTCCTTGCTGATGATGAGAGTCCCTAAATCTGCCACTGAACCTGATCAATTTAGTGGTGAGACTAGCCAAACCCCTAGTAGCTAGCTTAACACACCGTATTTGCATATTCTCACATGACAGAGTCAAATGGCTAGGAAATGGACATCTTGACTAGGAAAGCCATTTTGAACAGTAAATACTTAACACTACAGGGAATTATAACAAATTGAGAAAAATAGCAATTGCAGAGCATTTAATTGTGCTCATATAAAACCTATGCATAGATCAAGAAGCAGTTGTCCAAACAGAACAAGGGGACATAGCATGGTTTAAAATCAGCAAAAATGTGTATCAGGGTTATATCTTTTCTCCATACTTATTTAGTCTGTTGAGTGAACAGATCATTTGAGAAGATGGACTGTATAAAGAATGTAGATCCGGATTGGAGAAAGACTCATCAACAACCTGGTGATACAGAGGAAACAACCTTGCTTGGAGAAAGTAAAAAGGATTTGAAGCGCTTGTTGCAAAATATCAAAGAATACAGCCTTTGCTACAGATTACATCATCACCAAGAAAACAAAAATCCTCACCCCTAAACCAATAGGCAACATTATGATACATGGAGAAAAGATTTAATTTGTCAATGGTTTTATTTTACTTTGATATATAATCAACATCCATGGTAGCGGTTAATAAATGGAAAGAAATATTGTATTGGGGAAATCTGCTGTCAGGGACCTCTTCAAAGTGCTAAAGAGCAAAAGTGTTAGTTTAAAGACTAAGGTATACATGATACAAATGAGTTGCAAGTGACTCGATGGCACATAACAACAACATACATGATACAAGCCATGGTAACTGAAAGTCAGACAATAAGTAAGGAAGACTAAAGAATAATCAATGTCTTTGACATTTTTTCGTCCTTGAATTTTGATGTGGGGGCAGAGTATTGAATATCCGACCGACTGGCAAAAGCACAAACAAATCTGTGCTGGAGGAAATGCAGCCAGCGTGCTGCTTAGGGGCAAAGATGGTGAAACTTCCTCTCATACACTTGAGGCATGTTATCAGGAGGGACCTGTCCTTTGACAAAGGTATGCTGGAGAAAGTGAAGAGTTAGTAAAAAGAAGATCCTCAAGAAGATGGATTGACTCGAAGGATTTGAGCATGATAGAGCTCGTGGTAACAGGGCAGGATAGGGCAAGGTTCAGATCTGTTGTTCCTAGGGTCTCGACGAGTTGTTGTTGACTCAGTGGAACCAACAAACATCTACCTGTAGATTTCTACATAGTCAAGCACGACTCCTAGTGACCGTATGAACAAAAAATCTGAACCCAGTCCTGTTCTGCGCCATCCTTACACTTCTTAACACACAAGAACCCATTGTGGCAGTCACCTTGTCAATCCACCTCATTGAGGGTATTCCTCTACTTTGCTGACCCTCAACCCTTCCCAGCATCATGTCCCTATCCAAGGAATAGCAACTCTTAGCAATATGTCCAAAGTATGTTAGCCAAAGCCCCATCATTCCTGTCTCCAAAGAGCACCCTGGCTGCACCCTCTCCAAAACATGTTTGTTTTCTTGCCCATCCATGAAATGTTCAGTGTTCTTCTCCAACATCACAGCTTAAAGGCATCAATTCTTCTGTCATCCTTATTCATTGTCCAGGTCTAGGGTGCATAGCTAGTAATCAGAAAGACCATGGCTTGAATCAGACATACCTTAGTTCTCAAACTGACATCACTACTCCTCAATAATTTGGAAAGGTCCCTAACTACAGATTTTCCCTTTGCAGTGTGTCTCCTTCTTTCCTGACTGCTCATACTATGGGTGTTAACTGTGGATCCAAGCAAGATGAAGCTGTTGACAATTTCAGTTTCCTCTCCATCCATCATGACACTGTCTGTTGGTCCAGTGGGAAGAGTCTTTGTTTTCTTGACATTGAGACACAATCTATACTTAAGGCTGCATTCCTTGATCTTCTGCAACAAATGCTTCAAATCCTCCTCACTTTCAGCAAGTAAGGTATCATCTGTATAACACAGGTTATTGATGAGTCTCACTTCAATCCTGATGCCACACTCTTCTTCATAGAGTCCATCTTCTCAGATAAATTGTTCAGCAGATAGATTGAATAGGTATGGAGAAAGAATACATCCCTGACGCACTCCCTTCCCAATTCCAAAACCATGTAGTGCTCCCGTGTTCCATTTGCATAACAGCCTCCTGGTCCAGGTATAGGTTCCTCATGAGCACAATCAAGTGCTCTGGGATTCCCATTCTTCTCAGTATCAGCCACAACTTGTCATGATCCACACAGTCAGATGCCTTTGCATAGTTAATAAAGCATAAATAGACATTCTTTTGGTATTCCTTACTTTCAGTCAGGATCCATCTGACATCAGCAATGATATCCCTGGTGCCACAGCCTCTTCTAAATTCCACTTGAACTTCTGGCAGTTCCTTATCTATGCAATGTTCCAGCAGTTTTTGAATGATCTCCAGCAGTATATTGCTAGCATGTGATAGCAATGATT
>NW_006399753.1:37128313-37168674 GCF_000299155.1 Elephantulus edwardii
TTAAAAAAAATTCATGTCAAACTAAGTTACAGACAACAATATACTTCTCCTTAAAATCCTTCAGTATGAACAATGGTGACTGTAATTCAAAATTTGTTTACATTTTTTCTTTTGCTGTATAATTTACATATATTGGCATACATACCTTCAAAGTACACAGTTGGTAAATTTTGACATATGCACCAATCTTTATTAGTCAAATTTGTTTTGTGTTTTTCTAAAAATAATTTTTTAATTGCTTTGAGACCTTCAAAATATATTGTCTCTCACAGGTTTACTGTTTTGGACTTTAATGCTAGTTGATGTGAGCTTTTTTCTTTTCCAATTAACTCTCCAAAGGGCTGAAATACTAGTTAACTTTTTATGAGCTATCCATCCCTATATATCCTGAGTCTTTCTAGACTTTTTAAAGTAAGTTGATTTAGTGTTAGACCACTAACCTGTGCTTTAATGTATCTTTTGTGACTAACACATCAAAACTCTGCTAAAGTCTCTAGGTTTCACATGAACAGAAGTGTGTCTGGCATATAAGAGTTGTGGCATGAAGCAATGAGTAAATATTTAAACTAGTAAATACAGAGTATATCAACACTGTTATATTATTTTTTCCAAAAAGCTGGTGAATTGTTTTTCCTACTGGAAAAAACAATGTCATTAAAAGCTGTATATCAAATAAATAATAAAACAAAAACTAAAAAAATAAAACTATAACTATTTCCTGGTCTAAAGACACACTACTGGTTTGTCATAATCATTTAGAATTTCTTATTTTTCTTTTTTTAAAACAGTCTCTGAAACAATTATTATAAATATATTTTATATATTCATAAAATAATAGTGATATTTTACTACTGATAACCTGTTTTATGTCACAAGCACTTCTGTTTTAAAAATATAAAGGTTTTAAATAAAATCATTGAGGGGAAAAGGAGCTGTTGAAATTGAGCAACTCACTCAGAGATTTTTTTTTTAATAGCAAACCAAACTTGATCTTCAACTTTTCAAGTTTTCACATAGATTTTGATAGGAGGGTCTTTTGCCTTTATGGCACTCAATGACTGTGATATTATTTTATGGACTAAATGAGATGAGATAGACAAATTCGCAAAGGATAGGATTGACTAGAAGATTTTTCAGTACACTATTGTGGTTTGTAGGGTGAAAATGTTAAGTGGACAGTTTTTTAAAAATCACAAATACATATACTTCCCTGGCATTGGAAAAGTCTCCGTGTATTTCTTAATTGCCAAATCTCGGTCCACACAGCTTCCTTTGTTATTAATCTGTGACTCCTGTTGCATCCAGGATTGTCTGAAACCAGTCTTTTGAGATTCCCCCTGAAAATGGCTAGGCATTAACCACAGAACATTTTGAGTGCAGGAAAAGGGAAAGGTGTTAATTCAGATGTTAGGAAACTGTGATAATGCCATTACTTAAGGCATTTATTTGGCTATGTTTATACTTTGTAGTTTTATAAATAAGTCCAAGGGGCTCCTCTTGGTTGTCACTGTCCTCCTTGAGTCTCGGATCCTGTCTGTCTTATCCTATCCGACAGTAGAATTGATGCCGCTCTAATCCCTGGAAGTTTGGAACTAATGAACTGACTGCTGAGCTGCCGCCACGGAGCTTGGTCCCAAACTATACTGTACTTCACACTCGATTTATTCTCCAGATGGCGAGACTGTGCCGCCCTGCCGCGAGGGACCACCTCTTCCACTGGAGTGTAAAAGTGGACGGATGTTGTTTTCTTTGCAGATTTGATAATTCTGAGCTAGGAACTTGCAAGGATGATTAGTTATTAGCTTTAATAGGTGCCAATTGAACCAACTGCACGCATATTTTCTTCTTTAATTTCGGAGTCGGCAGGTCTCGGTGATGGTTGAATTCTCTGCTTTCTTACGTCGGCGGAGCCTGGCTCTTCCCCAGGTGATGAGAACTCAAGCCCCGAAATCATAACACGCCTTGGTTCCTGGTCCAGACAGAGTCACATAATAACAGTGGCTTATGTATAAGGACAAGTTTATTAACCACTGGTCCAGTGCACTGAGCAGCAAGCGCATGGCACGAAATAGCTTTTGAGAGTGGGAACTGGGGTAGCACCACTTTTCAGGACAGGGGCCTGTGAAAATTTGCATCTCTGAGCCTGCTCGCTGTCCTGTCCTCTGAAGGGTTCACCTCTGACATCCAGCATGGTACCAGTTTGTGGGACTTTGCCTCCTCAAAGATCTAATGTAACTGCTGATAAAGGTTTCAATGCCATTATTCCATCTTTTCCAGTTTGTCAGATTGTAGATGAACAAGTTCATTCCACATTGAAAACATTTTACCAAGGCTGTCGTTCAGAGTCCAAATATTTAGGCCTTTTAAACCGAACACTGAACAACCTGTTTTGCTTCCAGAATCTAGGACTTAAAAAAAAAAAAAAAAAAAACAAAGTTTTTTTTTGTTTTTTTTTTAAAAAAAAGGTTCTTTTTTGCTTTCATTTCCACTTCCTTATTTCCCCTGCGAAGCACTGCCCTACCCCCACCCCCACCCCAGCAATCTCAGCAGTTCACCCAGGTAACTATTCTGAGAAACGGGCTGGCCAAGTTACTTCTCCCCTAACTCAACTAACCAGGTGGAAGCTGGGGGTCAGGGGGTAGGGATGGGGGGGGATGTCAAATCCAAATAGGAGGTGAAGAGAATAAAAAAGAGGTGATAGAGATGAGCAAGATAGAAAAAGATGCCCACAGCAGTGAGACATGCTGGAGACAGAAATGCAGAATATAATTTCATTTCACAACTGGGAGGAATGTTGTAAAATGTTAAGCTAGATCCTCCCTGGTTTAACATGGAGAACTAAATTTAATTGTTCTTAGAAACTGCTTTCCTCTCAGCCCAACAGATGGCATGGGTGTGTCTGCTGGCACAATAACATATTTCACCATTAAAGTACCAAAACGAAAAAAAAAAAAAAAATCAACATGCTTGTTGGTTGCTGTAAATTCAGTGAAGTTGTTAGATATTTTGGGATACATACCAGAGGGATGCACACTTATTTTGTGTAAATTACAACAAGCAACAGCCTGTTAATAAGAATGTTGTGTGGCAATATACCTCAAAAAGCATCATTGGTTTTTGAAAGGTACAGAATAACAAAGGAGAAATAATTCTGTTTTAATTCTGAGCCAAGAAAAAAAAAAGCCTAATGAAATCCTCTGTATACACTGTTCATTATTACAATATGAAAAGTACTAATCAGATTAACTTAAAATTGGAATTACTTCATTTGCAGCCAATATCATAAGATCTGAATTTTACTAAGTAAACCAGAATGTGTGGAAACCATGGCAATCTGACTTTAGATAAAATCACAAACAGGTTTAGAACAGGAGCTTTGAACAAACAGTTCCCTTCAAATCCAAGTGAAACAATGGAACAGTGCAGAGGTCAGATTTTGTTTGACATCAACATTAACAATTTTAGGACCTTGCTGATGCCAGAATGGAGTTGATTATTCAAATAACTTGAGTTTTAAAATGCCTTTTAGCCTAACCCACTGAGTTAGTTCCAATCCATTTTCCATTCACTCGGTCCCAATAGTCTCTTTACAAGCCTGACTTGCAGTATTGAAAGAAAAACATCCTGGTTGATATGTTTACAAACTGAAGCAGTCTTGAGCTTGTAGCAATATGCATTACACTGAGCAGAACACACTTTAGATTCTCTGAGGTCACAAGGGCTGCAGACATTTCTGGATGGTTTTATGTTGTCATTTGCCATTGAGTACTGCCCCTGACGTGCAGTGATCCCATGCAGCACAGAGTGAAACCCTGCCCAGCCCTGTGCCATTCTTGTAGCTGGCTGCAGACCACTGTCATCCACAGGGGCATTCTGGCTTGGTTTTGGAAGTAGATCACCAGGCCTTTCTTCCTAGACACCTTTAGAATTATGATGCTAAGCTAATAATGCAGGAGGAAGGGATGGGACTTAAAGAAGAGTGAGTGGTCTAGTTGTGGGATAGCAAAAGGCATGATGGGGAATAGAGTCACTCTTGACTATATCAAACTTCCCTCCATCTTGATTTGGGTTTTTTGGTTGTTTGGTTTTTGGTGGTTTTTTCTTTTTTTTTTTTCCTCTTTCACCTTGTTTTTGTCTAAACTTGTAAGACCGCAGAAGCTCTATGAATGAGGATTCCAAAGAGGTACCTCAAACTAGGCCTTCCTAGTCTATTACCCTCTAACCTGACATCTCCAAGCCGCTGTTTTCTCACGCTGTTTAACTCAGACCACATTTCATAGTCTTTGCTTCCACTCCATCATAGACCTACATCTATCTGGTTTAAATCCAATGTCCTGGTTTGATTCATTGATTGAATATTGGCTTAAATAAACCTTTTAAAATTTGTTTTTAAAAATCACTATCTTGGCTTTCTCTTTTCCTATGTAAGTTTTAACATTCAAATGGCTTTATATTGTTTAGGCCATTTTTTGGTTGTGGGTTTGGGTTTTTCAAACCACACTCATCAGCAGTGAGAAACTTTAAAGTTTTATTAGTATCATAAAAACCCTTCCCAAATGAAACTACTTGTGATAAGTGTTCATTCTGACAGTGAAAATTTGTTGAGGGCTGTTGGAAACTTGGAAGCATTTGGTTTTGAAACTGAAATTGACAGGAAGTAATGATTTTAAGAGGGTTTTTTTTCCTTTTTTGACTCCTCTATCACTGCCCCTTCTGTCCTTCCCCTTACCCCTTCCCCAACTTCACCACCCCCATCCCAAAGCTGAGGGAAAATATGTTTGATCTTACACAGTTTTTTCTAGGAAAATTTAAATCCTGAAAGAGACTTTCAGACCTTCTTAACTGTAAAGCAAAGACTGTCATATCAAAGGTGGGCGCGGAGGGGAATGAATTTGTCTACCACTTCATGGGATTTCTTGATGATACCATGTATTGCCTTTCAGCTGAATAAGCTGGAGTTATTTAAAAAAAAAAATAAAAGTATGTAATGTCATTTTCTGTGAGCACCTTCTTAATTGTCAAGATTCAACTCAGTTGCAAAAAAAAGATAAGTAAAAAATTGTGATACATGTGGGAAAAGGAAGGTACACTGTTATTTTTCCCCTAATATGAATATTCTGAAAGACAAGAATGTTATTATCCAAATGTTAGCTAGTTTCTTATATTTATTAATTGGAAAATACATGCAAAGAACTAAGAACCCCGTCACTTTTAGTAAATGTTCAATAAATATTAGCTCTTATTACACCTTTCCACTTGGAAAGTAATAATAATGAATATGACACTCCTGTTTAAAAGGGCCCTGTGTGTATTAGGGTGACATTATCTATGTTACAGGAAGCTCTGGTGGGCTAGTAGTAAGAAGCTGTGCTACAATCCCAAAGGCTCATGGTTCAAATTCACCGGCTTCTCTTTGGGAGGATGGACAATCTCCTCCCAGGTGACTTACGAGCTATGAATATGTTCTGACTCAATGGTATACAACAACAATCTATGTTGCAGTATTTTTAAGTGATATCTAGAAATCAATTGTCTGCCCATCAGGCTAGATGACTTCCTTCAAATATTTCTTTGATGTGTAAGAAATTTGTAAATATAATAATGGTGGTCACACTCTGAATCCACATAACATTTTCACATACCATCCAACCAAATTTCCTCTCTGGGATAAAATAAACTTAAGAGATTCATTATCTCAATATTTACAGACTGAAGCTCGACTGAGAATAGTAAAAACTCTTGAAGAGTTTGATCTTGGCCCAACAGAAAAGTGTGTGCGAATCAACTCTGTGTCCAGTGGTCTTGCTGAAGATGATCTGGAGGTCCTTTTGCAATCACGGGTCCTTCCTTCCAGCCTGATGCTACCCAAGGTGGAAAATCCTGAAGAAATCCGATGGGTAAGTAGCTAAGGTCTCACTTCAATTAAAGGCTCAGGACCAACTAAGAGGTGGAGGTATACCTTATTTTCTTATGCTTCACAGTTATCCTGCATTTTACACATTGAAGGTTTATGGCAATCTTTTAACAGACAAGTCTAATAGTGCCATTTCTCCAACAGCATGTGTTCACTTCATGTCTCTGTGTCACATTTGGGTAATTCTCACAATAACTCTTTAATGATGTTATTGCACACTTAATAGACGACCACAAACAAACCAGCCAACCCATAGTCAGTGAGTCAGTTCTGGCTCATGGTGACCGTCCGCTGGGTTCCTAAGGTTATAAACTCTAAAGGGACTACTCTTTTCTCTAAGGAGTAGTTGAAGAATTTGAACCTCTGACTTTTTGGTTAGCAGTACAATTTGTAACACGTTATACAATCAGGACTCCTTTTTATAGATTACAGATTTAATTGTGTCAACATTTTTTATTATATAAACATAACTTTTACATGCACTTGGAAACCCCCTTCCTCCATCCAAGAAGAATCTAGCCTCTCTCAAAGTGTGAGATGGAATGGACCTTTTTAAATGATTCCTCTGCTTTCTGATCAGATTTCTATTTTGGACAGAACAGCCCCCTCAATAGCCTTCATGGGACAATCCCTGGAAACCTGTTTAAGCATAGAATTGGATCCTATCTTGCATCCTGCCAAGCCTGAACCCAAGACCTGGAAGAGCAGGGATGCAAATAGCTTTTACCTAGATTCATTTGAACTAATCCTGGGCAGTAAAAGCATGTTAGCTATATATGAAAAATGAACATAAAGAAGGGAAGGGAAAGGTCACTCTGTAGGGCAACTGGAGGAATAAACAGGAAGCTTTTAACTAATGGTTTTAATTAGTGCAGATATTATTTCCTGAACAGTTCTCTATTTCTTCCCTTTTTAATTGCTGACAGGTGTGTTTGTGTTTCATGGCCAACTTTTCAGTCAATAAAAACCTGAAATGTAAAGTGGTTGGTATGTCAAATTACTTTAAGAAAACTTTGAAATGGGACTAATTATGTTATGATTGTTTTAATTGTTAAAGGGGGGAGGCAAGATTTTATTTGGGTGTTACTATTATTCTGCAGCTCTCTGTTGAATCAAATACCATTTCATTACCCTCCTCCAGGGTCGAGAGCTCAGGAGCAGGAACAATGGGGGAGCTGGAAAGTGTGTGATCCGTGGCCACATCTAGTAGTATCTGTACGGCTGCCGATGCAACTGTAGAGATAAGTGTAGCTGTCGTGATTTAACTTGAGGAAACTGCTCCCCACTTTAGCACATCTCCATAGGTGGGATCTGTGCTGTCCAGTGCTGGAGCCACCAATCACACAACCATGTGTGACTGTGGAACACTCTAAAGTTGGCAAATCCAAATGAAGATATGCTGTCCATGTAAAATGCACACCTGATTTTGTGACTTTGGTACCAAAAAAAGAGGAACGTCAAATATCTCTCAACTAATTCTCTTATTGATTTCATTATTGGAATGTTTGAGATAGTATTGATTAAGCTTGTTGCCATCCACTTGACTCTGACTCAGAGCGACCCTGTGGAGCCGGGCTGCCCCACAGGATTCCCACAACTGTCATCATTATGGAAGAGGACTGCTCCAGCTGCCCTCACTATCCATAACATACAACAGACTGCTAAAATGAAACTCACCTGTTTCTTTTCACCTTTTTAAAGTGGCTACTAGGGAATTTTCAGTTAGCTGTGTGGCTCCCCTTATATTTCTGTTGGCCAGAAATATTGGCTCCTTTTCTATTGCTCTTGGCTTCTTCCTGAACACTGACATTCAGAGACCAGTATTTATGTAACTGAAGTTTTCTTCTCCCAGGTTGCCCTGAGAATCTAGGATATACTGGTCAGAGTAAGTTCATCATCCCTATCAGGGCTCCTCTCACATTCACATATGTCCTGTGATGACTGAAATGCAATCTGAACTCACCATTCCCTTTTGGTTCCATAATAAATTTCTATTTATCACCATTATTGTCCTTAATTTGGGGGTGGGGGTGGGAGGCCTTCTGCAGCCCCTGCTGTTGTCCCTTTTAAAAATCCTTGCTTGTGATAGACATACTGCAATGTAGACAACTAAAGATTAAATTATTTAAATAGGCCTTCTAGTTAACAGAAGTCTTCTGGGCTGTTTATTTTTTCCTCTTCGTTTGTATTTATGTGAAGCATAAAACCCGGAGCCTGATGCACAACTGAAAGATGGGCTTACTTGTTTTCTTTTGTGTGAGAATCTCTTGCTCGCCTTTTGTCGCTAGTGTGGGTTCTTGTTTGACTGGCACGGCTTATTGGACTATAACAAGCGTAACTCGGCCTCCTTTGTCGTGGGACAATTCTCCCACAAATCCCGAACAGTGTGCATTCTTCCAACACACTATTGGGTGTGCACTGGAATTGAAAGAATTGCTGAGCCCTGCTACTTCATCTCCTCCCCAATCTCTTTGTGATTTTCCCCCTTCTTCCCCTCCCCCCAAGTCCCCTCCACCTCGATGAAATGAACACTTTACCAGGCCGGAAACATTTAATCGTCTCCTTTTGAAAAAATTAATTGAAACTTCTCCACTAGTTACCTTTTGTGTTAGTACTTAATGCAATTTTTAAGAAAGAAGGGGAGGGTGGCCTAGAATATTTCATTTTTTTTTAATGCCCCATTGACTTAAAAACAAAAGGCATTACAGATATTCCCCACCCCACCCCCGCTGAACTAAAATCAGAGGCTAGATTGTAAAGTGTTTACTTAATTTTAAACTTGGTGATTTTGATAACAGTATTATTGTAAGTAATGCTTCAAGGTTTTTCAAATAAGAATCCGCCGCAGCATATTTAACACAGGGCCACTAATATCTTACTGTCCATTTTTCTAGCTTAAATGGGAATTAGGTTTTTATTTTCATTTACATCAACTCCTGTACATTTTGTCCCATTGCATTGTAGCCTTCTCTTCATTTTCACTGAGTTATTCCTATCCTGGAAAAAGTTGCTAAGGAGGTGATGATGGTGATGTTTGAGGAAGGGAGAGGGCAGTGCATGCAACTGGGAATAATTCTTCATTACTGAAAGCTGTGATTTATTTTAGCCTAATTGTAAAGTTACTGCAAATTGCTCAAAAGCTTTTTAAAGATCCCAGTGATTAGATTTTTTAGGAGGGGGGTGCACAGGCTAGGAGGGGACAGCTAAAAGGGGAAATAACACCTCTAATCCCGCTTCTGGTAAATAGGCTGCCAGCTTTTAAAATGAGTTTCCTTTCTATTAGTCAGAATATTATGCTAAGCCTTAAGCATTAGTTTTTTTATGTTGCCATAGCAGCCTTATTCCTGCAGGGTTGTGACCTGTGATGATTACAGTACAAAGCTTATAGGGTCTTGAAACCCCCTTTGAAGATGAAAAGTCTTTGATGGTTTATATTTATGCAAATCTCTTAGATATGATTTACCCAACTGAGACTGAATGGAGAGATGATTAAAATTCCCTTTTCCTTTGATATCCATTAATGGCTGAATATTCCTTAAATTTAAAATGGCTATATATGTTTTCATCTTTATTTACAAAAATATCTTTATCATACCTGTGGGTTTTTTCCTGCCTTTTTTTTTAATCTCTTCCTATCTTATTAGATCTAGATAGACATAATAGATTTACAATTTAGAGTGTCTGTGTGTGTGTTTTTTCCTTTTGAAAGGGAGGGTGGGTGGAATCTGTGCAAGAGCTTTTGTATGTTTCCAGATGATAGATTTTGGAATTTGGGCTACCCCACTGGCAGCACAGAGCTAGCTGTGAACTGGTCTCATGGAAAAAATTGGAGAGCTTTGGTCTTCAAAGAATTAAACTTCCTTTTTAAGGTCTTCCTAGGTAAGCTAAAAAATTATGAAGAAAAACCTTCTGAACAAAGGGTAATGGTGCTATAATGACTAATATGGATTCCACGTAGAAGGCTGCTGAACAGTTAGGCTGATGTCAGTGCTGGGTACACACAAAAACAGAATGGCAGGTAGAGCAAGACTTCATTGTTTTAAGGACCTATATTTGCATTTAAGGAAGTGTGGGCAAGAGGCCTTAAGTAAATATGTTTACAAGGAAAGCATTCAAACTCTTAAGAATCTCTCCAAGTTCTAACTCCTAGGCCTCAAATTGCTCCTTTGGTTTTGTGGGTGGGGGCGGGGCGGAATTCTGATGCTTAGGCTTTTGCTGTTTAGTTTGGTGGGAACTTTGTTACCTTTTTTCCTTGAACCTTTGCTTTCGCTCTCTTTTTTAAATTCTTTTGTGTGGAGGAAAAAGCCTGGGATATTACTTCCTCAGGTCAAAGACTTAAATGCTACTTCTCTGTCTACATTTCAGTGGTTGTACATTTCCCCCACACACTAATCACCTATGACACTTTTGATTTTAGTTTTCAGACAAATTTTCACTACACTTAAAAGACCGAAAACTTGAACAACCAATGAATTTAATTCCTTTTGTGGAAACTGCAATGGGTTTGCTCAATTTTAAGGTAAGAAATTTCTAATGTGGTTGATAAGTTATTACTTTATTTATCACCTAGAGAGAGCTTTTGTTTTCAATAGAAATAGCTACTTTTTAGAAAGATTTACAGGCAAAGTAAATCTGAGTACCATGTGTTACCTGTCTGTATTAGTCCAAAAATCTGGTTGTAAGGATATTAAAAACAAAGAAATTAAGTAGAAAGGAAAAGCTTCTCACTCCTAAATATTTCAGCTAATATCTACATTCTTTGTAACAATTTTAATTATATAACCATTTGCTAAATATAGGCTTTGAATTATCACACTTAGAAATTAAAAGGACATGGAAATTTATTTTTGTCACCCATATGAGTTAACTTTGAATTATTCCTTTGTATCAATTGTCTTTTTATTGAGAAAATATCCAGACTCTTTGTTGTAACATTACCCATAATGTCTTACCAGATAAGAGTAATATTTGTAAGTTAACCTACACAAATAATTTGTCATATGATCTCTCAAATTTGCCACATTAGAACATAAAATATTTTCTAATATACATTCAGAAAATAAACATTCACACTTAGCCAAGCGTTTTCAGCCTTTATGTAGCTGTATTACATTACCTGCTTTAATAAAGACATAGTTGTTTTAGTTTTTTTCCTTCATTATCAGTCATTTTATGTTGTTTTTCCAAGTATGCTTGCTTCCATTTGACCTCAGGCCATTAACTTAGCACTCCTTTCTCAGGCTAGAACCTTTGAGAAAGGAGTACTAGAGAAATCACTAAAAACAAAAGGAAAAGATAGTTTCATTATTTTATAGATAGATAGATAGATAGATAGACAGACAGATAGACTGGTGTGCATGTAAATACTCAGGAAACTTTGTAACCTATTGGACCATACAGGAGGGCCAGAAAGCTGCTATGAGCCTTGGACCTCATGATCAGCACGTTTACATAAGAAATCCTGGTACTCCCAGCATAGAATCAAAAACACATCCCTTAAATGCAACAAAATTCATATAGTGATTTAATTTTAACAGCTGCTTCACCATATATTATTCCATAATGTACTTAAAAGCTTGTACTGTAATTCCTGAAATTAACCAACAGTGTCCTCAGTCCTCATTTCTCCCCACCCACTTCTATTAGCATGCTGTATTGCCACCTTTGCAGATTCAGTTATAGATCAGTGACAAATGCTATTTCATCTTTATTGCCATTTGTCAGTGTTGAAGCTCCTTGTCATCTTGGATTACTTGTTGCATTTTCCCCTCTGGAGATGTGGATTTTTTGTTATATATATATATACATTTAATCCTGAGAACATTTGCTAAGAAATCTTAATTCTAATGCAAAGATGACAATGTGTTCATTTTATTGAGAAGGTCCTTACTTCTCTCCCAAGTTTTATATTTATTATCTGATAGTCTACTGAAGCAAAAGTAAGTGGGTGTGGGGAGGGAAAAGCCAACAGTACAATAAAAATTAGTTACCTTAAATATTTCCCTGGAAATTGAATGAACTAGTCTGAACATTTAGAACTCAGTTAATGTCTACTGGTAATTACTGGTATAGTCATTAAGCAAAGTAAATATATAAGATACTTATCTTGATAATGCTAATAAACACCTTTGAAAGAGATATATTTGGCTTAAATTTTTAAGACTGCTTTCAGCCAGGCTGTCAGGAGTCAGAGCATTCTGTCATCAGGATGTACCCAGTGTGTTCGATTCAGTGAGCCCTGCTTCTTTCTGCCCTGCTCCCTCACAGGCAGTATGTGAAGAGGCACTGAAGACTGGACCTCAAGTGGGGCTGCTTCTAGATGCCGTCGTTTTTGGAGGAGAAGATTTCCGAGCTAGCATAGGTGTCAAAGATGTGCCTTCTGCCCCGCCCTCCCACTGTCTCTTTCTCTGCCTATCTGTGGGTGTATATTGTTCTTGGCCCCTCATGAATGAACATTTACATGACAATATATATTTGCCAGCCATGAGAGAACTTTTTCAGCTGAATGACCAACACTTGCTGATAATTTAGGGCTCCTCATAGCTGTCTTGCTTCTAGGAAACTCCAGGATTACTTTAATTGTTTAAAATAAAAATTTTTTAAAAGCCTTTTTTCATCCACTGGGATGTGCAGGAAGATATGGCATATACTTTGCTCACACATGAACAACTCCTTTGCTTTACAGAGTTTGTTTTCCTGTCAATCTGAGGATTGAATTGAAGGCAATTTCATATTTAATTCATTATTTTCTACTTAATATGGAGTATTTATTAGTTGAAATAGAGGCATTTCTCTTAAACTATATTTCTTAAATAATCAGTAAGCTATTTTGACAAGTTTCACTTATCTTTACCATCCCTGGAGCACTGCACTTCTCATCTGGGTGTGTAAATACCTGGACACTTAGGAGGTCAAAACCACAGGAGGCATTTCTACAGCCACGCCCCAAGGAACTCAAGACAGGGACGTTGTTCCCTGATGAATTTCACAGCCCACATATAAACAGTGACCCTTGCAGGTTTAAAAAAAACAAAACAAAATAAAAGGTACACCAATGTTCTTTTACTACTAGTCTTTTCAGGATCTTTAGAGTACAGGCTTCCTGACATTTCCTGCTTCTCAGAAACTAAATACTTGCAATTTCCCAAGTTTCCCATCCAAACCTTGAAACCAAAGCCTTTGACTTAGAGCATCAGCTGTGATGGGGCATTGCAACCCCAATACATGCAATTCTCTGCTCAGTGAGCAAAGTTAATCATTATGTGCTGTTGTCCTTAGACTGGCGCTTTCCAGGGAAGCAAGGAAGACACAGTATAGAAGGAATCACTTGGTTCTAGCTCCTGACGTGGGGGCGGGGCCTCTTCTTGCATGTACAAGTAATTTTACTAAAAGAGGCCTTCCAAGATAGACACATAGGATATTAAGTTTACCTCCACCCCTCCCTCTCTGCATTTACACCTGAACATTGTTTTGGGTGAGGAACAATTCTCAGGGAGACAGATGTTTTTACAAATGGAGGGTTATTTTGTTTGATTTAAAAAACAAAACAAAACAAAAAAACAACTGTGTTCCATTTACAAAGATAAAAGTTTCCTTTTCTGTCGACATCCAATTTTCAGGTGCAACAAGTAGCAAAGACACCCAGGACATTCTCTACGCGCGACAAAAGATCATTGTTGTAGCGAAGGCCTTTGGTCTCCAAGCCATAGATCTCGTGTATATTGATTTCCGAGATGGAGAAGGGCTGCTCCGACAGTCCCGAGAGGGAGCCGCCATGGGCTTCACTGGTACGATTCCTTCACCATGTCTTGGGAAGTGGAATCCAGGTTATTAGCAAGCACTAATGGCACGGGGGAAGGCATTTAACTAGAAATTAATGTTTCTATTCTAATTAGCCATTTCATACCCTTTTCCCACTATTGGAAATACAAAAGCGACATCCAGGACAAGAACTTAACAAGTATGTTTTCTTTGGCTCTGCAATTCCAAAAACACATCATTGTTGTTACTCTCTTTATTAGCTATAGGTTTGGGTTTTTTTAATTTTTTTTAAACTTCTAAATCTTTTTGTAGGTTATTTTTGCCGACTTGAGAACTGGGCTGGAGGTATTTCAGAATTGTTCCTGAATGAATTAACCTTAAAATTAACCTCAAAATTTGCTATACTGAGATTCATACAAGGAAAATTTGTTAAAATGTTCTGAATAGTACTTCTTTCTGAAAACAATTGTGACAAGTTCTTTGGGGTTTCTTTAATTCATAACTAGGCTTTCCACCGACACTTATACCCAGATTTCAAGCCCACCCTTTCCTCTCATCCCCACCACTCCCCTCCTGCCTGGGCACCTGGCTACACCTACGGGCACTGGCAGCAGTAAGGCCAGCAGGTTGATTGCAATATCTGTCTAGGCCTTGAGTGCAGGTGGATGAGTATCTTTCAGAGAAATCTATTTCAATTAGATGATCTATTAATAAGTGAATCTTCTACATTTATCAGTGACTGAGAAAGAAGTTACTCTTCTATTCATGGTGCTGTTTTCCTAGTGGCCTGTCCTACCTGACTTTTTCCAATGATTGGTTAAGATGTTGCCCAAATGGAAAACTTGGAGAAAACCACCATGAAACCTATTTAATCCATATCAATATTGTTAGCCTAAAATGTGTGGCATTGGCTCCCAAGCAACCAGATGTTGCTATGAAATGGAGGCTAATTTAGTAAAAAATAGAAAGCCCTGAATTTCTACAGGCCTCTATCACCATAACTCAGTATGACATGGTTTTCTTCAGCTTCCTCTGGGATAAATGTTTGCTCCAGAACTTACAAGGTAGCTTGAGAGTTTGTCCAACATGCAAGACTGAACTAAATTAGTCTCTAATTCAGTCACAGAAGAGGAGTTATTTCAGATCAGGTTTAAATTTGTAGACTGTGCCCAACTCAGCAGGAGGGGCTTAAGGACCTGGCACTATTGTTCCCAACAACAAGGAGTATGAAATAAAAAAAAAAAGAGAGACAGACAAGGGGGAAAAGGGAGGTACTGAGGGCACAGTGCCTGTCATATGTTCAAGTGAATAGTCAGAAAACTGGGAGTTACATTCATAGTCAATGTTAAAATTTTGGAGAGAAGGTCTTTCCTTTTTTCTCCTAATTATATTTCTGCATACCAAAATAAAATATTTAGACTAATAAAATATGGCATCGTTTGTAGTATTTTTAAAAGAAAATGAGTGCATGTATTTTAAGTATTTTTAGATCACTTAATCTGTTTGCTCTAATTATTTGATATTTGTCAGACTAGGTCTTTGGGAAGTTTCTTCTTATGCAATTTCCTGCCTCTGAAAAATACACTGGATGGTCAGCTATTAGTTGATTCTGACTCAGCAGTACATAACAACAAACAAAAACAAAGAAGGAAGGAATGAATAAAGGCAGGAAGAGAAAAGAGGGTGAGGAATATACACCCTATTTGAAATAGGTCATCAAAAGATATAAATTTAGTAAAAGAATTATGCTACCTGTAACACTGAAAAGAAACAGATTAAGTTGGTGTTACTAGAAGGGCTGTCTGTGCATTTAAAAATTAAATATATTTAAATGAGTTGTAATTTCTTAAAAGTTGATCATGCAGCACACAGTGGTTAGAGTTTGTTTTCTGCAGTCAATGTTTCATAAGGCTGTAATCTATGTAGATTTATTTTAAATTAATGCATTGGTTAGCCAAGTGGCCATTAACTTTAGGAATATTTTTATAAAAAGAAACTAAGAATAAATCTTGTAATAAAGCTTTATCAGCTGACTTACTCATTAAAGTTACTCCAGTACTACATGCTGAGAATAAAGATTATAAATATAAGGCACGATAGGTTTTCTTCTTTTTTTGCAGTCTTTTGTAGAAGAAAAAAATGACACCATCATACAGTTACCTAAAAGACTTGACAGGTATTGATTTAAAGCACGCTATATCAAGTACTACTGTAAAAAGGATTTCATGGTCATAAATTTTAATGTCTTCCAATTTTGCACCCTCTCAGTAACTTGTCAATAACAACTCTTCTGTATAAAATATTTGCTTCATTCCCACATGGCATTAAAGTCTGCTGTACAGTTGTTGAAATACAGAAGATGGAGTAAAAGGTGATGTCACGTGTAAAATAAGTGTTCATAAATTTTTAAAGCTTAATTCATCCTAGTATTAATCTCATTAGCAAAATATTGGTACTTGAAAGTCATTAATAGTTTCACAGTATTGTAAGTAGTTTATGTTTGTGTCTAAAATTATAGTGCCTATACCAAGGAGTTCCCATGAAATCTGGCTTTTTATGCTTCAGAATAAATTATGTACATAAATTATAAAATCTAAATAATTAGTAGGAAATAACTATCCAAATGGACATATTTTATTAATAACAACTATTATTAGAGTACTTACATATAATCTCAATACCTACTATAAAAAAAAACACCCATAATGATACTATTATGTATCATTACTGATATTCCCAGAAATTTTTTCTCAGATCACTTAAGGCATCTTTACAATATTTTGTTAGTATGCTTGCAGATAAGAGTGAAATAGCAATGAGAAGATGCTTTAATTATCCTACTATAAAGTAATATATTGTTATACCTATAACATTAATGAAATACCAAAAATATTTCTTTACAAAAATTTTGTTTTTATTTTATAAGATAATGACAATAGCAGCATTTGATTTTGTAAAACATGAATTACAGTTAGTACTTATTAAATGTTAAAGCAATTTTAACTATTTCAAAGCCTAAACAAGTCAACATAGCAACAAATACAGTTAGAGTAAATTATCATTTAATGTACATCTATTTTTAAATGCCAAATATGCCCATAATTTTACCATAATTTTATTATTCACTAATGTAACATTAAATTATATTGCATTTTGTTAATACCCAGTTTAGATTCCACATTTCCCTCAATATTAAAGTGTTGTCTTAATAACTGCATGATTTCACAGAATTCTGTGACTCATAATCTTTATATGATGTTTTTATTTAAAATCCTTAAACCTCATAAAGAACAGTAAAGCTTTTTTAATGCTATTTGTACAGAGATAAGATTTCTTCTAGGGTGAGTTAAGTAGCCATCTAAGGGGGAAATACATACTCTTCATTTTATAAGCAATAAAGGGATGTCTAGATATATTTTTATACTGAAAATTTCTCCAATTTTTATTGTAAAAATGTTAAATACTATAAAGACCACAGTGTTCAGATTTGCCTTCCTTTTACTGTACTGTATATAATACTTTCATTTAAATTCAGTTTTATGTTAGTAATTACAAAAGATTTACTAGATTCATTGAAAAGAAAAAGTAAACATAGGAAGACACATTCAAATTTAATATGATTAGAAAGCTTTATTAAGTTTTCAAAAAAATAAATAGATCACTTCATAAAAGACATTATAGAAAGTAAGACACTCCTACAAAATAAACAAAAGACAACTGATCAAATTTGAGAGAATTTTATTTTGTCACTAAAGCACAAAATAATCACTCTAATTTTCAAATATCCTTTAGCATTCCAGCCAAAACAATTACTATTATTCAAATGGCTGCCTAGTCAATCCACCTGTAACTAAAAATGAGAGATTATCTGCACTTATGTGGCATTTCTATAGGATCAGAAACAATTACTTCCATTGTTATATTTGTTCTTATGTGGTATTCTGGAAAAGCCTGCCTGATTGCAGTTCTTAAAAAACAAAAAAGTTATAAAATAATTGGTTATTTAACAGACAGTGTGTGAGGCATTCAGAGTCCTGAGTGGTTGAAACATGTTGTTTGAACATCTGTTTGTTTCCTGTTTCCAGTGTTATTAATCTTCTTGTAGGTAAGCAGGTGATCCACCCAAACCAAATTGCCTTGGTCCAGGAGCAGTTTTCACCTTCTCCTGAAAAAATTAAGTGGGCTGAAGAACTGATTGGTGCATTTAAAGAACACCAACAATTAGGAAAGGTAAATGTTTTGTTAATGCTTTGGATGTAACTGGTGTTTAAAATACAACTATAAGAAAGAAGGGGGGTGAGGGAGAATTACTGTTTGAATAGTTTTTAAAAACTCATTGTACTTTTTTTGTTGTGAATGAGAGTAAACATTCAGCAGTGAGAAAATTGTTTAAAGTAGATTTGTTCTCTTAAGTATTTTACTAACAGGTGCTCAAGTATCTTGTTTTAGTCATTTCACAAACTATATTGGCAGCCTTAGAAAAAACAGAAAAAGTCTGTTTTGTTTTGCCCTATAGACTTCAATGCAGCATTCATATGAAAATAATTTTAGATCAAAGTGAGAGCAAGTTGTAATGAAATAAACACAGTTTGACCAAATGTTGCTTGTGGAGAAAAGAAATAAATTTCAAGTTATTTTAATTTTGGGGGAGGGGGAAGTACAAAAATCTCCTCAGGTTTAATCATTTAAGAGTGGGAGGTTGTATATGTGTTTGTACCAATTTCTGGACCTGAGATTTGGATAGAATAGAAAGCAAATTAACATTGGAGTTTGGTTGTTCCTAATTTAGTGCATCATTGAGTCTCGCGTTTCCTGCTCTGTGGGTTTCTGCTATGTAAATATTGCAGTGGTGATGCACAATCTGTCTCCACTTTGTGCCAGTAACACTTAAATTAGGTGTCGCCTGAAGGAAGATTTTATGCTAGTTGCAGTATTGTCAGTTAATTATCTTAAAGGTTATTTGCAAGAATACCGTTTGCCTCTTTTTAAAGGGTAAGGGGGGGGGGGGAGTTACATTTTACAAACTCATCCTAGAGTGACTATCCAAACTACTTTTTTACTTATAGGAAAGGCGAAGTTTGATGTCTATAATACAAAAATTACATAGAAGGAAAAGAACATTTTTTTAAAAAGTATTAACTTCTGAGGTTTAAAACAAACAAAACCCCTTGGTTTTCAGCAATAAATTTGTGGCATCAATTTGAGTAGTGTCACTTGCACTTCTGACTGGCAATAAAAACACCTGACAATCTAAGGGCTATTAAAGTGATTTCTCCCTCTCTCCAACTCCAAACATGTACATCTGCTTACCTTCAAACACGCACGTGCACTCACACGGGTTCATATTTGCACAAATCTGCACTTAAAATCCAAAACAGAGTGTGAAACTGGAAACTTCCAATATGAATTTAAATAAATTCCTTTCCAATCAACAAAGCCTGTCAGAAGGTGCTTCACAGAAAAATATTTCATTCACATTATATATGTCCATTTATCTATCTTAACCAAATAGTCTAGATCCTACAAGAATATACATAGATATTTTCCTGAAGAGTAGAATACACATGCTTACATTATACTTGCAAGTAACTTAATTTACTCCCCTTAGTGCTTACCTTTACATACACTCACCAAATATTTCTATACCTCTTGTATGTGCCTTGTGCTAGCATATGCTACTTCCTATTGAAATACTATAATAAACTGAGGCAGGATATGAACCATTAAAATTACAGACCTAGCAGAATTCCAATTTGGACCAGCACTGCATCCATTAACAGTCTAAAATTGGTTACACACTGGACAACATGAAAGAGGCCACCTGTCAGTGTAAGCAGCAGGAGAGGGGGCAAAGATACCCAAGTTTCTGTAGCCAGTAACCAAAATTCAAACTAGAAGTAGTCTATTTTACCAGCATTGAAGTTTCTGAATCTTGAAAACCTTTTTCCATTATATTTGGAAGTAATGGTCTCAGGGGAAGCTGTCTCCAAGTTTCCAGTGCTTTTTTTATGATAGCAGCTTAAATATTGAACTATGAAGTATTTTTAAAAAAATAATAAACACATTCTTTTGAGGATATAAGCTTTTATAACTTTGTGGCAACCAGAGAAATTAAAGCAGAGGGGTGACTAACTATTAGGTCATTTCTTCTCTGCCCCATTAGTGTAGGTTTGTTTCCTAAAGCAAATTCTCTTGGTGTTTTGTCCAGCAAGGTTTAAATGATTCAAGTAATGTGGCTTCCAGTGGGGACATATGGTTATTTTATCCAGTTAGCATGTTTCTTTCACTTTGCCTATAAATAGGCTGGTCAAAAAAAATTAGGTCTGCAGGTAGGTGACTCAGGGTCTTGAGGTGATCTTGGGGTTTAAATAGTGTGGGTTCTCTTTGGAAAAATTTGGTATAAATAGGTTGCTCAGTTGCATAAAGTATTGCATCCATCACCCATCTAATCTGTTTTATGTCAAATGTGAATCACTGATGAAAACACAAGTGTTTGTCCAAAAGACAGATAACTCTTAAAGATGGAAAACTGATGGTTTAGATCCTAGTATGACACTTATAAATATCTAAAAGCCATTCTTACCTTCTGAAATTGTGTGATAATTTCATCCAAATAATGCTTTTAAGTAGAAATAATCCAAGAGAGCAAAATTATTATCTTTGCTTTTCTGTACTTCTTCATGCCTCATCTTAAATTATATTCTACCCTAAGGCCAAAAATATAGCTGAAGTTCACACAGTTGCTGCTGGGTCATTTCTGTTCTCTACAAAAATTATTATTACATTAGTAAAAATAGTTATAAAGAGGAACATTCTACCTTTCCTTACTGTCCACTACAAATTAAAAAAAAAAGGCACTCTTTAGATCATATGCAGAGAACTTATTTGTATTCAGTATACAGAAATTTGTATACAGAAATTCTAAGAAAATAAAAAGTTTCCTGCTTTTATGTTTTATATCAAGTGAAAAATTGTTTACATTTTAAAATAACCATCTTTTAAGAAGCACACTACAAAGAGGACTGGGGTGAGAGGGGAGATAATGGTGCAACAATGAACGAGTATTTTTTAAAAAGTAGAACAGGGAAGAGAGGGAGAGAGGGTAAAATGTACAACAAAGAATTAATGAAAACCTAATTTTTCTGTAAACTTGTTTAACAGTTAAAATTTAAAAAATAATTTAAAAAAATGACAAGCTTAAATGCAATATTAAAGCATATATCTTTTAAAAAATAATCAGCTTATATATTCACGGTGTGATAAGTATTGATACTACAAGTTGCTTTATTTCAGAAAACTGAAAGATATCTTCCAACTAGAAAAATCTGCTTGGCATAACAATCCCTACTAAGAGTTATATCTGTAGAGTGGGAGAGGGACTGCAGATTATCTTCTTTTATCAAAATCTGTTGGGGAAAAATAGTTAAACACTCTACATATCCTATACTCCTATTTTAATTCCTATAAACTAAAATTTGGCTGACATCAGCTGTTAGATAACCATACAATATTAATCACCCTGATTCTTAAGAAAAATGTGGTGTGAGATATAACTTGTATATCATTACTTTTGTTTTAGCTGCTAATTATTTGGTAAAAATACTTTAGACAGGATAAATCACTTCCATGTGATATGCTTTCCTTTTATATTCATCACATGCTTTATAACACCCTTTTTAATAATTATGACAATTCTAATATCTGAAAAATCTACAGTCAGAACTGTATTTAATGGTACTTATTAAAGATAAGTGATTTTTAACAGTTCTTTATTACCTAATAATTTTTAAGTAGTATAAAAACTGGATCATTACCACAGACATATAATAAAATAGTTAATAGTAGTATCAACAGAAATAGTATCTTATTAATGTATACATTTTTAATTATAAATACATCCACATATATACAATAGTTTATCTTTTTCTCATTTAAATTGTATATAAACTTAGTGGAGAGGTTTCATTATGTTATTCCTCATTTCTTAGGCAAAAATGGCTATAAAGAGTTCACTGCTTTTCTAAGTGATCACTAATCACCAGAAACCTTAGTATAACAAGTTACCATTTCTTTCCAAATAGAAACTTTAACATGAAACGAAATAATAGTAAAATGTTGATCTTTTTAAATAACTTTATTAGAATAGTCATATTTCTATAGTCTCAGATATAAAGAGATTTTGCTTAATTTTTCATTTTCTAAGGTCTCTCCCCATCTCTCATATAATTGTGCATTATTCACCTTTGGAGAAACTGTTACCTTCTGAATATTTTTCATTATATGTAGCTGTGTAAACTGGGTAAGGCTCAAGGAAAAGGATGGGTACACCTTTAAAGTCTAGGGTCAATCAAAAGCTCAAGATAACATCACCCAAGCCTGTAACAGTCTACTTTGATAAATAACAGAACAATAACATAAATCAGTAAGTTTACATATTAAGCAAATCCTCTACTGGAATATAAATGTGAAACCTGTATCTTAATAAAGAAAGGTAGAGAAAAGGGCAGGATTTCTTTTTCCTTCTGTATTTAAACTGGAAAATTACAAACAGTATTAAGTTTCCACCACCACCCCAAATGTTGGAAGCAAATTCTTTTCAGAAGTATCTGATTATGATACTTCACACACCTTTCCTGTGTGTTTCCATATGTGGGGCTTCATGAAAGAAATACTGTTTGGTCCAGATGGCCTTCTAGAAGGCTCCCTGAGAGAACTCAGGAAAAGTCTCTCTAGCCAAAAATATTGTTTCCGATTATTCAAGTGCCAGAAATCCTACTGTCACTCTTTCACGCAGATCAAATAAACCATCTAAAGATGTGACTGTTGTCTTTGTCAAATGAAAAAAGTTGGTTCCATTTATAGATGACAATGTAACCTCCCACACTCATCCATCCCAACCACTCATAGCTTCTCCCTTTATTTGTGAGCACTAATATTAAAATCAGAATCAAATAGTTTCTGTGATAATGGAAGATGAAGCAACGTTACTCTCAAAATTTTTTTAATAATTGTATTTATCCCTGTATTTTATTGATCAGTATTTTCAGAACTATATTCTATAATTTTTACTTTAAAAAGTAGAAGTCTTAGGAAAATGATACTTTTTAAAAAACATTTTAAAAAAACATTTAAAGCAAAGTAATAAAATTTTAGTGCTACACATATTCTAGTTATGAGGAATTTTTTTATCATTGTCAGGAATTTGGAAGCCAGTGAGTTAAACAGTATTTACTAGTTGTCTATTGTGTACCAACATGTTACAGTGTTGCAAGGAGGTTTGTGGTACTCTCTGTGTGCATGTATAGTATTTTAAAAATACATTTCAGTGGCAAATGACTAGATTAGCATTAGGAGACAGGAATTTCTGTATATAGGTTAAATGTGATAATTTTTAAAACTGCTTCTTACTGTATAACATCATTAAAGACTTTTTCATTAAAATATTTTTACTGTTTTAAATTTTTTCAGGGCTTTCTAAAATATTTATTTCAAAAAGTCCTTTTGGTGAGTGAAATTACAAAAATCTTGTAGTCAAGTCTCTTCAGATTATTATAATTTAATCACCTGAAACCCAGCAAGTGCCAAAGTGGTGGTGGAGCTGGGATCAGCATTCACCACACAATTTGGGAAAAAGATGTGAGCATGGCATAAATGTAGTTTCTTTTTGGTCACAGTGACTATCCATGCTATTTTCTGAGACTAGATAGAACCTTATTGAGTGACAAAAATGTGATTTCAGACTGTGCAGATGAATACCTTTTTCTGAGTCATACACTTTGGGGGGTAGAGCATGATGAGGATGAACAGAACAGAAAGTGTGACTCCCAACCCCTCTCAGTTGTCATTCCCCATTTCCTCCTCCTCTATCCTTCATGCTTACGCCCTCCAACCATTGAAAAACTTCTACTTGTCTCTGATTACTACAAACTTCATCCCATGTTATTAGTTCAATTTCTTATAGTTAATTGGAAACTTCAAGAACTAGACTGAAGAACCTGTGATAGAAAGGCCATATTTTGCCCACTGCTTAATTTCATCTCAACCAAAGGCTATTCATGTCATTTTCTCAGTTAAGCCTGTTGTTGCATGAACACTATAGCATTCATTATCTTTAATATCCAAACAAGGGCCATGAAATCTTTTGTATTCCTCACCTCCTTCTCTCCTTCTTCCTCTATAATTTTCTCCCTATCTCCTCTCACTTCTCCTCACATAGGTATTTTTTTCTTTTTTAATATGTTGGATTTTTTTTTTTAAATTTTTGTGTGAGTGTACCATCAAATCAGATCTGACAGGTACAGGAGGAGATTGTCCCTCCTTCCCCGGCAGAGCATCTGGTGGATTCGAACCGAATATGTTGGATTTTAAATGTGTGTTTCTATGTATGGCTTCCCTATTTGTCTTGTATTTTCCTTTCCATGAATTCTTTGTTTTTTCTGCCTTTACTCTATGACTGTATCATCCCTTCCCACCATATCTTGCACAACACACTCTACCACTATTCCTTCTTTGCTTTAAATAAGCTCACAACACTTTATGAAAGAGTTTTAGAATTCTTTTTTATTATGAGGCAAAGGCACTTTTTCTCTCATTTAAAAATATAATGCACACATTTATATAATTATCATTTTTTTTGTATTAGTGATCCTCAATTGGGAAAAACAATAGAGTTTCTCATCATTCCCCTAGAGAACAAAGAGTTACTTCTACTATCTCACATATCTCCATGCAATATCTTTAATAGAAATAGGTAAACAACAGGCATACCATTTTATAAACTGATTTTCAAATTCCTGACACTGACACATTCCAACACTATAACATGTTGGGCAGGAGCAGGTAAAAAAATTACTGGATGTACTCCCCCCCCCTTTTTTTGGTCCCTCCATCTGGATGTACTTTTAACAGTATGTATAATAGTGAATAGTTAGTCTCTTTTAGGAAAAAATGAAAGCAAAATTTTCCATCAGTTCATGTTTACTAGTTGTCTTTAGAAAAGCTTGCCAGTATTTCAGTAAGTTTTTTAAAGTTCAAAATGATTTCTAGTTAATGTTAGCCCATTTTTATCTTCCAAAGAGGAAAAACATACATGCCTATGTGTATAAAATAGAGAAGTTTAGCATTCTTTCTTAACTGCAAACAAACTGATATAAAAATACATTTATTCTTTCCTTTTCTGTTGTTATGTGCCATTGAGTCAACTATGACTCACAGCAACTCTGTGAACAACAGAAAGGATCTCTGCTCTATTTTGAACCATCTTCTCAATCCCCAACATGCTCAAGCTTTTCTCATAGACAGTACCAATTTAAATTTGGCATAAAATTTAAGTACTCAGAAATATTTAAGCATTTGGCCTGTTACATATTTCATTTGTTTTCAATTTTTAAAAAATAAAACAAGACTTCTAAAAATCTTCTAAGACTTTTAAAAGTATCTGAGGATGCAGAATTATATCTGAAAGTTGCAGAATTCTATAATTTTTAAAAGATTAATTATATACTGACAATCTTATGCAGTGCAAATCACCCTCAAATAAAATTCTTTTTTAAAGTGAGAAAAAATTAGGGGGGAGGGGTAGGCAGGGAGAAAAGTTCAACAATGAATGAATGGAAATCCAAAGTCTCTATAAATTTTCATTAAAATTAATTAAAAAATTATTTAAAAATGAGCAAAAATAAGCACAAAATTTTATTATTGCTGGCAAATATGTGGAAACTCCTTTAGGTTAAAGAAGGTTTATAAATCCAATTATCACCACCACAATAGATAGTTTTCAACATAGCATACTACACTTACTTTTCCAGATTTTCTTAACAAAATACATTTAAAATATTCTTATAAAATATTTTTATCATTTTGCCTGAATTTTTGTTAAAATAAATCTTGCTGTACCCATTTTATAGATTTTGAGATTTGTTCAAACAGAAGCCCTTCTCTACTTGTTTGTAAAGTAAGAATGTCCAGGGAAACTCTCCATGTCCTGAGAAAGTAGACAACTCCATACTGGTTGTATATTAAGAGAAGTGACTTAAACATTCATTTCTGTTTTCTCCAGTGCTCCAGCTACCTATCTATCCTTTCTTGCCTCATCCTGCCAAATCCAACTTGCAGATTTTCTAATGTTTCTTCTTCCCCCACCCCGACTTCTTAAAACTATTGATAAAGTCCCAAAATAATCTTTCCACTGGAACCTTATCAAAATATAACACATGAATTTTCCCATTTTCTATCTAGGGCTAAAGCAGAACAATTTCATGCCTTTTTTAAAAAAAAACCCAAATAGTAATGCATCCAAATAATTTTATATCCACTTAGATCCCTAAGCCAAAAAGAATCCTCACCCCCTTTTCACAAAGGTTCTGGCCATTAGCCTTGGCTAGACCCCTCTCTTCTGTTCACCTTCTGCTGAAAAGTCTGTCCTTTCTTTCAGTATATCCTCCAGGCTAAGTGATGCTCCCAATCTCAGATCCCCAACATTTGATCAGATTCTCCTCCAGCTGATATTCCAAAGTTTACTTAAATTTTTTCCAATGTATTTTTCATACTTATACTGTGCCATATATATGTAAGACCTCTGAGTTTCCTTTCTTCCAGGGGAAATTTAACTTATACAAAATTTTACAAAGAACTAGAAACTTTAGGCATGAGTCTGCTCATTGCATCTTCAAGAATGCTAGTGTCTCTCAATACCATTACAGTGGTTATTGAGTTGATGTTGTGTACTGTCGAGTCAGAACCAACTCAGAGCTGACCCTCCAGTGGATTTTCAGAGGCAGTAAATCACTCAGTAAGAGACTGCCCAGCTTTCCCCCATGAATAAGTTTCTGTATTCTAACTGCATACTTCTGGGTCAGCAGCACAATTCCTTACTACTAAGCCACTAGAGCTCCCTAAAGCTACTATAAAATAATAAAATCTTGTCATAATTCAAATGCTGTTGCTCACTGGATTTTATTATTTTTTTGGCAATAAGTGGAATAAAATAACTTCTAGGTAACAGAATAGAAGCAGTCACAGTAATAGTTATCAGAGCAGTAGTAATGGTAATCAGAATTAAAACACTGGTAGTGCTAGTGGTTGTGATAGTGATAACTGTAATGGTGTCAGTAACAGCTTCACTCTCCCATTTACTGAAAGTGTATTATATGACAGGCCACTAACATACAAGAGTTCCTTGATATAATTTATTTTCTCTTTATTGTTGTTTTGAGAATATATAGAACATGTATCAATTCAACATATATAGTTTTACTTAGTTTTCACAACAGAACAAGAAAGTAGGTCATCTTCCATTTTACAAATGAAGAACCTGGGGTACAGAATGAAACTTGCAGTGGGTCACACAGGAAAAAGCAAAGCAGGTATTCAAATTCAAGTGTCATTGATCCCAAAGCACATATTCCTAACCTAGTATCAAGTCACCTCAAACAGGCAGTCCTGAGGAGCACCTGAGTTTCTCTATGCACCTTGAGTTTCAGCCACAGGCTACTCAATGCCCCTTCTGAATGTTCACATCTTAAGCATTTTATTGTTTCTATTTTATGGAAAGTCACAGAGGCGCTGCTTGGAGAAGATAATCACATGTCTTCTTGGGGCCATCAGTGACTAGCGGGAGCTGCAGTAGAAACATATACACGCCCATACACACTTTCCTCCACTATGGCTCCATACTTTACCATTCTTAAAGCCAGAAGAACTATAAGGAAAAGGATGGAGAGGATAATGATGGAGCTCCTTAAAAGATTTTCCACTTGTCAGAACTTGGAAGACAAATCTAACAGCCCCACCCCACCACATGACCACCTTGAGGCTAACTGTGGGGCTGAAGGAAGGGCCTCTTTCCGAGCAGTCTAATATACTCCCTCTGGGACCAATATTGCACTTCTCAATCAGATATAAAACTACCCTCCTTCAAATATTCTAATTTTTACATTCTTATAAACCATATAAAGAGATTCTCCATCAAAGGGCATAATTGGTCAATTTCAGTGATGGTGGGAAGAACAGATAGCACATGTGAATTTTATCTGTGTTAAAGGACTTGAGTTGAATGTTTAGAAATTTCACCTAGACATGGGGGGAGGGTTCGTTCTGTGGGGTTTTTTTTATGGGTTCTAGTGGCCTAGTAAACCCATATGGTTTACTACCTCTGAAAAACCACTGAAAGTTAAGCTACTGAGTCAGTTCCAATTTGATTAGAACATAACAACAACAATCTTGCATATAAATTCTAGCTCACCTTGTAAAACAGAGGAGACCTCCCCAATAGGGTTTCCAAGATTATAATCCCTATGGAAGCAGACTACATCATCTTTTTTTTAAAAATTTTATTATTTTGTGTGCATGTACCGTCAAATCAGATCTGACTGGTACAGGAGGATATTGCGCCTCCTTCTCCGGCAGAGCATCTGGTGGATTCGAACCGTGTTCCTCTGGGATTGCAGTGCAGCTTCTTGCCACTGGGCCACCAGAGCTCCCCATACATCATCTTTTTCCCACAGATAGGCTGATGGGTTTGAATCAACAATTTCTATTTAGCTTTTGAGCTAACTACATTATCAGGGCTCCTGGGGCTATTCTAACATCTGTAAATTTAAAAAAGGAATAAATGGCCAAATTCCTAAATGAAATTACGGAATTTTAGTACAAAAATATTATTAAAACAAACACCTCCCCACCAATGCCCTGGAGTGGACTGAAACTCAGAGACCCTAGTCAACTGCTCAACTCACTGTTACCAAGTGGGAACTGAATCATAGCTGACCCTTCAGCAGGTTTTCAGAGTCTATAAATCACACAGGAGAAGACTGCCCACAGCAAAGCCAAGAGCCACAGAGGCAGAGTACAATGTCCATGATGACCTCACTCCAAGCAAGATGAGAGTGTCCCAACAGCTAAGTCATAATGTTTCCATTATTGGAGCTCTAGAAGACCTCTGACAAAAAGAAATACCCAGAACAAAGTAAAGAAGTAGCCACCTTCCCTCCTTGCCAAGCTCAGGGGTGTGGGAAGGAGAAAGTCTCAAGTTCACTAAAGCATGTAGCAGGAACCAGGGGTATTCCTGTGGATGTCAGGTCAACTCAGTGAAGCAATAACTAAGTATTTATGGAGCCTATCTTAAGGAAAGCCAAGCAGATGAGTATAGCAAAACCAGTATTTTAAAACACTGTTTCTTCCAGCTTTCACTTACGCTCCATTTCCACAGCCCCTGAAGTAACTTACTCTGCACAGAAAGAAATATAAATAGATCCAGTACCTTTGGTCTTACCCGCTGCCACCCTCCCCCAGCTTGGTGAATTGAGTCATGGTAACCAGACACACTGCACATGGTAACTACTACAGAACAGGGAAAGCAAACTGTACACATGATCTTTTTTTTGCACCCCTCCCAGCTACCATGCTCTCTTGACATGATCTTAAAAAAATACCTGTTCCAGGAAGCCCTTCCCTAGACAATTTACTCCTATTTTGAGGATTCTTTCTCTCTGTGGCTCATCTGTTATTATATCCACTCAACACCAAGAAAATCTCATCGGACCAAAAGGCAACATGATGAGAGATAAAGTGTAACCAGGGTGCTCCTTAAGACACAAGGATGGTGAAGACCAATTTTGTCTCATATACTTTGGGGATGTTGTCAAGAGGGGCCAATCCTTGGACAAAGACATCATGCTGTGAAAGACAGAGTTAGAGAAAGGAAGACTCTCAACAAGATGGACTGGCACAGTAACCACAACAATGGGCTCAAACATGACAGCGACAATGAGAATGGAGCATTGCGAGCAGAACAAAGAGCATGTATGTGAAGTTCCAGTGTATAAAGTAGCCTAGAATGTGAGGCCACTGTTGAATACAGAATGAGGAGTTAGTGCCCAGTCAGAAGATCAGGTTGGGAGAGGAAGTGGATCTGGTCTCATCATGGGGGGCTTTGGAATCCCAAATAAGGAGGCTGAAGTTTATTCTGTAAGTCCAAACAGCCAAAGCAAGTTTTTAGCAATTAAATGATCTGACTAGGTAAGTTTTAGGAAGAGAACAGTATGAATCCAGGGGGAAGGTTTAACTCACCAATAAATATTCTGACACAGTGCCTATTAGCTTAAGAACCAGAGAACCTCCTCAGAAGTCCCAAAGTGCCTAGGAACCAGAGTTGTATCTTTGAAAGGGATATCATGACCAGATTTTGAGATAAGACTTTACTAGAGCCTATCCAAGGATTCTCCAAGTGTTACAGACTGAAAAATAGGGAAAGAACAACAAAAGGATACTTATCAGAATGTTCCTGTAGTAAGCATCATTCTCCCCTTTGTTGAGGAGTAACAAGGGCCATTTGATTTGTTGATGAGATAGAGCATACTCACCAAAGAATGAATCACATTCTTCACATACCAAGAGAAAGTTTTCTTGATAATGGCCAAAACACTAATAAAAGTTTTAGGGATTCACTAGGAACTGTTTTTAGAACAAACATACTCCTTGAGTAAAAGACTTAATGCAATATAGGAAAATATTTCACTGTGAAGACTATGATCTTTGCTCAAATATTACCATTAATGTCAACAGAAAAATCTCTATCTTAGAACTCAAAGCAACACTATCTGGAATGTGCCAGAGAGAATGACCTGAATGCCCAAATAAGGGCCCAATAAGTTATTTGAAAATAAACTAGATATGGAAGGAATTAGTTAATTTTGTGGTTCCAGAAAATTATGCCAGAGTTCATACAGTTAATACACTGAGCTACTAACGTAAAGGTTAGAGGTTCTGTTCATCTAGAGGCATTTCAGGTGAAAGACCTAGAGATCTACTTCTGAAAAATCAGCCACTCACAGTACTATGCATCACAGTTCTAGTCACACAGGCAGCGCTGACTCCACAGCAACTAGTTTAAAGGCCACACCTGCAAAAGTATATTAGTGTGAGAGGAGAGGCCAATCCTTGGAAAGGGGCATCATGCTTGGAAAAGTGGAGGGTCAGCAAAAGAGAGGAAGGTGTAAGATAGGGCTGGGTTCAGGTCTGCTGTTGACATGGTCACTGTGAGTTGTGGTCAACTGGATGGTACCCTAACAACAATCTGTAAACACTGTATTATCAATACCAACATCACTTTCACCACTTTTTGCCACCAGAGAGATTCTCCCCAAGAATACTAGGGACCTAACACACTGTTATCATCAACCAATAGCCAAGCTTTAGAAAAATAACACAACAACATAACAGGTATTATTCTCCTTCTTAAACTAGCACATGATAGTGCCTTCTCCAGGAGTCTGGAATCAGAAATGTGTGTGTGTACAAGATATATCAAAGTAATGATAAATGATTATAACAAATAACTCAATAGGAATTTGTTGACTAAAAGCTCATTATATTCTGAGGACCATATTATAGATATACAATATGGGAACTCTGGTACATAGGCCACATAAGAGTTGTGCTCCTAACCCAAAGGTGGCACCTCTCTGGCAGTGTGAAACCACCAGTGACTCCAAAGGGAAAAAATGTATAATCTTCTCCTATGCCATTTTACAGTCTCTGAAAACCCTATAAAGGGCCAGCTATGAGTCGGTTCTGACTCAATAGAAATGAGAACTACAATACGGTTATCTGTGTGAACAATGCAAAGATGACACCCATTGGATAAGAAAGACAGCTACTGAAGACACTCAGATTTATGTTCCTGTTCCCTGGTCCTTACAGGGAACTCTGGTAGTGTAGTTGTAGGGAGCTGCATTGTTAGTTCACCAGTAACCCTGTTAAAGTCAGTCTCTCCCCATACACTTTTTAGCCTCAGAAACCCAATAGAAGGTCGAGTGTGTTCTGACTTGACAGCAATAAGTTGGGAGTTTTATTGAATTAGTCATCGTAGTCTCCTTCTTGCTGTTTTTCTTCCCTGTCCTTTCCAGCAAACTCTAGGCTCTCTGAGGGCAGGGGTCAGCTTAATCTGTTTTGTGACCACCAAATGTCTTTCCCCATAAATACTTGATAGAAAAATGAATGAGTGATGAATTATCTGAAAAAAATCAAGTTATCAGACATCTTGAAGATACCATAAAAAAGGGCATTATTTATAAAATATCCTTAAGAGGAACTCTTCACTTATATATCAAGTTGGCCTAACCTTTTCTTTCAAAGGGAGAACACAGAGGTTCTCAAACATGAATGTGAGTTACAATTATCAAATGAGTCAACCTCTAGATCATCTATATCAAATCATATAGAATTAGACCCAGGATGATTCTGATTCAGGACGTCACAGAACACATTCAGAGAACATGAACATTTTCAATCACCTGGTGGAGAGGAAGGGAGGAAAAGATGTATCAATGAATTACTGATCCTTTCTGTAAACTTTCACTAAAATCACAATTCAAAAAAATAAGGATTTTGGGATTTTAGATTTTAGATCAGAAGAAGCTAGGTTTCATCCAAGCACAATACTTAGTAGCTCCAGGAAAGACTTTCATTGATTTTTCAGTCTCTCTGGGTTTTAGTTTGCTCTGTTATAAAATAGGACAGATAACAGTATCTACCTCATAATGTTTTTGTGAGGATTGTGAGGATTATACCAGGGGGCGGGGAAAGCATGTAAAGTGTGAGGTATGGCCCCTGGGACTAGAAACTATATATATAGCTGCTGTTATTATTATAGTTATGGTTATTAAATTATCTAATACAAATAAATTATTAAAGGCATTTGAAACAAAAAGTCTGAATCATCAAACCTACATAGACACCCCAAAGTTCTTTAAAGTTAACTTTTTGAAATAGTATACCAGTTTCAAAAAAAGTATTGGTCTATGAAACTGAAACCCATTTATAATCATTCTTGAGGAAATGCACTAGACCCTGGCTACAAAATCCAAATAGCTTTCTGACAAATTGCATTATTGCAAGTCCTAGCAAACTTTACATTTCACATGTAAATCCCTATGTTTTAAAAAATGAGGCATATTTTAGATTGATATGTGAAAGTATGAGGATATTCATATTAGCCTAATTCTGAAAACTGAAGTCTGAAATTGTATAAGTGAAGGAAGTATGAAACAAAAATGCTGAATGTTTTTTCCAGATTAAGCTTAATAAAGGAAATCAAGCATAATCTGCATCATATTAAGAAGTTATCTCCCTGTCTCTCTCCTGTCATTATCTCTCTCCAACAGAAACTATGTCTTTTTGTCATATGCATGAGGAACCCAAAGCAGTCACGGAGAAGATGATACAGATTCAGGACTGTCATTATGATAGTCTGTGCATCACTGCTCTTTTATGTGCATCATGCATGATGCTAACTTTGTCTCTCCAGCCCGTTTTTAAGATTTAGCAGGACAGATGTGCTATTTTAGAGGGCCATAATCCACTTGGTGGGCAGATAACTAGGAGGTCTTTGGTCTTCCTCATTCACTACAATAAGAAACCTAGACTATTGCCTTGTAAAACAGCATGTGTCCCGTATCCTGATTCCAAATGTAATGCTAACCTACAGAATATCCTCTGATCTAACTAAATTCATAAAATAAAAAGCAACATAGATATATCTAGAAAGAAAATAAATATTTAGATAGAAATAAAAATTAACAGTGAAAATTCATCATAGTCACAGAAATTACCAATTAGCTCTAGCTGAATTAAATTAGGCAAAAATTAATCTGGGGTTACATTATTTTTGTTACGTGCCACCAAGTCAAATGTGATTCATAGCAACCCTTTAAACAACTGATCTGAACCTTGGCCTATCCTGTGCCATAAAAATCAGAGGGCTATAGAGTGGCTTACAGTACAGGATTTTGGATCACACAAGTGTTCATGTCAATTAACACTTCTCATTGTAAGACTAAGAAATTTAGGCACTGTTTATTAAAAATCTCAACTCAAAGATACATTCTGAAAAAAATTATACCTCACCAATTTTCTATCCTACATAAGCTTTTGTTAGAACTGGTTCTGATCCATAGTGTCTGTTATGTGAAAGAACTAATAGTCTCATAATAGTTGCTATATTTGAGCCCACTCTTTAAGAGTCACTATGTCAGTTTACCTCATTAAGGGTCTTCTTTTTTTCTCACTTAGCTTTCATTTTACCTGTGAAAATGTCCTTCTCCATTGACTAGTCCTTGCCTAAAATATGTGAGATGAAGTCATTGCATCTTCATTTCCAAGGAGATTTGCCCAATGCAATAATTTTATTTTTGACTGCAGCTTTGGTGAGCATTGATTATGGAGCCAAGTAAAAAAAGACATTCTTGATAATGTCAATCTTTTCTCTATTTATCATGATGTTGAGGGGAGCTCTGGTGGCCTGGGGAGCTCTGGTGGCCTAGTGGCAAGAAGCTGCACTGCAATCCCAGAGGCGCACGGTTTGAATCAGCCAGATGCTCTGCCGGGGAAGGAGGGACAATCTCCTCCTGTACCAGTCAGATCTGATTTGACAGTACACAAAATAATAAAAAAAAACTCAAATGATGTTGTTTATTGGTCAACTTATAAGGATTTTTGTTTTATGTTGAGGTATAATCTATACTAAAAGCTATAGGTAGTATTTGGTCTTCATCAGTAAGGGCTCCAAGGCAAGCAAAGGAAGTGTCATGTGAATATTTCAGTTGTATCATTTCCCTATATTCCCCATTATGGAAGATGGTTTCCAGAAAACCCAACACATATTGGGCATCAGGAGACACTAACTGTTGAGAACAAAATACATGTAGTTGAGAAAACTAAGGAGTGGAATGCAGTGTATTCACAAAGACCAACAACTATGATTATCCAATCCACCAAAAAGATCTCAAAAGATTAGTTGCTTCCCACAGTCACTAGCATCTCTGCCAACAAGCAGAAGAGAATCAAGATGGTTGTAAGCAGCAAAAAGAAGTGATTAAAAGATCGTAAATAACCTGATATTTATTTCATATTCTGGATTTTCTGCCTTCTTGTCTGTTTATGGTTCCCCCCCCCTTAAGAAACTGTCTTAATATATTACTATACAGTGTATAATGAATGCTTTAAAAAGTTCTTGAAAAAAAAAAGTTCTTGAGATTCAAGTAGTAACCCAGCTTAGTCACATGACTTTGGAATTTCACTTACCTACCCAGAGCTGTGGTGCTGGAGAAGAGTATTGAATATACTAAGAAAACAAACAGGTTCAACCTGGAGAGGGTTAAACCAGGCTGCTCCTTGGAGGCAAGGATCGTGAAGCTTCATCTGACATACTTTGGACATGTTGCAAGAAGGACGTCACACCTGGGAAGGTGGAGGGACAGTGCAGGAGAGGAAGACCCTCTATGAGGTGGATTGATTAACTGGAGTAATGGGGGTAGGTGTGTCGGAGACATTGAGACTGGCATGGGACAGAGCAGGGTTTAGGACTGTTGTACATAATAGGGTCCCTATGAGTCGCAGGCTACTCAAAAGCACATAACAACAACAACCCAGAGCCTCAGTTTACTCATATAGAATAGTCTATATATCACATGACACAGACAATAGGTTTCTACTTGCCTCGTCATTTTAATTCTCTCTGCGTGTATGAAAAGACTAATCCTACTTCATACATTCTTATTACTGTAAAGTATAAGGATTATATTCTGGTATATCAAGCAGAAAGCATTTGCTATTAACCTGATCAATTTATTAAAACAGTAATCACTTGTCATGAGCATATTACAACTATTTTTTAAAGTTCTGTGTCCAAAAGTCACACAAGGAAGTATTTACATTTCCCTTTTACAGTTTTCTGTTTGATTTTAATAGTTAAATAAGCATAGTTCTCAGAGCCTCATGTCTTTTTTTTCTCTCCATTAAATGTTGAAAGATTATTTGGGGTTTTTTTCTCTTCAGGAGGAAAAAAAGAAATATTTCCTCCACAATTTACTTTGGCTTTCTCAAAAGTTCGGTAGGAAAGTCAGTATAATTCAGGTGGCGTCTAAAATGTTCTTGTTGGACAAGTGTTTGCAGAAAGGAAGCCTATAATTTCCATGCATTCTTTCAGGAAGTTTGTATTCTGTTTTCCAGGGAGCCTTTACTTTCCAAGGGAGTATGATCGACATGCCATTACTGAAGCAGGCCCAGAACATTGTTACGCTTGCCACAGCCATCAAGGAAAAATGATCTGTTAAATGAAGCTCTCATCAGGTGGGCTGAACATATACAGTGGATTTCTTAAAGACTAACCATAATACTCAAGGCAACTTGTTAGTATGCCAGATTGGAACCTTATTCTACTTACAGTTCATGTTAATCACAATTTTTCTTGTTATGGTTGTTATCTTACTGGCCAGCTAACTCCTCTAAAAATGGTTTTTCTCCTTTTCAGTTTCAAGTTATTATTTTTAGTTAATGTGTTACAAATATAGACATATGACTTTACAGAAACAGAAAACAGTAGGGAAACAGAGACTTTAAGAAGTTAGATTTTTCATGAAAAAGATCTTTCTGTGTATACACACACACACACACACACACACACACACATATACATATAAATAGAGAGCGTGCTTCACCCTTCTCATGTAATTTAACTGAACCTACATTGTTCATTTATCCAGATGATAGCATAAATAATTTTATGAAAGGCTAGGTCTAAGAAATAATGAAATAAGAGAGTCATGACTATTTCACTAGTCATCTGATAAAACAGCAAAAATGGCATAGAAAATGTATTACACTGGCTTACAAAGATATCTCCTAAAAAGAAATCTTTAACACTGATTACATTTCATCTACACCTCAAAGATGAAATGTACATATACATAGACGCTAAATGTTGAATACCAAAACTCTTGTTGTGGGTGTATTTGGTTCAACACTTACCAGCAATTAAAAATTAAATGTGCAGAAACACAGACCATCCATTCTTCCCCTTTCTTTCCCCATTTAATTGTTTGCCACTGAGGCCATTCCCCCCTGTAAATGTATAGCCCGGACAAGACTCTGTCAGCAATAAACTTGTGTAACATCTAAGAAGACACAATGCAGCAGAGCTAGTGCATATGGTCCCCTACGAGATTTGCATCACATTAGAGATGCAGCTACAGGTCATATGGGTGGTGTGGTTAACGGGCTTAGTAAAGCTGTTTTGAAGAGGTTAACCCAGCTTGTAGTAAGGGTAAATAAACATAACAACCAGCCATTGTTCCCTATTCAGCATGTACTCTTATATTGAAGGCTAAAGGGTATTGAAGCCGCAAAGGATCAACTTGTGCTTGCCAGAGGACGCCAATGAAGTTTGAAACACCAACAATCAGAGATTTTGTTTCTGTTCCTCATTAAATCATGAGCTTTTGTGTTGGGACTCTGAACGACTGTTCTTTAAGAAATTAACAGAATGGGAAGTTTTAAACTCTGCACCAACCTTTTCATGACCTACACAGCAGCAATGCTGCTACTCTTAGACAAACACCGCGGGGAAGGCTGTTCTGTTTATTTAAATTTGTAAATAGAAAACAGTTGTTTTTTATTTTTATTTTTTACCTCCTCCTACTCTCTTTTTGTTTCTTTCCTATATGGCCCCTATTGGATGCCCCAACAAGGAGTCTACTTTTCTCCAATTGTTTAATTCCTACAGGAAGCCTAAGAAGTAAGTACAGTTGAAGGTTACATAGAAATGAAAGGTCCCTACAAAAGAGAGCAAAATCAGTGTCACACACAGCCATTGTAACATCCCCCTACCCACCCCAATCCATCAGTAAGCAGAGGAAGACTCATTTCTCATGGACTTGTTGCTAATATTCACATAGCATCCAAAATGTCAGTTCTTAAAATGGACTGAGGTGTGCAAGACCAGGAGCCTGACCTGCTTTGGGCAGTAGCCTCTTGCCTGCTCTTCATGTCCACCTCCTCATTATCACCCGTCATTGTGGTTGCCCTGTGCTGTACCAAAATAACCTGGACAAAAAGGTAGAAGCTAATCCTATCTTCACACAGAAGGTCATAAGGAGGAAGATGTCATCTCAACTCTGGAGGCCACTGGCTTCTAGGAAAGCTACTTCATGACTTTGGACAGTGGTAGTAGGTGGAGGTTACTGAACAGCAGTCCATCTCCCCATTGCCTCAGGGGTTCTGGGAATCATGAGTCCAGTGAGTGCAAGGGTAATCCAGAACCATGAGTAGCCAGCCATACTACATCTGAACCCTCTGCTCAGAATATACAGACAGACAGAAGTCTTTGGTTTGGAGAACTGTTCGTTCAAAGAAACTTCCTTTGGTAAAAGGAAGGCTTCCCTCTCATTTATGCACATTCTCAATTCGGTACAGGCAGCACCCTCTATAACTGTATCGCCCATCCTCCAGTGTTCCTATAGATAACCCCACTGGGCTGTGAAAAGATGATAAGCAGACCTTCCAGCTCCTACCCTAGTTACAGGGAACCATGGCACCCAGCACACCTGAACCACCTCCAGTCAGGAGCTCACTGAAAGCCCTCCTCTATTTGAGAGTCCCAGATGTAGGGCTGAGGGTGTTGGAACATTGGGAAAAGCAACCCTGTAGAAAGAACTTGGCAGTGTTTCATTCTGTTGTATATAAAGTCACAGGGAGTCTAAACCTACTCATTAGCACCTAACAATAATAACAAAGGAGGGGGGGTGTGCTAAGCATCTGGAGCTAGCTAGGTCTCCTTGCTCCTTTCACCAGGAGGCCTGTGGGCTCCCAGGTCTCTGGCCATGTTGGCATGGTCACCATGCCCTTCATCCAGAACAGTACTTTGTTCAAACAGCCATGTTGTCCAGACCTCCTCAAATGTCTGACTTAGCATTTGACTCATAATCTAGTAGTCCCAGTTAGGATAGAATGATGAAATTTGGAGGCAAAAACATTGACTAAGTTTCTACTGCCCAAACAAACCACTGTCCTGGAAAAGAGTTTATAGTTCATGTCAGAAACTCCCATTTATGACCTGTTCCTTGAAGACTAAAACTCATAAGACAAGAAGTTGCCGGGAAACAAAATCATACCAGTAGCAAAAGCAATAGGCAAAGATACTACAGGGAAAGTGGGAAGGTAGCAGAGGACTGGAGGGGCTGAATATCCATTTGGCGTGATGGGAATGCCTAACATGAGGAAATGAGCTCTCCCTCAGCAACTGCGAGCTCCTAATGTACTACACGAAGACCTTGCAGCTAATCTGATTAATTAAAAACCATACCTGTTTATATTTTGTGTAGCTCATCACAAGCAGCTTTTCCATATCACCCCTGTTATTAATTCTTGGGGGCTAAATTATGGGTAACACTATTAAAACATTATCAGAACTAATGAGAAACAATTACTTAGAAAATGAGCTGGGACAAGATTGAGTTGAGAACATCAGTGGTGATCACTGTAGATTAGTTTAATAAATCATCAGGTGCAGGGCAAGGCTGACTGTGTGTATGCAAAGCCCTGTCACGGGGAAAATGAAATTGAGATTTTTTTTGCATAATTTTTTCATTAATCTCAATAGGACCCGTGTGGTGTAGATTGTTTTATTCCCCTAATACCTTTGCCTGAAGGGGGGTGCCCAATAATGTCTTCATTGTTTTACTGAGATCTTAATGACAACATGTGACAACCTCATTTCAATGTATAGAGGATTGTATCAATACAGCCATGTTTTATTGAAATGATGCAAGGAACTCCAGTCCATGTCTGGCACTGCCTGTGCGCCTAAGTTTAAGAAGTTCTATGGATCAGGGGGCCTTCCCTTCAGGTTTCCAAGTGTTAAACTTCTGGCTGCCCTCACCTCCCCTCCTCACAGGCACGGGCTCCAAACGTCCTCTGGGATGAAGACTTCACTGGCTCAGATGTGAACCTCAAAGTACCTCCTCTGCTGCCTGGTGTATTTTACTGAGTATACAGCACAGATCCTATAGACCCCTCCACTCACTGAAACAGACATATTCTTGTCATTAGCACCTCTTGCACCCACTAATTTGTGAAATCCAGGAATCTGAGCGGTGTTCCTGGGGACAATGAATTTTCTAACGATGCCAGGAGAGGAGAAAAAAGAGCAATGCACTCTTTCATCTGAAGAACAACTCTGCTTTTATGGTCTCCTTGGACTTTGGGAAACTGTCTTCCCTTTCTCCCCGCACCTCCCACCGCCAGGGAACCGACTCGACAGCAATGGGTTGGGCTGTTTCTAATAGTAGGATAATGCAGCGCGGTGTGCGTTTACCAGCAGCGCCGCGTGCGTTACCACCATCACCATTACCGTGTGCGTGTTCTCGCGGGAGTCACCGGAGGGGACTGGACGGGGGCCTGGGCTGGGCGACGCAGCCACCCCTTCCCCTTCCCGTGGAATTTAGAAGGGAAATGGGGAAAACTAATTCCAACATCCAACATTTAAATATTAAAGCCCTATTCTTACGCATTCTTAAGTGGGAGGCAGGGAAGGGTGAAGGGAGCGAACAAAATGGAAATTGACCTTTACATACAGGGCGTGGGTACCTGAGAGCTCGGGTGCAGAGGTAGCCCTGGGCTGGCTGCATTTTTTTGCTCTTCCGTGGCGGGCGATTTTTTTAGTTGCTAGTTCAAATTCTAGTAATTATTTTCTTCACAATCAGTAAAAATTGCCAACGAGATAAGGAAAGCGCTCTGTAAGGAGCCCAAACTACCGTTACCGCCCTTCTGCCGTGGTTTGCTGCCGGTAGACGCCAGCTCAGACAAGCGGGCTGAAAGGCTGCGGATGCTTTTGTGACGTTTGGGCGGGGGG
>NW_006399753.1:37168774-37238887 GCF_000299155.1 Elephantulus edwardii
CAAAATCGTATAGGACTTGTTAGTAGCTCGCCCCACTCTTTAATTTTCAATTGTAAATGGCGGGTTGGGTTTAAAATTTGCACCTTCCGACGGGAAGCGCTAGCCGAGGGGCCCGTGCGCCCCGTGAGGGACACGTCCGCCCGAGAGCGCCCGCCGTCAACTCCGTCCTCGGGCCGCAAGTTGGCGCCGGCGCGCCCTTTCCGACGCCCGAGGTCAAAGGTCGGAGCGCGGGACCTTTGGGGCGAGGGCGGCCATGCGCGCAGAGGCGTCCAACGGGAGCGCGGGGCACTGGGGAGCTCGGCTCGGCCCGCGGCGTGCGTGGCCCGGCGAGCGGCGCGGTGGGCAAGGGCCCGAGTGAAGCCCGCTCCTATGCGGCCCGGGCCGTGGCCGTCGAGGCCGCGCTGCAGTCCTAGGCCGATGGCGAAGGTGTCGGGGAAAACAAGCGGGCCCCGCTCGTCCGCCCACCCGTCCGGCTCGGGCCGCACGGAGCCTGCGAGCCTGTCGTTCAGGCCGGCTGTAATGGTGGCAGATCAAAGGCTGCCCCGTGTCTCCGCGGAGCCCAAGACAATCCTGCGCCTTTGTGCACTGTTGCTAGGAGCCGGAGAAACTAAGAGAAAGTGTCAGGAGCATGTTAATCAGACTCGTTACAGTGTAACAATAATGTCTCTCTCTGGTCTCCCAGGCCCGGATCACCCCGGGCGCATCCCGAGCCCACGACCGACACCTGCGCGGGCTGCTGCTCGGCCCGCTTTCTCCGAAGCCCCGACGTCGGCATTTGACCACGCGCAACTACGGAGGCCTGAGGGGCCCTGCCCGCGCCAAGCGCAGCTCCCGCATCCGGGTCTCTGGGGCCAGAGCTCTGCGCTTCCAAAGGCAAGGGAGCGGGGAGGATCCGAGAGGAGAATGCTGGGACTCCCAGCCTTACCCTGTATTTTCTAGTCATTCACTCGATTTACTCACATTACTAAAACAGGAATAAATTGCAAAAAATTATGAACATTCGGTAGCTTTTGGGGGTGAAAGTTTTTCAAAAACCCAATAAAGTCAGTTTTCCAATTTCCCTTTCAAATCTGTAAGTAATCCTTGGCTTAAATATATAGATAAATAACTTGGTTGAAAGTAAACATTTTCTGAACTTTTTTTAGAGGCAATCATTTCATTTCTTCATTCAACAAACACGCTGAGCGGGACTCGATGCCAGAGAGCTTCGTTTAAAAGTGTGTCCGTGGGCACTTTTCTTTCAAAATCAAAATGCCTTGGTGTGAGGTCAAATGGGAAGCAAAGTCATAAAATAATGTCAAATATGGGGGGGGGGCGAAGGGAATGCCACTGGCTACATACACTAGTGATAACAAAAGAGGTGTGAATTAAAAATTTAAGTCCTTTGCAAAAACTACACACCATATGCTTTAAAATCCAACCACTTTTTTCACCTATTTCATTTTTCCCCTTCTCCTTTTGTTCGGAAGGTGCATGCACTCCTCGAAGGGCAGTCAGTTCTGCTTGAGGTCTGAGGAGTGAGGTCAGCCCTTCCTCCTTGTTTATAAACACCCCTCAGAATTGCTAAAGGAACATATTGAGCCTTGGATCCCATCTTCTCTTCGACTGTGCACGTGCAATTAGGAAAATGAAGAATTTGGCCAATTTAAACTGCTTACCCCCCACCCCCCCATAAGAGGCCTTGTTCAGAAAAGTCAGGAGGGGTGCCAGACTTCCAGAAAATAATTTCTGAACCCCGAGTTAAAGCACAAAGCTTTCTATTACCAGGAAAAGTACAAAATCCACTCTTAAATAACCTGTACTATTAGCTGAGGAGTCTCATAACTAGGTTAGATTTCTCCATCGGTCAAAATCAATTTTGTTCACACACAGCTGTGTGCAACAGATACACATACAGTGAAACTGGGGATACTCCTCAGAGACTAAGAGTCTTAGCCGTGGAAAGAACTTGAGAGGTTCACTTCATTCCATAAATAAAAGAACCGGCATACTGAAAAGGCTATCTTAAGAAAAAAGGAGGTCTGAACACTATATCATAATGCTAAAATATCTAATATGGAGATTCCATAAAAAGACACTGACCATTTGAGGTCTACATAATGCTCACCAACTGATTTGTCTGCATTTTGTTTTGTTGTTAAACACTGCAACAAATTTCCTTAGATCTGTGGACAAGTAATAGAAACAAGAGAAAAATAAACATGCCATTTCACTTAACTGTGGGGTTAGGATTTTATTATTTAAAAACCAAAACAAAACACCAGGAAAAAAAGCTATAGAGTTCTGGCTTAATTTATTTTATAAAAGTGGGCTCTTTTAAGTTTCATGGAAACAAGAGCATTTAAAAAACCACGTGAACTCAAGACATCGATTCTCTGGAGGAACTGTGCTAATAATCTAAATTCCCAAGTGAGGAGAGGAGTCATTCCCCCTTCAAATTTCCAGGGACTGGGATTCATGAAGCAGAGGAGCTCCAAGATGCTTCTCCCAGGCTGGTGTAAGGGAGCTCTGGCCAGAATGCCACCAGCAATACCATACCAGTGACAGCATCGCATCTCACCAGTTGCCAGACATGCCTTGCTTGCTGGGAAGCTGGACTGTCTTCGAGCCCCAAAATTCCAACCATGGCGGTCTTTTCATATCCTGGACCATGCAGTTTTTGAACAAGCTTAACTCTAGAGTCAAGAGTCCCTACCTCATCATGAAACCAAACAAATTCATTATTCTTTGAGACACAATCTAAAGGGCACTTCTCTGAAATCTCAAACTCTCTCATATATAATTCACTAATCCTCCCTCAGTCTTATTGTATGGGATCACACTGCTCTTGTAGGACACGCACGCGTGTGTGTGTGTGTGTGTGTGTGTGTGTGTGTGTGTACCCCTGTGTACGTCGTGGACATTTTGAAAACTGGACACTGTCGTTACCTCCAGATCCCTTTCCTGCTCCTGTCTCCCAGTCCTAGCAAAAATTACTAAAGTTGCATTCATTTTCCCCAGGTGGCAAGTCTTTCTTTCCCTCATCCAATACTTATGTTCTGTGATTCTAGCTCTACTAGTAATGGGTTATGTTACATTCAGATACTTGCTTATTCTCTCTGTACAGCACTTTCTTCAGCCATATAAATAGCCATACCTAACTCAAGGTGCTAGGAGCTAGGTGGTGTAGTCTATAAAGGAGGTGCATTGCTAACTCATAGGCCACACCTGTCTGGTGGTTTGAATTCACCAGACCATCAGAGGAAGAAACACGGGCTGTGTCCTCCCTTGTGATTTACAGTCTTGAAAAAAACACTGGAGGGTAAGCTATGAGTCAGTTCTGACTTAACTGCATTGAGTGAGTTGAGCTGTAGTTAAGGAGTTACTGTGAAGATATGATAGTCACAGTGACATCTCCCTTTGGGGATCCACACTTTACCCCCCCTGGAAGAAGAATGCAATCGACAGACAGCCTCCAGCTGTCAGCTCCTTTAGAATCTGTCTTGTCCAAGGTCGCACACACTTTTCCTTGGGCATCTTCCTCCAGTGAATAATAGAGTCACTTTGGCCCAGTGTAGGGCACTCTGATGAGCCTGAGCCATATATGTTCCAGAGTCCCCGTGGAGTTGATCAAGATACAACAGTGTCTGCTTGGCATGTTGCCTTCTTCTTCTGCCTAATTATAATTTCTTCTCTTTCTTTAAATACGCACTGATCACTAATAGTTTCTGTTTTAATACCTGTATTCAGCATCTTCTTCCAGAGAACCTAACCTATGAGAGAGGATAAACTGAAGTGATGTCTTTAAAAAGAGAGCTCTGGTGGCTTAGTAGTGGTAAGGAGGTCACTGTCAACCCAAAGGCACACGGTTCGAATTTACCACTGCTCCTTGGGAGAAAGATGGGCAATCTCCTCTTAATGCAATTTACTGCCTCTATAATCCCACTTAAGTTATCACTCAGTTCCTTCTCAGTGGTACACAACAACAATGTATTCCAAAGCACCAGCATACTTGTCATATTGGAGGTATTCAGGAATGCCCAATTTATTTCATCTAGATGTCAACAGGGTAGCAATCGCACAGCAGCAAATGTAGCTGTTGAATTAATTTTTTCCCTCCCCTCATCTATTTTTATTGGTAGGTTAAGATATGTCCTCATATGGAAACAAAAAAATGGTGGACCCAGTCCTCAAACACACGGGGTGTGGTGGCACCTCTGACAAGCATGTGCATTCCAGAAGGCTCTGTTGCTCACTTGGCTTTGTTATTAAGAATCTCCTACCAGAGAACAACAAATGCTAGCGAGGTTGTGGAGAAATTGGAACCCTTATTCACTGTTAGTGGGAGTGTAAAATGGTGCAACCACTGTGGAAGGCAGTATGGTGTTTTCTCAGAAAGTTGGAAATAGAAATACCATTTGACCCAGCAATTCCACTACTGCAAATATACCCTAAAGAAACCATAACTGCCACCCAGATATATGCACACCTATGTTTATCATTGCTTTGTTCACAATAGCAAAGAGTTGGAAACAACCCAAGTGTCCATCAACAAATGAATGGATAGAGAAACTGTGGTATAGTCACATAATGGAATATTATGCAGCAATGAAAAACAAGGAACTCATAAAATATTATGCAAAATGTGTGATCTTGGAGGACATTATGCAGAGTGAAATATCTGTCACTAAAGGACAAATACTGTATTTGTTGAGAGGAACTAAGAAAAGAGGGGATAAATAATGTAGACTGCATTGAAACTGATGAGGGAAAGAACTATTTAAAAGGAATATATGATTAGGTATTATTTACATGACAACTGTCCAGAACAAGAGCGGCATAGCAAAGTGAACTAGGGTGGGATGGGGAGGGAAGAAATTGTGCAACAATGAAAGAATTTTTTAAAAGATAAAAGTGAACTGGTGGAGGGGGTAGTGAAGAAACAATGAATGAATGGAAATCCAAGTTCTCTATAACCTTTCATTAAAGTCTCAATAAAATTTTTTTAACTTTAAAAAAAAATTTTATTATTTTTTGTGTGTGTACTGTCAAATCAGATCTGACTGGTACAGGAGGAGATTGCCCCCCGCCCCTTCTCCGGCAGAGCATCTGGTGGATTCGAACCTCATATCTCTGGGATTGCAGTACAGCTTCTTGCCACTAGGCCACAGAGCTCCCCTCAATAAAAAATTTTTTTAAAAATTCATTATCTCCTACCTGATTCCTACACTATGCAATTCCTCTCCATGTATTATGCAGGTCCATTTCCTGGATGATGGGGTGTCCATTCTTACAGTATAAAATTATATTGATAAATATAAGGTGACAGGTATCTTGAGGGGCTATGTAGCTATTGGCCCTGGTAGGTGACTTGCTCACAGTCATAAAGTTGGCAAAGCCAAGACAATAAAATAACTAAAGTCTCTAAATGTCCAGCTTAGCATTTTCCCATATCTGAGAGCACATTAGATATATGGCTGTACATTAAGTTCTTATTTCATCAATTCTATAAAGTAAGCTCCAAATTAATTGGTTTTTTTTAAATGAGATAAAAAGCTTAAGACTCTTTTATCATCACAACTACCTCTTCCAGAGGCAATGCTCTGTCCCTACAAAAATATTTCAACCAGTCATCAAATATAGAGAAGATGGTTGTTGTTGTTACTATTGTTATGTGCTGTTGAGTCATTTGTGACTCATAGCAACCAATTTCATTGTCCTTGACACACTCCCATTAGCTCAGTAACCGAGTCAATCTTTCTCATCCAGGGTCTTCCTCTCTTGTGCTCTCCCTCCACCCTTCCAAGCACAATGTCCTTCTCCAAGGACTCGTCCCTCCTGGCAACATGTGCATAGTATGTCAGACGGAGCTTCAAAAGCCCTCCCTCCAAGGAGCAGCCTGTTTTCACCCTTTGCAGGACAGACCTGTTTGTTCTCTAAGCAGTCCACAGTATGTTCAATATCCTTTTCAGCACTATAACTCAAAGGCATCTATTCTTCTTCTATCATCCTTAGTCATTATCCAGCTATCTGATGCATAGCAAGTAACTACAAAGTCCATGGCCTAGATCAGACACATCTTTTTCTCCAGACTTTTTTGCTCTTTAGTCCTCTGAAAAAGTCCCTGACAGCAGATGCAATTCATCTTTTGATTTCTTGACTGCTGGTGCCAAGAGTGTTGATTGTGGAACAACCTCAATCTCTTCACCATCTATCATGATGCTGCCAATTTTCCCAGTAGTGAGAATCTTTGCTTTCTTGATACTGAGCTTCAATCCATATTGAAGACTACAGTCCTTGACCTTCTGCAGCAAACACCTCAGGTCCTCCTCAGTTTCAGCCAGCAAGGTTGTGTCATCTGCATAATGCAGGTTGGACCTGTAATCCTGATGCCACATTCTTCCTCATAAAGTCCAGCCTCCTGAATTATCTGTTCTGCATATAGATTGAAAAGGTATGGAGATAGGATGCATCCCTGATGCACACATTTCCTGATCTTGAACCATGCAGTGTTTCCTTGCTCTGATGACTGCTTCCTGGTCCAAGGAGAGAAACAGCATGAACACAATCAAGTGTTCTGGGATTCCCATACTTCTCAAGGTTAGCTGCAATTTGTTGTGATCCATACAGTAAATGTCTTTCCACAGTCAATGAAACACAGAAAGACATTCCTCTGGTGCTCCCTGCTTTCAGCCAAGATCCATCTAATATGGCTATGATGTCCTTAGTACAATGGTCTCCTCTAAACCCACCTTGCACACCTAGCAGTGCTCTGATGATGTGCTGTTCCAGTCATTTTGGGGTTTACTATCAGGCAAATTTCACCTAGCAGCGGGCAACGGTGTCCCTCCCACCTGTCCCTAAAAGCCCCTGAACAATCCCTACAGGATTGTCTACTGGGAGACTGGACCAATGTCCTGATTGCCGAAGAAGTCCCAGTGGAGGGATGAAAGAGCAAGGCCAAGGGCCAACTACCAAGGATGCATTTACCAAGCTGCCTAACGCTCTCCTGGCCTGAACATCATTGTTTGCCAACTCCAAGGCAGGTGGTTCAAATCCACCGGCTGCTCCTAATGATAAAGATGAGCCGTTTCTTCCTGTGTGGTGTGTAGTCTCCGAAAACTCAGTGGAGGGTCAGCTATCAGTCGGTTCCACGAAGGCAATGAACAACATTCCTTTTTCTGCTTCCTTGCCCTTTCTTCCTTTTTATTACAGCTTTACTTTTGTTTCCTTTCTCTCCTTCCAATAATAACAGCAAAAATAACAAAAAGAAGAAAACCATAAAATCAGGTGAAAAAAATGTTTTCTAATTGTGTATCTAAGCCTGGGATGTAAATCTAGTGGTTCAAGTGGTGAGCTGCCTGCAAGACATTCCACAGTCCTTCATATGCTGTGGATCAAATATGGGAAATGCCCCCATTTTACTGCACAGAGAGCTGGGATGCAGAGAACAGCTAATACTGTGCTTGTGGGACCAAAACAGAAAAGTCATGGAGGCTGCTAATCAGCCAGGAAACTAAGCACGACCATCAAAGCTGCCTTTCCTAACGTATTTACATTTGATTATGCTATCTGAACATAAATCCAACATTCAAAATCTATTTAAGCAATAAAGGTGGAAATCTGGCAAATTGGTTATTGGTTATGTTTTCATAGAAATATCTGAAGATATCTCCTGAACCTCATATGCTTGTCTGGAATTATGCTGATAAATAATTATGTTTACGAGTACACCTTTTCCCCCCTGTCCTGCTATTAACTTTATTCATTTTTTAGGAAATAATCAGAAAAAGAACAATATATGATTATGACTCAAAAAAAGATATTTTCAAACTTCTTAGCATTCTATATTAGATTACCCTTACCCCCAAGTAATTGTTAATACTTTGCCTTGTAAGATCTTTTTCTTTTTCGTAACGTCTCATTATTGTTTTGAGGTGGTGTGGTTTTTTTTTTAGAAAATTATCAGCTTTTGTGCCATGTGAGCAATTTCAAATTGGCAAACACAATTCTGAGCAACGATGAGATCAATATTCCCACATAAGCAGTGATGAAGAGCTTACAAATTTGCATGCACTGCCTCTGAAAACAAGACCGTTCTGAAGTGCTTTGTACAAATGGGCTGCATCGATGGTTTCCTCCTCAACGTGCATATGTGTTAGATTAGTGCTCTGGGGACACAGGGTGTTTCCATAGCCTCTGGTGGAATGTTCATAAATATCATGATGATTTTAGGACTTGCACCTTCATTTTTTGAATTTTCAAAACTTGTTCCCCTCCCCATTTTTCCCCCTCTTTTATTTTCTTTCAGCAAAACAAAGAGCAAAGAACTCCTTTAAGAAATTTTATACATTCCCGCAGAGTCCCAGTTTGTTGACCTTCAGGCCACAGAGTAAAACCTTTCTTTTAAGTCAAGCATTCCCCATTGGGAAGCACTCCAGCCTTTTCTTTTTATGAGGAATTTTAACTGCTGGACTTAATTTAATTATTGTATTTTGTACATACTCTCAGAAGCCTCGGGGCATGAGCTTGACTTTTTCCCAAACTTTAACATAAATACCTTTGGAAATGGTCTGGTTGCAGTGTTGCTTCTTTCTTTCACTTGTACTTCTAACCCAAACACTAAGCATGGATCTTTCTATTTCCTGGCTTACTCATGGATAGCTTTCCACCTTAGTATTGCTCTGCCACAGACACTCTTTCTGAGCATATAGTCTTTTGAGTTGATAACAAGAAGATAGCAACCATCTCTAATGTTAAACTGCATTTTAAATGTGGTTCTGAGGCCACAGTCTTCAATAAGAAGGGTCCTTTGGTGGACACTGCCATGAAATCAGTAATAAGCCAGTGCTAGGACTAGTCTGCTATTGTTTGCCAACATCAACTATCAGCTACTGCTGCAGACCAGATGATTTCAACTGATGACACCCCCACATACTTCAAAGCAGAACTCTGCTCTGTAGGATTTCTCATCTCCAGGTCTTTTTTCTGAGGTGCCTATTGATGGACTTAGGCATTTTTGCCACTAGAAACTCCGTAACATCAACTATTGTTGCTAAGTACCATAAAGTCTATTCCAATTTAAAGTAATAGGCTAATACAACAAAGCAGAGGTGTTCAAGAGACTCTAAGTTACAATCATTAATAGAGCAGATTTTCCTCACATGGAGTCCTTGGGTGGATTCAAACTACTGAACTTTCAGTTAGCAGCTGAGCATTTAGCATTTAGCCATTCAACTATTACCAATTTCATCAGGCACGTGTGTAGACCCCCACCCTTTCCTTTGTCTCTCTCTGTCTCTCTCTCTCTCTCACACACAGAGAGAGAGAGAGAGAGAGAGAGAGAGAGAGAGAGAGAGAGAGAAAGAAAAAGACAGTATCATCCAACACAAGCAGCAATTATTCATTATTTTCATATCTTGTCTATTTTATAAAAGCTTTCATTTGACCCTTAAACACATTTGCAATTAAACATAGTTTAAATCTTAACTCTCAAATATGAAATTTCTTTCTTTTTTTTGTGGGGACCATGAGTTAAGAGACTTAAAATTTATTTAAGAATACAAATATAAGCTTTCCAAATTCATAAGATATGCCATAAATACTTCGTAAGGTTGGGTCACTTGCAAAGGAAATTTTATTTTAGCAATTCTATAACCTCTAAATTTAGGAAGATGAGGGTTTTAAGCAGAATTATCTGCAAGGTAAAATCTGATTTTCCTATTTATTTTTATTTAAAACTTTAGATTCTAGAAATCACAACATTTTGGTGCAAATGATACCATATAAAACCTACAAAGCCATACTTTAGACAAGCTCTGGAACCACAGAACATCATCTAGTCTCATGGTTCTGGTCTCTGTCTATACATTAAACTAACTGATGGGACTTTTAATAAATATTAATTCCCCAGCACAACTCGAATTCATGCATTCAATCACACTCCAGTATAACCCATCATTTCGCAGATTAAAAGAAGAAACAAAATTACCCCACATATAGGGTTATCCAAAAACCAAACCACTTGCCATGAGTCTGTTCCAGTTTATGACTACAGGAAGTAGACATCTCATCTCTCATCACTGCCACCTTTCAACCCGTGGACTTTTTCACTGGTAGCCCAACATGTAATCCACTTCATTAGCAGGACGTTGAAAGGTCCTCACTGCTATTCAGTGGCTCCACTCATAGTGATCCTCCACTGAGTTTCTTAGGCTGAAAAATTTAACTGGAGGAGACTGCCACATTTCTCCTTGAGAACTATTAGTAGGTTAGGACATCTGGAGACACAAGGCCTTTTGGTTATCAGGACAACAAGCTATAACCCTAAGTGGCCTTTAAGTCAGAATTGTAAGGTACAGTACCACAATATGATTTGGAAACTCCTTGCTATAATAAATTTAAAGAAGCAAATTTAAGATAATTCTCACTCATTCTCACCGCCTTTGTGTGAGTTTCCCCATAGTAGCTCTCTATGGGGCTTCTGAGGCTGTCTATAAATCTCAACAGGAAAAGACTGCTTGTGAAATTCTCTTGTAGAACAGCTGGTGGATTAGAACCACCAGACATGAAGCCCTGTGGTTAGCAGCACAATTTGGTATGGGATATCTATATGAAGAACAGATCATTTGGGAGCATGGACTTTATGAGGAGGAGTATGGCATCAGGATAAGAGGAAGATCCATCAACAATATGCAAATGACACAACTTTGCTTGCTGAAACTGAGGAGGACCTGAAGCGCTTGCAGAAGAAGGTCAAGGACTGTAGTCTTCAATATGGATTAAAGTTCAACATCAAGAAGACAAAGATTCTCACAACTGGGCCAACTGGCACCACCATGATGGCTGGAGAAGAGATTGAGGTTGTTAACAGTTACAGGTTGCTTGGCTTCACAATCAACACTCTTGGCACCAGCAGTCAGGAAATCAAAAGACGAATTCCACTGGGAAAAACTACTTTCAGGGATCTCTCCAGAGCACTGAGAAGCAATGATGTCAATCTAAAATCTAACATGTGCCCGATTCAGGCCATGATCTTTGCAATTACTTGCTATGCATCAGAGAGCTGAACAATGACTAAGGATGACAGAAGAAGAATCAATGCTGTTGAGTTGTGGTGCTGGAAAGAAGTCTTCAATATACCATGTACTGCCAAGAAAACAAATGGGTCTGTCTTGGAGAGGGTGAAACCAAGCTTCTCCTTGGAAACTAGGATTCTGATGCTCTGTCTCACATACTTTGGGAATGTGGCCGAGAGGGACTGGTTGGTCCTTAGAGAAGGATATTATGCTTGGAAGGGTGGAGGGACAGCACAGGAGAGGAAGACCCCGGACGAGATAGATTGATATAATAACTGGGGCAACGGGGTTATGTATATTGGAGTCAGTGAGACTGGCTCAGGACAGGGCAGGCTTCAGAGCTGTTGTACATAGGGATGCTATGACATAGGTGACTTGATGGCACATAACAACAACAATAACATGCCACTAGAGCTATTAAGTTCCCAAACTTGCCCTTGGAGAGGGACATTATGCTTGGGAGGGTGGAGGGACAGCACAAGAGAGAAAAACTACAGATGAGTTGGATTGAGTCAGTGACTGGACTAATGGGCTTAGATGTGTCAGAGACAATAAAGTTGGCTCAGAATAGAGCAGAGTTCAGAGCTATTGTGCATAGGGTCGCTATGAGTCTCAAGCAACTCCACAGTATATAACAACAACAAATATGTTTTATGGAGCCCTAATGTTATAGTCTATAACTTAATCAGATTGCTAACCTAAAGGTCCACAGTTCAAATCCACTAGACCTTACTGGTAAGGCATTATGCTTCTAACCTGAAGGCACATGGTTTGAATCCATCAGCTGCTCCTCTGGATAAAGATGGGCAGTCTACTCCCATGTGATTTACAGCCTCTGAAAATCTGCTGGAGGTTCAACTATGAGGTGGTTCTGCCTTAGTGTATAACTGGTGGCATTGTCCCTACAGGGCTGTGCTGCTAACTCAAAGGCTATTCTTCTCTGACAATTCAAGTAAAGTAGCAGCTCCAGAGGAAGTTGCCTGTCTTTATGATTTACAGCCTAAGAAACCCAGTGGAGGGTACTATAAGTAAGAGCCTGTTCAAATAACAGTGAGTGAGTGAGTGAGTGTGTGGATGGTTTCCCAGCTGTACATTTCAATTGCAAAAAAAAAAAAAAAAGATTAGCTTTTCAGTGGCAATACCATTATTTATAACTATTATTCGTAAAAATAAACCCTTTAGTCTTACATATACCAAAATACCTAAGACAAAAGAAATACTTGCCTGAGTAGTAACTAAAAATCTCAAAACATCTGAACCATAAAACCTTACACTAAGTGGTTTTTGTAAAAACTAATGCAAAGAGAAACCAAATAACAATTCATTCAAGTCTCCAGATCTCTCAATGATGAGAGTGACCTTGGTTATAATTTCTGATGGTCTCAAGTGAAGCCAAGCTAAAAGCAATTTTTCTTTTCAGAAACTTCATCTTGGGAGCCCAGTGGGACTTTGGGGCCATCTTTGTGAATATAGCTCCTCTGTCCTTTGCCTTTTCTTCAAAGACCTTCCTCACCTTTACCATCATCCTACTAATCTTCTCCATCACCCCTTTCTCCACCAGGGATGATGTGCTTGCAGATCAGAAAGGAAGGGGAGAGGGAATTCCAATCCTTTTTCACTTGAGGGTCAGAACTTAAATCTGGTCCTTGTCCATGTATATTCTCACAAGGCCAAGGCCCTCCTTGAACAGCTTGCTGGTACTTTGATCTCAGTGATTCGCCTTGGGCTGAAAGACCTCTGGCTGACCGCTCCTCCAGGCTTCTAGAAGGCCAGGACCTAGGATCACAGATGCCAATCTTTTTTCTTTTTTTCTACAAAAGAACCCTGAGATGCAATGATTAAAGCTATAGAGTTACTACCAGGGGATAGGTTAATGTATGGCAGAATTACATATATTTTTTTAAAAGGAGTTATGGTACAAGGAGGAGCCCTGACAGCACAGTGGTTACACAATCAGTTGCTAACAAAAGAAAAGTCAGTGGTTCAAATCTTTCTGGCTTCTTCCAGGGAGAAAGATGTGGCAGTCTACTTCTCTAAGGATTGCAGCCTTAGGAACCTGATGAGATGGTCCTACTCTGCCCTTGATGGTGGTTGTGAGTCTGAGTCCACCCCAGGACAATAGGTTTAGCAACACAACATGAAGTGTTGGACTGCTAATGGAAACTTTGGTGGTCTGAATGCACCTAGTAATTCTCCAGGAGAAAAATGTGGAGGTCGACTCTGGTGATAATTATTATTATATGTCCTCACATAACAATCGACCCATAGACCCTCCAGGAGGATTTCAGAGGTTGTAAACCACACAAAGGCATTTGACTGTGTGGATCATAACAAACTGTAGCTGACTCTGAGAAGAATGGGAATCCCAGAACACTTGATCGTGCTAATGCGAAACCTATACTTGGACCAGGAGGCAGTCGTTCAGAACAGAGCAAGGGAACACTGCATGGTTCAAAATTGGGAAGGGCGTACGCCAGGGATGCATCCTATCTCCATACCTTTTCAACCTATATGCAGAACAGATTATCCAGGAGGTTGGGCTCTATGAGGAGAAATGTGGGGTCAAGATTGGTGGACGATTTATCAACAATCTGCGTTACGCGGATGACACAACCCTCCTTGCTGAAACTGAAGAGGACCTGAAGCACCTGCTGCAGAGGGTCAAGGACTGCGGCCTACAATATGGATTGAGGCTCAATGTCAAGAAGACAAAGATTCTCACCACTGGACCAATTGGCAGCATCAGGATGGATGGTGAAGAGATTGAGATTGTACACAGCTTTAGTTTGCTTGGCTCCACAGTCAACAGTCTTGGCACCAGTAGCCAGGAAATTAAAAGGCACATTGCCATGGTGCTGTTAGGGACCTCTCCAAAGTACCGAAGAGCAACAGTATCTCTCTGGAGACTAAGGTGCATTTGATACAGGCCATGGTCTTCACAATCACTTGTTATGCATCAGAGAGTTGGACAATGACCAAGGAGGATAGAAGGAGAATTGATGCCTTTGAGCTGTGGTGCTGGAGAAGAGTATTGAGAATACCGTGGACTGCTAGGAAAACAAACAGATTTGTTCTGGAAAGGGTTAAACTGGGTGGCTCCTTGGAGGCAAGGATTCTGAGGCTCCATCTAACATACTTTGGACATGTTGTGAGGAGAGACCGGTCCTTGGAGAAGGACATCATGCTTGGGAGGGTGGAGGGACAGCGCAGGAGGGGAAGGCCCTCTATGAGGTGGATTGATTCAGTGACTGGGATAATCGGGATGGGAGTGTCAGAGACAGTGCGACTGGCATAGGACAGAGCAGAGTATAGGGCTGTTGTACATACGGTCGCTATGAGTCGCAAGCAACTCGACGGCACCTAACAACAACACAAACCACACAGAAGGAGAATGCCCATTTTTTTCTCCTGCACAGTAGCTAGTGAATTTAAACCATCTGTCTTTGAGTTGACAGTGCAACTCCTTACCTGCTACACCACCAGAGCACCCTTTGAAAACTGCAATCTCAAGAGAACATGGTGGAAGGAGTAATTTGCTTTTTCTGGAATCAAAATGCTTTCCCTATATGCATATAAGAGCTCTGGTGGCTTAATGGTAAGGCATTGACACTGCCAACCAAAAGTAGGTGATTTGAATCCACCAGCTCCTGTGTGGAAGAAACATGGGCAATTTCCTCGTGTGTGACTTATGGCCTCTGAAAACCCACTGGAGGGTCAGGTATAGTGCAGTTCTGATTTGACAATACATAACAACAACACCACATGCAGGTAGAATTACTACTCAGACAGAAAAACTCATTCACTCACTCACTTTCTTAAAAGTCAATTCTGACTCATATCAGTCCTTTTTCAGGCTTCCCCGGGTACAAATGGCTCTGGAGGACTGCTCATATTTCTCCTGAGGAGCTGCTGATGGATTCAAGCCACTGGAGACACAGGGACCCTTGGCCTTTAAATTAGCAGTGCAACTCTTCACCAACTATAACACCCAAGCTCGATAGGAACAAAACTTATTCATCACCATTGGTGCATTCATTCCAGGGCTGTAAATCTCACAGGAGGAAATTGCTCATCTTTCTCCTGCAGGGTCACTGGTGGATTCACAGCAGCAGAGAGATGAGACATTTGGGTTAGCAGTGCAACAGGCTGTGGACAAAGTCATCTAAAAACAAGAGATACCTAGTTACCTATTATATGTCACTGTATGATTGAGGAAGAGGAGTGGGCAAGGATGGTTCCGCTTGGAGCCAACTCTGAGTCCCTTCAGTCCAAAATTCTACCCAAAGTGAAATCAGGGTGGGCATTTTGCGATTTTGATTCCCCTCCACCTCATTCCATTTAAATAACTCTTCATTATTCTATTCACAAATATCCAAATTAGCCAAGAACATAGTACCAAGTCTAAGACAAAAGGGAATTAAAACAAAAACAAAAAATCTTACAGAATCTTAGAGGCAGAGCCTCATGAAGTGATAAAAGAGAATGGTTCTAGGAGAAGGTTTTTGATGGCAAGGGAAAATGTCAAAAGCTTTGTCTCTGAGGGGCAGGGATCTGGATCTGGAAATATATTTGTAAAAAGAGCAAGGGAGGCATGGAAACTGTCATATCTGACCTTAGCTAATTCCACAAGGCGAACTGCCCCCACCAAAACATCCACAACACAAAACCAATTCCCATGAGATCAGACTTGTTTCCCCCACCCCCACCCCCATCACGCTTCTGAACCTCTTTCAATTAATTCTAACACCAACCTACTGCTCTACAGGGTCCAAAATCTGTTGTAATAGCTCACAGAGCACACAGAGCCATATTCACAATTATAAGGTTTATTGTTGTTCTGTGCCACTGAGTTGGGGCCAGTCAGAACCAAGCCATAGCTGACCTTCTAGCAGGTTTTCAGAGGCAATTAATCACATAGGAAGAAGTTGTCCATCCTTCTCTCATGGAGTAGCTGGTGAAGTCAAGATTGCAGCCCAGTTTCTTGCTACCAGGCCACCAGAAAGGATCTAATCACTCAACTTAGCTCCCAAAATATGTTCACAGGTATCTCAGTTTTCAGCCTCATGGCTTTAGGCCAGTGTTACAAAGCTCTTAGTCTACCAATTAAGGCTCTCTTCTCACTTCTTCAGCAAGCTTGGGCAAATCAGAAGTTGTTTTCTTGATGCAATTCAAGTACTCCCATGTTCAGAAAGTAAGGTTGTGTCATCTGTATAACAAGAGCGTTGATGCGTCTTCCTCCAATTCTGATGCTATATTCTTCATGAAGTCCAACTTCTCAAATGATTTGCTCAGCATACAGATTGAACAGGTGTAGAGAAAGGATATAGCCCTGATGCACACCTGTCTTAATTTTAAATCTTCCAATGTTCCATTGCTCCATGCACACAGCAGCCTCTTGGTCTAGGTATGGGTTTCTTATGAGCACAGTAAAGTTTTTTTTCAGATTCCCATTCTTTACAATGTTAACCACAATTTGTTATGATTCACACAGTAATCAATGAAACACAAGTAGATATCCTTCTCAAACTCTCTGCTTTCAGCTAAGATCCATTTGATATCAGCAATGATATCTCCGATGCCACAGCCTCTTATAAATCCAGTCTGAATCTCCGGCAGTTCTCTTTTTAATATACTGTTCTAGTCACATACTGTTCTAGCTGTTCTGTTTTTAATAATCTTCAATAAGGTTTTGATTGCATGTGATATTAATTATATTGTTTGATAATTTCTACATTCTGTTGGATCATCATTTTTGGGAATGGGAACAAATATAGATCTCTTCCAGTCTGTTAGCCAGATAGCTGTCTTCCAGATTTCCTGTCACAGGTTGGTGAGGACATCTAGGCCAGCATCTGTTTGTTGAAACAAGTTAACTGGTATTCCATCAATTCCTACGGCCTTATTCAGTACATCACTGCTGGTTCTTGATCATAAGCTACTTCCCGAAATGATTCCATGTCAGCCAATTCTTTTTTGGTACAGTAACACAATATTCCTTTTATCTTCTTCTGATGTTTTCTAGATCATTCAGAATTTTGCCCACTGCATCCTTCAGTATTAGAACTCAAGCTTTGAATTTGTTTTTAAGTTCTTTCAGCTTGAGAAACGCCAAGTGAGTTCTCCTTTTGTTTTCCTACTCCAGCTCTTTGCACATATTTTTATAATACTTTGTCTTGTCGGGGCTACTCTTTGAATTTGCTGTTGATCTCCGTCACTTCAGCGATTTTTCCTTTTGTTTGGGACTTTCAGTGTTCTAGTGGAATTCTCAGAGTCTCCTGTGACATCATTGTGGTCTTTTCTTTCTCTTTGTAATGTCCTTTTGCCTAGTGGTAAGGAATTGTGCTGTCTCCCCAAAGGTATGTGATTCAAATCCACCAGAGGCACTGCAGGAGAGAGAGGGGCATCCTCCTCCTCCTCCCGTGTAATTTATTGCCTCTGAAAACCTACTAGAATGTCAGCTAGAAGTTGGCTCGCACTTGACAGTTTAAAACAAGTAAAGAATATATACTTGAAGCATTGTGCTCTTTTAAGATCTACTTATATGGGATCTAACTGACAACAGTAACTGAAGGAGATTCTATAGGAAATTTAAAGAGCAATGAGTTTATGTTAATGGGAAGAACCACTCAAAAAAGAAGGTGAGACTGTTTACACAGCTGGAAGAATATAAGCAATGTTGTTAAAGTATATATGCAGAAACTTAAACTGGTTTATATTCTTCTATAAATATCAGAACGATAAAGAGAAAAAAGAAATAGTTCTAATTTAAAGTTCAGAAACATAAATATCAAGTGGCATATGCAGAATCTGAAGATGAATTTCCTGGCTTTACTGCTTATAAGATTAGTAACTTTGGGTAAATTACTAATTTCCTTGTGCCTCAGTTATTTCATCTGTAAAATGGAATAAATAATAGAACTGAGTGGCAACACATACTTCTGTTATGAGATTTCAGGGAATAATACCCATAAAGAGTAGAGTCTTGGGCAAAAAGACCCTAGAAAATGTTAGCTGATATTATTATATGATTACAACTACGTTGAAAATAAATCACAATGTTGGAAGAAAAGTTCATGAAAAATGTTATCCATTGCTGTGTTTGACTAATTAAAGCACCGGTCATTTTCTTCTTTTTCTTTTTTTATTCCATTGATTTTAGGTGCCCATTCTCATAGATACAACAACCTTCAGTTGAGTTGTGAATGCCATGAATCTTAATCCCAGGAAGGAGCTGGCAGATCAACATTTTAAAATTAAGTTGGAGCTAATTACAAGTAGAAATCATTAAACCACTGCTTCTGATCACTGTATGGTCATTTCTAAAAGAGACAAGAGAGGCTCTAGCAGATAGTTTTCTCATAGTATCTGAACCATTAAGCTGCCAGGACAACACTCTGACTTGCGCTTCTCATCACAGTAAAAGCAAGATTTCACTAGTGGAAAGCACCGGTGACTGGTAAGAAAGTAGCCATCCATTCCCTAAGTCCATTCCATCTCATAGTGTCAGAGTAGAACTGTGCTCCATAGGATTGTCAGTGGCTGATTTTTCAGAATTAGATCACAAAGCTTTCCTCTGAGATGTCTCTGGTAGACCTGAACTTCTGACTTTTCCAATAATGGCAAATTCCCCCAGCCAAGAATGCCCTCCTCCCTATAGGGCCTTGCAAAGAGGTTCCCCCCCCCCTTTTTTTTTTTGCAAGAAAGGATCTTTGTAGATCTTTCAAGCAAGAGCATGCAATCTTCATCCTCAACAGTTACAGAAAATTAGGATAGCAGTCAAGGGTATTAGTTGAGAAACAGTCTTGGTGGTAGGAAAGTGGTAAGAGGGGGGAAGATCATGAAAATACACTAATCCGCTCCAGCTCTCCCCTGTAGGAATTCCTTCTTCCAGGGTGGCAAGTCCATCTGCTCTGTTTACACACCTGGACCTGGTGAAGAAGATTTTGAGGAGAGTGTCTCTCTGACCGTTTGAGGAATAATTTCTGCTTTTAAGCAGCATGCTACAGACAAGCCTTCAAAGAAATATCAGAAGTCAAGTGTAGTATCTGTCTTCATTTAATACTGCTTGAAGCTTTTCATGTAACAAAAGAGGGTGGGCCAGCACTATCTCACATAGTGGGAGCCCAATCTTCCTCTGTCGGTACCACACCAAAAGAGCTTTCCCAACATTTTAAATATTTGATCTACCTAATATAGGCAATTAATGTCCAGATAAGTAAAATAAGAATGCAATAACTATCTGCATGTTTATTTTCTCATACTATACAGAGGAAGGGAATTGGTAAGTTGTAATTTTGCTTTGTTATTGTTGTTGATTGCTTTCGAGTCAAGCTCAACTTATAGCAATCCTATAAACAAAAGGCCTGAAGCCTTTCTGTAACTATCGACATTTATTAAAGTTCATAGAGCTTCTGGAGGCATGTTGTTTAGGAAGTGGATTCTGCTCCGACTTTCAAAATTATACATTAGTATTATTTTTTATAGACTGAATAGAAATGTGTCAAATGTAAAGAATATCAATATTTTTCTTTATCATTCTCTTGTGGTGTTGGAATTAAACCTCGGAGACAGAACATGTGTCTCCGTTGTTCATTACTGGCGTCTAGCATGGTGCCTGGCCCTAAAAAATTTCTACTGACTAAATGGATGATTAATGAACAAACGAGTGACATCACCTTCTAGTGGGTATGCTGGGCTGTGGGCATGCATAATGAAGAGTCTCACTCCCAGAAGTTCACTCTAGTGATGGAGTTGAACACACAAACATAAAATTACTCAAATGCAGCATGACAAATTCCTAAAATGATACCACTAATAGTATTCACATTTCAGTTTCTTCCTTACTTCAGGAACTTCTACATTAACAGCATATAATCTCTTCCTAAAACACTCACACTCTAGTCTGGAAAACAAACATGAGGCAAGGACAGGCTGATACCACTTGAAAAGCAAAACACACATGCACACGGTAGAGGGGGGCACAGTACAGATTAAGCACTCAGAGACTGTGTCATCAGGCAGTCGGAGCTCACAAAGCTGTGTAACCTTGGGCAAATTACTTAATCTCTATAATGGAGGAAATACTAATCCCAGCTCAAGAGGTTGTTATGAGGATTTAAATGAGTTCATGTTTATTAAATACTCAGGGCAGTATGGGGTGGGGGTGGGGGAAGGGGAGGAGACCAACACAGAAAAACACCTATTGCCATTAAGTGGGTTCTAACTCATAATGACTTTGGGTTTCAGAGGCTGTAAATCTTTATGGAAAGAGACTGTGCATCTTTCTTCTAGGGAGTAGCTAGTGGATTCAAACCACTGACCTTTTTAGTTAGCAGAGTGACACATCACATGCTATGACCACCAGGATTCCTTCAGGACAGTGCCCATTATGTACTAAATAACAAATACAAATACATGTTTCCTGTGTTATTTGACATTTTCTATTATTATTATTATCGTGTGTGTGTGTGTACACCATCAAATTGGATCTGACTGGTACAGGAGGAGATTGTCCTTCCTTCTCCAGCAGAGTATCTGGTGGATTCGAACTGTGCACCTCTGCGATTGCAGTGCAGCTTCTTGTCACTAGGCCACCAGAGTTCCCTTATTATTTAAGTTTCCATCAAGAATGATCTGCTTGGCTTTCCCTTTGGCAGATCTCACTCATCCCTCTGGCTCTCCTTTGACAGACCAGTTGATTTACCTCTAAACTGTGGGCTTTAGTTAGTAAGGGACAACAGTTTGATTCCTATCTGTTTATGGAAAAATAACAAAAGTTTCAGAGAATGGAGAAAATAATCCCAAAGTAGAGAAACACCTACACCAGGAATTTCAAATACATTTTTAAACAACTCATACTTCTTTCTCCCGGGTCCAATGCAGACATTGTTAGTTAGTTCAGTGTGCTTTCCAATTAGGTAAGAACCTTTTCTAAACATAGCCAAAGCAGTGACTACTAACCAATTCGATGTAATATAGGCCCTACTGGCCATCTCTAATCTAAATATTACCTAGTGGCCAGCTTCAGGGTTGTTTCACCAATTTGCCTTCCAAGCTCCTTGCTGCCTGGAACCACACCTCAAATACCCTTCTCCCCTGACTCATGTCCAACTCCCAAAATCTTCTCCTAACCCATATTTTGCTGTCCATTGTGGGATTTTCAGAAGGTCTGAAACGTCTAAGCACAAAGTGCAGAAGAAAGGGCTCAGGCTTTGTGCACTATCCACAGCCAGCAGCCAACCCTGTGACCTCAGCTATGCAAATTATTTAACCTCTCTGAACCTCAGATTTCTCCTTGGTAAACAGGAGGAGTAAAGAGAGGACTGAGGACTGTTGTATGTTGTTTATTGTTATTATGTACCATCAAGTTGGAACCGACCCATAGCTTATCCTCCAACAGGTTTTCAGAGGCAATTAATCACATGTGATGAGATGAGATTGCCCAACTTTCTCCTGTGGAGTAACTGCTGGGTTTGAAATGCATGCCTTTGGGTTGGTGATGCAACTCCTTACCATCAGGTCAAATGCACTCAATGTCATTAGAACAAGCCCTAGTTCTGCTAGTCTTAAAATCTGCAGGGCCCTTTCATGCCCCAGGTACTAAAACAAAACCAAACCCTTTGCTAATAGAACAGATTACAACTCACACCGATCCCCCACCTTGTTTCTGAAGATGATAATCTTCAGAAGGAGGAGTTTGCCCATCTTTCTCTGGCAAAGCAGCTAGTGGATGCCAACCACTAACCTCTTAGTTTGCACTGCAACACATACTGTATTATCCCACCTTCTCTTAGCTAGGCTCCTTCTCCCAGGATAGCAAAAAATACTTGCCTGGAAAAAGCGTGGATGTTCCTGCTTAAGCTACTGTTGCCCGCACTCAAACGCACATACTGATTGCAGACGAGCATCTGGTCAGACACTCCTGGGAAGAGGTAGAGGCTGGTGGAGGTAGAGACACTCCATGTGCCTTCACTGATCCCACTAGGAAACAATGAGAGTGAGGGTACAAGGGCCCTTTTGCTCTAAGAAATGAAGAAGGATCCCTTTTCCTGCCATCTTGGTTCAGACTGATTGTCTGCAACTACTGACTCCTGGAGTCAATCTCAATATTTTGTCCCATTACTTCATATGGAGTCCTGGTGGCACAGAGATTAAGAGCTTGCTGCTAAACACAAGGTCTGCAGTTTGAACCCACTCGTTGCTACAAAGGAGAAAGATGAGATATCTCCTTTTGCAAATATTTACAACCTTAAAAACCCTATAAGAGCAATACTACTTTTCCTGTAGAGTCCCTGTTGTTGTTATGTGCTGTCGAGTTGGAATAGCCTCATAGTTGACCCTCCAGTAGGTTTTTAGAGTCTGTGAATGATGTGGGAAGAGATTGTCTATATTTCTCTCTGAGTTCAGTTTGTAGATTCCAACTGAATGCCTTTGGGTTGGCTGTTCAATTCTTCACCTGCTAGTCCACCAGAGCTCCCTCAAGGACTCCAGTGATGGCACAAAGGCTACACACACTGGACAACCAGGCAAAAGGTTAGTGCTTTGAAATCACCCAGAAACACTTTAGGAGAAAGGCCTAGAGATCGACTTCTGAAAGGCCATGGCCTTGAAAATCCTATGAAGCAGTTCTGCTCTGCACACAAGGTTGCCATGAGCTAGAATCAATTAGATCGCAACTGATACGAACAGTGCAGTTCAAGGAGCCTGGACAACACAGCCACAGCATGGGCTTTACTGTTTTTAAAAATGTTGATGATTTGAACTTGACCAGTTCTCTCTCTTTCACTGCTACTGAGTCAGAATCAAATCATAGCCGACTTGCCAGTTAGTTTTCTGAGGCTCAAATCACATGGGAAGAAACTGTCCATTTTTTTTCTCCCTCACAGCCACTGGTAGATTCGAACAGCCTGTCTTTGGATTGACAAGACAACTGCTTACTCACTGGTCCACCAAACCCTGGAAATCTGCTTGTGAAAAGATTGTTGTTTCTGGTTACAGCCATTAGGAACATTATGGAGTACTGCACTCTGTCAGTCATAAGGTTAAATAATTCATATGGTTCTAAGAGTTAGAATTGACTAAACAACACATTTGGGGTTTTGGTTGGGCCCCACTTCTACCACGAATGTTATTCCTCAAGAAGTTGGGCCTTGGCCTCTCCCTTCAAGCCCAGACTGCTTTTGACAGGAGTAGGCCTGAGGCCCCTCACCATCATGGAGAGGAGCAGCTCGGTGCCCTTCAGAACTAGCCCACGCTCAGATGAGGCAAATCAGTCAAGCACTGGCTTCTCTCAGTCAGCCACGCAACAGCTTTGCCACCCTCCTGTTGTCCAGCAGTGAGCTGATATTTCATCAGCCAGTCAAGAGTCACCAAGGCGAACACCACACAAGGCTGTTCTTCCTGGAGCAAGCCTGTGATTCAACAACTCCAAACCCGCTGCCCTTCATGTTAAAGGCTCTGTCACTATTTCTCTTCTGAACGTTTAAAAGTCAACTGGGAAAACAAAATCAGTTCGGGCAGAAAGCTGCCTCACATGCCTTCCCTACCAAACCCAACCCACTGGCCTAGAGTCAATTCCGGACGCACAGAGACCATATAGTATAGAACAGAACTGCCCCAGAAGGTTTCCATGGCTGTCAATCTTTCCAGAAGCAGACACCATATCTTTATTGGAGCTGCTGGAGTGTGTAAACCCTAACATTTGGTTAGCAGCTGAGTGCTTAACCCCTGTGTCACCGGGGTTCCTTTATATGCCTTGTTGTTGGGTGATGCTGACGGTGGAGCTGTTTCTAAGTCACAGGAACTTTACCTCTGAAACATGACCTATGGTCACTTAATTCCAAATCATGGTCATCCTCCTTGGTTCCTGAGACTCACATCCCTTTCCCTTAGCAGCCCCCCACCCAAGACCCTCTGCCACCAAAGCTCATTCTATATGCCCTATGGGAAAGCAAGTCCATGCAAAGAGAGCTCAGAACAGGACAGCTAACCTCTTTCACAGAGAGGGAGGGTGGAAGAGAGAGAGAGCTCAGCACTGAAATCTTCACCAATTTAATGCCTACATTAAAACTGGGTTTGTGTGAAGTGCAGTCGCTTAATTGTTCCTAATAAATATCCCGGGTAAATTTAAGACAGACTATTGCAGTAGCTTCCCAAGAATCACAAGCCATATATTACTAGGAAGTGCTTTAGGGCATTATTTGCTGAGAAAGGCATTACATAAATTGAAACTCCTTTTGCTCAGAGCAGAGTCCTGAAAGTTCATGCAGGGAGAAACATTTCTCACCGCGCACAAACTGTGAACAGTATATAAAATTAAATTTTCTGATTAAAATCTGCATTGTTGGACCTCCTGCTGATTGCCACCATTTTGCTGAAATAAGATACTATTTGTGGTAATGGCAGCGAGGGGAACCTGTTATCATTGATTGTAAACTGGCTTCACTCCTACTGCTTAAAAATCTGGAGAGCTCTATTGTGCAAACATTGCATTTTCCGTATAAATATTACAGGGCAAAGCTTTACTACTGACTCATCAGGCAAGGTGCAAGCCGGTTTACAATCTGACCCCATCAGCCCTTGAATCTGCAGCACTGATACTGGGCTGCAGTTAGAATGCTTCAGGCAGGAATAGAAGACAAGCATGCATAATCAGGTGCTGGGTTGTTTGTTTGGTTTTTGGTGTGTGTTTTTTTTTCCTTTAATTTAAAACTTCTTTTTCTTCACAAGAGCGTTATTATTTAAAAGAGTAAGGAAGATAAAGGAGAAAAAAAATTACTAAGAGGAGTTCAAAATTCAAACAGCCCACCCCTTACTCTCACCCCAGCCTCCAGAAAACCTACAGCATGTTCTTATGTAGATTTATCTGCCACCTTCTATCTTCCCCACCCCCATCTCCAACCCCTGAGCCCTAGTTCTGAGAGTTAGTCTTGTGAAAAATCAACTAAGGACTCTACAAAGCATTACTGATAGAGAAGTCCAATCTAGTAACTTCATTTTATAAATGCAGAAACTGAAACAAAATTATTCCCTCCCCAAAGAAGATGTGTACTCAGAATTGGAACCCCAAGAGGATTGACTTTTCATCTTTGATTTCCTCCTAGCTTTCAGATTATAAGTAAGCTCTCTCCAAAATTCAACATCAGTCGGGCGCACTTAAATATTTTTCATTGCCTTCAAACCACTATAATAGATTGTCCTTTTCTTTCATTTTATAAACTATTTTGTTGCTCGGGTAATAACTTTGACTCACAAAGAAAAAGGAGAAGAGAGAAAGAAGAAAGATTTAGGAAATGATTGATCCATAGCTGTATATCTCATATTTTGACAAATAAAATGAAGCCAAAATGAACTGATTTCTTAAGGACTAAGTAGTCTGAATAGAACAAATCTCACCAAACCCTTTCCTAGCAAAGATCATTAAGTGTGCAGGTAAAGTCAGTCCTAGAGCACAGTAAACTACACAGCTTCCTCAGAGAGAGAAATATGGGGAACTAGGTTGAGGGTCATCAGTACACAAAGATCAGATAATCAAAGGCAGGGCCCACCTAAAAGGCACAAGGACAAAATGAACAAGGTCTCTTTCTCTATACTTCCCCTTCTCTCGCTAACCCTGTCCCCCTCTCTCATAAACACACACTCCATGTAGGACTCAGAATGTCCTTTTTCACCTTCTTTTTCCTAAGAGCTAGTCCAATGTATTCATACTCATTAGGCTAAGCTGGTCTCACCTTGAGGAAATGATGTGGAGATGGAAACAGGAAGTCCAGAAGGATTTTCTCCAACCTTATCTCCTGTAAATTGCTCTGCTTATGGTGTAGAGCATTTGGAGAAAATATTTATTATTATTATTATCATACCTACCTCTGTTTCAATTGCATAATGACTAACAGAAGTAAAATAATTACAAATCCATGAGTTAGTGTTCTTTGAAAATTATTTTACCAGCAGTCTTTGCTCCCTTTAAGCTTCTCGTATGTATTTTAGTCTTTTATAGTTTCTATAAATCTAAATTAGGTTTCCTACGACACGCAATGTCATCTATTGACTTTCACTTGGATCCACAAGCAACACCCACAGTAACAGCAGTCAAAAGAGGGGATAAATAATGTACACAGCATTGAAACAGAGGAGAGAGAGAACTGTATAAAAGAAATACATGATTAGGTATTATTGGCATGACAAGAGTCCAGAATAAGAGCTGCATTGTAAAATGGTACAGGGGGCGGGGGGAAATCGACTGTATAACAATGAAAGAACTTTTTTTCCCAAAGAAAAAAGCAAACTGGGGGGAGGGGGGACATGGAGGAAAATGTGCAACAATGAATGAATGGAAATCCAAGTTCTTTATAAAAAAAAAAAAAGACACTGATGCCCATTAAATCCTTAATGTCTGTGGTTAACAGAGCCCTTCTTAGAACTCCTTACACATCCCTGCTCCCTCCTTTGTGGTTGTAGGGTTATTAAAGATCAGGTGATGAATACAGTAAAAATAATGAAATATGAGTGAAAAAATATTTCTGAGGAAAAGAAAGAAAATAATTTGGCAGGGGAAATGTAGTAAAAAAGTAGAAATATAGCCAGTTTGAAAAAATAAAAATCTGTCATAAAAAAAAAAAGGAAAGACACATTGCACTTGGAAAATCTGTTTCCAAAATCATCTTTAAAGTGATGAAGAGCTACAATGTGAGTTTGCCTGATACAAGCCATGGGTTTTCCAAATACTTCATATGCATGTGAAAATTGGACAGTGGCTAGGAAGACTGAAGGATTGATGCCTTTCAATTGTGTTGATAAAGAGAATCCAATATTGCACATACTACCAAAAGAACAAACAAATCTCTGTTGGAGACTGCGCATCCAGAGTGTTCCTCAGAGGTAAGAATAGTGAAACTACTTCTCACTTTGGGCATGTTGTCAGGAGGGGTCAGTCTTTAGAAAAAGACATCCTCTGGGAAAGGCAAAAGGGTCAAAAGAAGGGAGGAAGACCTTCAAGAATACTGACTGATACCATCACTACAACAAGGGGCTTGAGCATGACACAGATTGTGCTGATGGCCCAGGATTCACCTATTGTTCACAGGGTCTCTATGAGTTATAGTTAACTCAACAATAAATAACCAGCAACAATAAACATGATCATTAAGTGAAGGAGGGGAAAGAAAACCTGTTCCTGTTCCTCTTTTTACTTACTACCCATATGCATGAATCTATTTGAAAACAAGTAAGACAGTTGCTTTATATTCATTCATATGTATTTTTCATTTCCCTCCATGCCTCACTCACTTTTTGCCCTTCTCCAGGTTATCTAGCGTCCTTCCCTGTTGCCTACAGGACACTGCTTTCCAAAGGATTCCTTCCTTCCTTTAGTCTCATGTTCTCTCAAAAAAAAAAAACAAACCCAAAAAAGTCAAACTCAATGCTGTCAGGTCAGAATTGACTCAGGGATGGCCTTCCATTGGATTTCTATGTTTGTAAATCATACAGGAAGAGATTTCTCCTCTTTGTCTCACAGAGTTGCTGGTGGGTTTAAATGGCCAGAGAAGAATAGCCTTTGGTTGAGCAGTGAATCATCAGATTAGAGCATCAAAGCTCCCTATAGTCTCTTCAAGTCTTCACCAAAGATGAATGTTCAAACTTTGCCATACTTTTGTTCTCAGTGATAACTCAGTGACTTCTTTGGACAGCAGTCAACTGCCTATTTGTTTAAGTGGAGTCGTCAACAACATTTCAGTGACTTTTCATCACTTATAGCAAGAAAATGAACTTCCGTCCCTGTATAGAGCATCAAAACTCAAATATATCCGAAACGATTCAAGATTCATAGTGTGGCTTAGCTAACCATGCTCTTCTCCAAGTGCCCTGGTGAACACAGAGATTGGTAAGCACAGCTAGAGATTTGGCATAGGCTGACAAAGGGGCAAGAGGAGATGAATTAGGGTAAAGAGAAAGTTTAGGGAGTAGTGGTTTTGTGTCAACCACACTTTTTCCCCTTCAAGGTCCTCATGACTTAGCTGTATACTGAAAGACTAGACAAGGAGATCCGGGGTAAGAGTGGAAGTCCGGATAGGAAATGGCAAGCCTGGTCTCCATTTCAAGGAAGAAGTTCATTTAAAAGCATGAGGGCACAGTTCTGAGGGTATGGGGGATGGATTAAATTGACTGGAGAAGATGTTATTCTCTTTCTCTCTCTGATCTTCCTTTCTAGTTATCTCGAGATTGTTGAGAGAGTTCCTAGTGACAAGGTTTTAAATGGCCTCTGCTACAATCTGTGAAGGCCTCCCAGTGGTGGACATCCAAAGTAATGAGTGTGCTGTATCTTGAAAGCCAGATTCACTTGATTTCTCCTCTGATATTACCAAGTTTATCCCTGTAGAAAAGGAATTTCTCTCTATTGCCAGCCCATGGAAACTTTCTGAAGAATGAGAACATGGCTGGCCATCAGCCAACTCTATCCTTTATTGGTTTCCAAAGAGAAGAGCCAACTCCCATCTCTCAATGAAGCCATGCTATCTCATTACAGATTATACAGATGCTCCTGTTTTATCAGGCAAATAACATTGGCTAGAAACTGTCTTCCTCAACCACGGTGGGCTTGTTGGAATCCTGTCATTTGCCAGAAGTGAGAAGAGAGTCCACTGGCTCTAAGAAGTCACGCACCTCCCTCATTTTCTACCTCTCCATCTCTACTTCTTTCTCTTGGTAGCTTTCTCTTTTGCCTTCATTTTGTTTGTCCCCCCCCCCACCACCACCACCACCACCGCTTCCTGAGTTCTAGCTCTTTCTTTTGGGTTGGCAGACACCAGAGGGCAACATAATCTCACCTATTTTTCAGTTCTCCCATTTTACCAGTAGAGGGACATGTTTGAGATAATTTACAAAAACTAGGTTTGTGGAACTTATTTTGAAATATGGAATCAGCCAGTGCAATAGAACAGTTCTCTCAAAAGCATCCTGTGCCAAGTCATTCTGTTCCAGTTGGTAAATAATCTGTTATAAACCTGTTTAAATGCATATTAACTCACTAGAGCGCGACACTGGAAAAATTTGCTCCAGGCTGTATTTTGCAAAGACACAGAATTTTTACATAATGTGAAGTCTAAGATGAAACCAAAAGAAGTCATACTTTTTCAAGGTAATGCTGACACCCTATCCCTTACATACTTATCTCAGCATATCTTGTTTGTAATTTGTTTCAGAAGTAATTGCTAAGGCCTTGGGCCCTGAACATCTTGTTTGAACACGAGTCATTTCAGCAATATAGGTGCTTTGAGGATACACATGGACTTAATTGGGAAGGTTACACTGAGGCAATCAGAACAACTGATAATGGGCCAAACAGTAGTCTTCGGATAGAAAAGTCTCCAAGCAGTCCATGTTATAAGTTCATACAAGGAACAAATTCCACCATACTTTTCTCATTCTACCACACGTACTGTAGAAATTAGAGATGATGCTATTTGAAAAATGTTTAGAAAGGAATGATTCAGAAATTTAACTATGTCATTGGCAATTGAACAAATAACCATCTTGACCCACTTTGTTTGTTGCTGCTTTTTCATCATTGCTCTCAAGTCAGAATCAACACATAGCTGACCCACCAGCAGGTTTCCAGAAACCATAAATTGCTTGGGAGATTGCCTATCTTTCTCTAATAGGAATCAACTATTTGCCTTTGGGTTGGTAACACAACCCCTTACCCATTGGGCCCACAGATAGTTTATAAATACCTAAAAATGGAGACAACAGGGAGATAAACACTCTACTCAACCCTTATGGATTGTTTCTAGTTTCCTGGCGTAGCTATCTTCTGCTTGATATCCACATTTGACCTTTTCCAAAGTCAGAGTTTTGTAGAGTGTATGATCCTATCCATCTTCTGATAACTTTTAAAATTCTAGTTGTTAAATTTATCCATATGAATTTGTTTTCATTTCTTCATCAACTCCCTTTCTTTGATTAAGGTTCTAAGATTCCAGAGTAATATACAGGCATGTATTACACATTTATGCCTGAGGTTTCTGAGACCTTTTCAGCCAATTTGGATAGATTCAGGAATGAGTGGAACTTCCTGGTTGGCCATCTCCTACCAAGAACGGTGCAGCTGCCTTAAAATGATTATACTTTTCTATGTGTGCTTTCAATTGTTTCCTTTGCACATGAAAATTGGACCATGAATAAGGATGACAGAAGATGTTATCAACACCTTTGAATTGTGGTGTTAAAGAAGAGTACTGAATATCTCATGGATTGTCAAAAGAACAAACTAGTCTATCTTGGAGCAAGAGCAACCCCAGCATTCTTTAGAGGTAAGCAGAAGGAAACTTTATCTGACACACTGTGGACATGATGTAAGGAGGGGCCAGTCATTGGGAAAAGACAACATGCTGGAAAGAGTTGAGGGTCATCAAAGAAGAGGAAGATCTTCAAGGAGATGAACAGATACAGTGACTGTAACAATAGGCTCACACCTGCACATCAGAAATTATGAGGATGCCAAAAGCTAGGGTGAAGTTTAGATCTGCTGTTGAAAAGATCGCTATGAGTTGTAGTCTACTTAATGGCACCTAACAATAACAACATGTGTACATATGTTCTTTTTCTTACACTCAAACTATACACATTTACCCCTTTCCTGCAGTAGGTAACCTTTGTCCAAGAGGCTAGAAGAATCTCTATTCCAGTTCCTTAATCTGACTCTCAGCATCATTAAAAATATTTTTTATTATGCTTCATTCATGTACATTTTACCCCACTCCCTCCATCCACCCACCAAATTCTCTGACCTCGTGACTTCCTCCCCCCACCACCGTCTGCTCCTCTTCCCCCTCTCCTTTCCTCTACGTATGTCCATACAGATCTCACTGGCTATTCTTCTGGTTTTATCATGGTCCTATTCAGTATTTGTTTTTATGAGCCTGAATTAGTTCACTCTTAAATATTCTTAAAAGCACTTTCATGCAGAAAATCTTTTCACCTAAGAAAGACATCTCAATTTTAGAGCAGTCCACATGAAACCAAATTAAAGCACACAGAAAAATAAATAATTCAGGCCTCCTCCACATTTCTTTTCCAAAGTGGAAGGTTCATCCCATTTGGGGGACATAATTTCTAATAAATCTATCATTACTTTTAAATAATGCAAGCAAATCCCTGTGATCACTGGCTAGTAGAAAGCTCTCCCAAAATAAGTGATTTTCCAAGTCTTCCTCTTTCTGATTTCTAAAATACACAAAATTCTTCATATCTCATGATCAACTAAATCATTCATGTTGTGAATATCTTATGCCTCTAAAAATTTCATAATCCTAGCCAATTTAGGTGTTAAGACATTCTTTTAGAGTTAATTTATTATTCATATTTTGGTATGGATGACTTCTACAAAATGCTGACTATCTATTACTTTTCAACAGCCCATTTAAAGGCTTGTCCATCTAATTTTTAGGTATTCCTTGAACACCCATGAAGAAAATGAAACTTTCTTTGTTGTAGCAGCTAGCTGAACTGATCTCTTACAATGTGAGACATCTTCAAAACTTTTTTCCTTCATTCTTAGATGAATCACCTGATCCAAGATACATGCTTGACCCATAATTCTCTCCAGTCAATATATCACTTTACAAAATACTTAGTTCAGCTAAAGCATAAGGAATTACATGTATAAAATAAGCAGGGTTTCTTAACTAAGCACAGTGTTCCGAACTAGGAAGTTGTATTTAATGACATTTTTACAAAGGTGAGGGCAACAAGATGGTGTGACCTACTTTGAGAGAAGACATAGGATAATTTGCTAAACCTGTTAGTACCTTAGAGCCTTAGGCTTATAGACTCCACCTTAGTCTCCAAGAAAAACCAGAACCCCTTAATGAACCCAACATGTTACTCAATAGCCACGAGGACTCACTCCTCTTTTATGTAAAAGTGATCTTGAATTCTGACAAGCTGTGAGGGTCATTAAGAAGGAAGGGAGCTCTGGTGGCTTAGTGGTAAGAAGTTGTGCTGCCAACTTAAAAGCACACAGTCTGAATCTACTAGACGTTGCAAGGGAGAAAGACGGTCAGTCTTCTTCTACATCATTTACTATTTCTGAAAATCCACTGTAGGATCAGTTATGAGTCAGTTCTAATTTTTTAAGACATACCAACAGCAACTATAAATTAACAAAATTATTTGTCACAGAGTATTTTTGTTAGAAAAGGTCTTCCATCTAAAGGCTCTTCAAAAACATTACTTTTTGCATTAAAGAAGTATACTTTCTGCATTGCTGAAGATTATTTATCCATAGTAATTTTTATTTATTCTGTTTCGTTGTTGTTGAGAACAAATACAACAAAACCTAAACCAGTTCAAGATTCCTACATATACAGTTCTATGATACATATGATGTTCTTCAAGTCATGCATCCATACTCACTCTCCTTTTCTGAGCTGTTTCAGAAACAGCTTCAGCTTATTCGGCTCCATAATCAACACTCTTGGTACTAGCAATCAAGAAATCAAAAGAAGAATTGCTCTGGAGAAGGCTGCTGTCAGGGACCTCTCAAAAGTGCCGAAGAGCATTAATGTCAATCTGGAGACAAAGCCACATCTAATTCAAGCCATGGTCTTTGCAATTACTTACTATGCATCAGAGAGCTGGACAAGGACGAAAGATGACAGAAGAAGAATTGATGCCTTTTCACAACAAGATAAATAACCCAATTTAAAAATGGGCACAGGATATGACACTTTACCAAAGAAAACATTCAGATGGCCAACAAGCACATGAAGAAATGTTCAAAATCCCTAGCTCTAGGAGAGATGCAAATCAAAACAACTATGAGATATCCTCTCACCCCAGTAAGAACAGCAAAATTTAACAGAGCAGTAAACATCAAATGCTGGCGAGATTGAGAAGAAACTGGAACCCTTATCCACTGTTGGTGTGAATGTAAAATGGTGCAAACACTATGGAAGGCTGTATGGCGCTTTTCTCAAAAAGTTACAAATAGAAATAACATTTGACCCAGCAATTCCACTATTGGGAATTTACCCTAAAGAAACCCTAACTGCCACCCAAGTGGATATATGTACACCCATGTTTATGGTGCCTTAGTTTGCAATAGCAAAGAGCTGGAAACAACCCAAATGCCCATCAACAAACATATGGATAGAGAAGCTACTATGCAGCATTGAAAAATAAGGAACTCACGAAATATTATACAAAATGGGTGACCCTGGAGGACATTATGCTGAGTGAAATATCTCAGTCACAAAAGGGCAAATATTGCATAGGGTCGCTGTTATAAAACAGGACTGACATCCGGGTTGAAAGAAGACAGAGAAGGAGGAGATGAATGATGTATACTGCATTGAAACAGATGAGGGAGAAAACTGCTTAAAAGGGATATATGATTGGTTATTATTGTTATGACAGGAGTCCAGAATGAAGGCTGCACAATGGATTAGATTTGGGGGAGGAGGGACTGCATAACAATGGAAGACTTTTTCTTTTACTTTTCAATGAGAAGAGTGAATTGGGTGCAGGGGGTGGGCAGAGAGAAAAGTGCAACAATGAATGAATGGAAACCCTAAGCTCTGTAAACTTTCATTAAAATTAATTACAATAAAGGGGGCGAGAAGAATTGATGCCTTTTGAGCTGTGGTGCTGGAGAAGGGTATTAAACATACTATGGACTGCCAAAACAACAAACAGGCTTATCCTGAGAAGGTGAAACCAGGCTGCTCCTTGTAGGTAAGGATTTTGAAGCTTCATCTCATATACTTTAGGCATGTGACCAGGAGGGACCAGTCCCTGGAGAAGGACATCATGCTTGGAAGGGGAGAGGGACAGAGCAGGAGAGGAAGACCTCAGATGAGATGGATTGACACAGTAACTGGGATAATGGGGGTAGGTGTTTTGGAGACAGTGGGACTGGCTCAGTATAGGGCAGGATTTGAAGCTATTGTGCATAGGGTCACAATGAGTTGCATGTGACTGGATAGCACATAACAACAACAACAATGAGTGTTATGTTTTCATTTTCAGAATAATTATTCTAGATATGTTGTTTGTTGTGTGCCTTTGAATGGGAACCAACCCATAGCTGACCCTCCAGCTATGGTCAAACCATGTGTCATACATTCTGCTGTTTTCTTTAGCTCCCAAAGGTAGCTTTGGTGGCTAGTTTGTTGGAAATGCTCTGTTAACCAAAAGGCCATATCTCCTGGCAGTAGGAATCTACCAGCCTCCCTTGGCCAGGAAGAGGGCAGGGAAGACGGTGAAGATGGGCAATCTCCTCCCACATGATTTACAGCCTTTGAAACTGACTGGAGGGTCAGCTAAAAATAGATTCCAGCTTGACGGCAATGAGTCTGAATGAATTTTAACTTGATCCAGACATCCAGATCCCAGTAATCTAGGGCCTAAAAATGTAAGTACTGATGATAAATAATAATTCTTGTTTTGTCAGGGGAAGCTACTTTAATTTACATCATGGTAACAACTGATCCCATTTTGTATTATTTTTAATACCAAAGTTTATATGTAGTGAAAGTCTTCTCTTGTACTTTTTTGTTTGCTTATGAGTTTAAAAGCATAACAATTTGACTTTTTTTCATTTTTCTTTCAGTCTAATAAGCTAAACCTGCTCTCAATTCTGTTTCCATTCCTTTATCATCTCTAAGTAAATAAGAGTCCCTGTGTGATTCAAATGGTTAACTCACTGAACTGCCAACCAAAATACTGGGGACTCAAGTTTACTCAGAGGCATCTGGGTGGGGGGGGAACTAGCCTTTGAAAACTACAAAACACAATTCTCCTCTGACACATATGGAGTCACTATGAGATATAACGGATGCGACGGCAACTGATGGGGATAAATAGTAAATAAGAGGTGCTTTCTGCTTGATACTAGCCTAAAGTATTTTCCTTTTTTATAAAAAATTGGGGGTTTTGTTATTTGAGTGAAAGTTTACAAAGGATTTTTTCCATTCCATCATTTATAGACATTTTGTCCTATAACATGAATTATGCACCTACAATATAGCGTACTTATCCCATTTGCTCCCTATAATTTCATTTCCATCAACTTTTCTATACTATCCCTTCCTGCCTTCAGGCTTTACCCTTGGGAAAATGCTACCTTTTTGCTTGGTTATTCTAAAGAGTTGGCAACTTTCTGTGTACTTTTTAGGCCTCTGTCCATTGGTTGAATGAAAGCTGATCCATAACCACTGTTATAAAGGAGGACTGACCAGGGCATTTGGGGGAGACTAGGAAAAGAGTGGCTAGATAATGAACATTGCATTGAAACAAATGAAGGGAAGAACTGATTAAAAGGAATACATGATGGGTGGAGAGAGGGGTGGGTAAAGGAAATGGGAAACATTAAAAAAAAGGAATATATGATTAGACATTATATGTATGACTAGACATTATATGTATGACAATAGTCCAGAGTAAGAGGTGCACTGTAAAGTGAACTGGAAGAGAGGAAAGGGTGGGGGAAATTGTGCAACAATAAATGAACATTTAAATAAAAAGGAAAGTGAATTCAGGAGGGGAAGGGAGGAGGAATGAATGAAAATCCAACTTAAAGTGATTTTATATAAAGTACTAAAGAGCAACAATGTGAGTCTGGAGACCAAGTTGCGCCTGATCTAGGCCATAGTCTTTGCTATGCATCAGACAGCTGGACAATGACTAGGAATGAGAGAAGGAGAATTGATACCTTTGAGCGGTGGTGTTGGAGAAGAGTGTTAAATATACCGTGGACTGCTAGAAGAATAAACAGGTTCATCCTAGAGAGGGTGAAGCCAGGCTGCTCATTGGAGGCAAGGATTCGGAAGCCTCATCTGAATACTTTGGATATGTTGCAAGGAAAGCCCAGTGCTTGGAAGGGATGTAATGCTTGGGAGGGTGGAGGGACAGCAATTCAGTGACTGGGGTAATGGGGGGGTAGATGTGTGAGAGACAATGAGATTTGTGTACACACACACACACACCATAGCCTCTGGTGTTCCTCCAGTTTTTCTCAAACCAGTAAGACTAAACATTTTTATGATTTTTAGGGCGTTCTGGTGGCCTAGTGGCAAGAAGCTGCACTGCAATCCCAAAGGCACACAGCTCAAGCTGCTCCACGAGAAAATGACGGGCAATCTCATCTATGCGATTAGCTGCCTCTGAAAACCCCCTAGAAGGTCAGCTGTGGTTCAGTTCCAACTCGATGATATACGACAAAGTTTTCATTCTACATTTCTCTCCCACTCTATCCAGGACCTTCAATTGTGACTCTTTGTACAGTGGTCAGTGGTGATACTCAAGCACCATTTAGTTTTTCTAGAGGCATGGAAGTAACCTAACATGCTTTCGACACAGAATTTCCAAATCATCATAAGCATCAATTTGTAAATCCTTTACTTACCCTGTAAAAAGTCACAATGATAATGTAATATAACTAATATAGTTTGAAATCCAACATAACCTGGACCCTTGCTTATGGCTTTTCTTTGCTATTATATTTTCCCTCTTAAAATATAAACCCAAAAGAGGAAAATTAAGTAGGGAGGTAATTCAGGGCATTGGCCCAAATCTAAAATATGTCCTGAATTGTCAGTTGCATGTCACCTCCACCTGACTCCAAATTTTTTGTGCCCCCTTGGAATCTTCTAACATGCTTCCATTGAAAAGTCATATAAAAAAAAAAAGGAAAGAAAAGTCGTATCAATACCTAACATGGGAGGGACTGGAGAGCACTATGTTAAGTAAACTAACTTAGTCTCATAAAGACAAATACTGTATAGGACCATTATTGTAGAGGGTGTACGAGGATTTGGGAAGGGGGCTCTTAAGTATAGGGTTGCACAATTTGATGGGTGGAAAGAGGGATTGGTAAAGGAAAGGGGGAAAGTCCAGTGTGAAAAACAATGTATATGAACTTTATTAACTTTGTTTGTAAACCAGTATAAAATAATTTTTTAAAAAAGTCATCAAACTCACTACTATCTAGTTTATTCCAACTCATAGTGACCCTCCATCAGCTAGTGGATTCAAACTGCTAATTTCTGTGTGTCGCTGAGTCTATTTCAACCCACAGAAAACCCATGTGTGACTTAGTAGTAAAGAGTTGCACTGCCAACCCAAAGGAACATCATTTGAATCTATCAGCTGCTCCCAGGGAGAAAGATGAACAATCTCCTTCCATGTGATTAACTATCTCTGAAAACCCACTGGATGATCAGCTATTGGTTGGTTCCAACTTGATAGGACAGAACAACAATCTTTATGAGGAGATCTGGTGCCTTAAGGTAAGGGGCTGTGCATGTGTTTCCAATCTACCAGCTGCTCCTCAAGAGAAAGATCTTCTCCTCTGTGATTTATTGCCTCTGAAAGCCTGCCGGACGATCAGCTATGAGTTATTCTGACTCAAAGATATGTGACAACAGTCGTTATGGGGGCAGACCACCAGATCTTTTTCCCACGGGACCAGTGAGTTCTAACTGCCAACAATTTGGTTAGCAGCCAAGTGTTTAACCATTGGGCCATGATTGAAATAATTAGGAAGTAGTAACAAGTAAGTGGGAACACATTAAGGAAAGGATGGAAAGAAGGAAAAGGAGAGTGAAAAGAGGTCATTAGACTGAGTAGGAAACTGGGCAAAGAAATAAGGGCACAGGAATAGGGGTAGGAAGTGAGTACTTCCTTGCCTTTGCTGTCATTGATCCAGAAACAGAAAGTGCTAATTCTAAGCAGTATACCACCCAGTGCTGTCCAAGATCTTCTTTTCTAGCCCTAAACAGCTTGGCCTACGTTGCTTGAACAAAGCCTCCAGCTTTATATATTCTCCATGCCTTTCCCCACCATGCATGTCCCATACCACCTTCCAAAGGCTCTGTGCCAGGTGGCAGCCAGGCACTGTGCTCATGCTAATGTGTTGTATTACTCCCCCCAGGTAACTTGTTTGCATGTTAACAGGTAACCTTCCTGCTGGGGATGCCAGGCACCATGCCAACCTGGTAAAGACCACCTTTGGGGCCAGATGGACATTTTGGTGCCCATAAAATCCCATTGCCAAGGTTGCCACCTGTCTCCAAATAGGGTCTACCCTAAAGAGCAAAGAATCTCACAAACTGAAACCACTTTGTTTTATACACTTAAGTCACTAGACTTTTTAAATCAAAATTAAAACACATTGCAATTGGACCAATTGTGACTCCAAGTGACCCTGTAAACCACTGTAAAACTGCACAGGTGGTTTCCAAGGCTGTAATTTTTACCAAAATAGACTGCCTACTTATCTCCCCAGGAGGGACTAGAGAGTTGCAACAGGCATCATTTTGGTTATCAGGTAAATACTTAGCCACTGCCTCACAAGAGCTCCTTAACCCTTGGGTGTCTAAGGTTTATCATTCAAATGTTTTTCCTAGCCAATTAATAACTGTTTTGCTTATGCTGAAGTAACTATTATATTAAGGGGCAGGATTAGGATGAGATACAAGCCCCACCCTACTAGAGATTTATATAATCTCATGGGACATCAGTGCTAGGAGCTTTCTCTTGTGGAACACTTGCCTGGAACACAGCATCCAGCCTCCATCACCCACAGTCGCCATCCAGCTGTGCTACAACTGAAAGGCTACAGGATCCTGGCCCATCACTCACCAGTTTCTGCAAAACCAGCCTGCAAACCTATTGTCAAGTGAATCATTCCCCTGATGGGTCTGAGTCTATGGAAGACCTTCTAGCAAACCACTGAACCCAAGGGGCATAGAGGAGCTGGAGAACTGAACAAAGGTGGACCAGTTGATGCCAGAAATCATGGACTTATATGGCAGGTCAAGAATTTGAGACAATACTGACCAAACACTTCTTATAACTGGTCTGCTACTAGTCTTGGCAAAATGAATTATAAAAACAACCTTGTATGGAAGGACATTTATTAAAGACTCATAATGTTTTGTCTGTGGGGTTTTTTTGTTTAGAATCTCACGTTTACAGATTGACTCTTTAATTAGAGCCTTTTAAAAAATCAACTCCCTTTCCTTTGAGCCCTAAAAGCTAACCTTAACCATCCAAGCAACCTACAAAACAATCACTCAAGACTTAAACTCAACATGCCTCTGGCCTGCTTTGTTCAGACTTTGGCCCTCTCTGGCATGAGACAGTATCTTGAGCTCTTCAGTTTTTACCAGCTGACCTCATCATGACTTGATCTTCTAGATCCCTGAAGGTCATGCTTGAAACTCCAGGAGCTCCCCTTAACCATCTTATTATATTCCCTAAAGAAGGCTGAACACTGTGACATGGATGTGTCAACTGCATTAATGGTTGGCTACCCAATAGTGGGGTGGAGCTACCCAATTAAAACAAGCGTGGAAGGAGGAGTGGCATCCACTTCCATAATACCTTGCCTCCTGAAACCCTATGAACCTGGAGAGAGGATGAAAGGAACCCAAGCGTCGAGGACTCTCCTTCATAGGGTCGCTATGAGTCGCCTGCGACTTGACGGCACTTAACAACAACAACAACAAAGAGGGGAAAGTAGATAAAAAATGTGAAAAATATTAATTTCTGACTATTATCAGAAAGTTACTGATATGTTGTCGTTAGGTGCAGTCCAGTTAACTAAGAGTCACAGTGACCCTATGAACCTTGCTCTATCGCATCGCCACCATAACTGCCACTCTCAAGCCCACTGTTGTAGTCACTCTGTCAATCCATTGTTTATAAAAAATAATTTCCATTTTATTTTTTTCAGATTAGTTTTTTTCTTTGGCCTTTAAGGGATTAAATCCTTGCATGGATTTTGGTTGAGGTCATGCGGCAACATCTAAAGATTTAAATAAGGCTAGGAGTGTTCTGTCTTTCTGAGTTTCATAAGACTGGTCCCTCACCACCTTGTTGTGAAAGACACAACGCACACAATAGTATAGTTTGACATAGAGCTTAGGAAGCACATATGCATTGAAGACAGTTGATTTGGAAGTTTTCCTAGCAGCAAATGCCTCAGTAATATTTCAAATAATTAACTTCTTAATTTACTTGTCTTAGGACACTTAGCAGGTGCAGTTTGTGCAGTGAATATGCTGCATGTGGCCACAGTTCTTTTTGGCACAACCATTGTTTCTTCTTTTCTTGTCACTTTGGAATTAGAGTCAATCCATTTGGATGAGGATCTTCTTCTCTTTCAGTGACCCTCTACTTTTCTCCAACATGATTTCTTTTCTCACGGTCTTGACAACATGACTAAAGTATATGAGAGGAAGTTCCACTATCCTTGCCTCCAAGGAACACCCTGGATGCACTTCCTAACTTATTTGTTCTTTCGGAATCCATGGGATAGTCAGTACTCTTCTTCAACACCATAATTCAGAGATACCAATTTTTCTTTGTTATTCTTTATACATTGTCCAACTTTCAGATGCATATGAAACAACTGTAAATATCATGGCTTGGGTCAGGCACATCTTAGTGTTTAAATTGACACCCTTACTCTTCAGTGCTTTAAAGAGGTCTTACGTTGATTTCAACATCTATTGATTTCTTGACCCCTGCTACTAAAAGTGTTGATTATGACTCAAAGTAAAATTAAATCATTGACAATGTTGATCTTTTCTCCACCTATCATGATGTCACCTCTTTGTCCAGTTTTGAAGATTTTTCTTTTCTTGATATTAAAATGTAATCCATGTTGAAGGCTGTGGTCTTTAATTTTCTTTAACAAGTGCTTTCAATCTTACCTCTCTGCAAATAAGATTTTATCAACTGCATAATGTAGGTTGTTGATGACTTTTTCTGAAATCCTGATGCCATATTCTTCTTCATATAAAATCCTCCTTCTCAGATTATTTGCTCAGTATATACACTGAACAAAGTACATTATGTATGAATCTCATAAACTGAGTGAAAGAATGCATGCTGCATGCTGTTGATGAAGTTATAAAGTTGGCAAAACTAAGTTGGATAAAAAAATGATTGTTGAACAGTATGCTCAAGGTCACTATGAGAAACTAACAACAAGAGCGTGTGTGTGTGTGTGCGTGCATGTGTGTGTGTGTGGCACAATGAATGGGGAGAGACATAAAGGAATTTTCTGAAATGAAGTAAATATTCCTTTTCATGTCAATGAGTATAACTTTTGTCAATACTGTACATTTAGGACTTATTCTCATGCATAAATTTTGTCTTACAGAAAAGACAACCTTGAAAAATTATAACAACTCTATTTTTGGAAGTGAATGGAGATATAGACAGAATAAGAATGCTACAAAGTTGAGATTTCCAGAAATTAGGTGATAGGTATATATGATTTCATTGTACAACATGTTTACCTTATGTATGCTTACATTTTTCCATAAAGTTGAGAAAAATTCTCATATTTATCTTTACTTGAAAGCTTAATAATACATGAAGTGCTTATCATGAGCTACTGGGCTAAGCAGTTTTGCGAATCACCTCATTTAATTCCAGAACAGTCTGTTTAATTCTAAATGTTATCATCATCCATAATTTAGACGAAAAATCCGAGGTTTGAGAATGGACGCTAAAGAAACTTATCCATAGTCTCCAAACCAGAAAGGGGCAGGTTTAGAATGTGGAACCAGCATTCTAATTCACAGCTCATGTTCAGATGCTGTCTTAGGAACCTAGTATTTCAGTAGTGCTACCATACCACATGAGTGGCTTTAAAGAACAGAAATTTCTTTTCTCACAGTTAAGAACTGAAAAACCCAAATTCAACTGGAAGAAGTACTCTGCCCACCCCCTCCTTCTCTCTGGCAGCTCTGGAGGAAGACCTTTGTCTCAGCTCTTACAATCTTGATGTTCCCCAATTTCTTAACCATTATCATCTGTATCCCTGACTATGGTTGCTTATTTCTGGGACTGTGTTACTCTTGGTATCACTCAGAAGTGATTAGGTTTAGAGCATATTTATTCTGGTAATGGACTCATTAATTAATTTGACAAATAAAACCCCACTTTCAAATAGAATTTTATCCACAGGTGGTGATGTTATGTACTGTTGAGTCAGAACCAAGTCATAGCTGATCTCCAATTGGGTTTCCAGAAGCAATAAATGGCACAGGAGGAGACAGCTCATCTTCCTCCTATGGAACTGATGGATTCAAATTGTGTACCTTTGGGTTGGCGGTCCAGCTCCTTATTGTGAAGCCACCAGAGCTCTGAATTCTAACACATATGGATTTAGGAGGAGACACAATTCAATCTTACGCAACTACTATGCTATATCATGAGATATCTTTTTGAAACCTAAATTCTGGGTGCCAGGTGCATCTGATACAGGCTATGGTCTTTGCAATCACTTGTTATGCATCAGAGAGTTGGACAACAACTAGGGAGGATAGAAGGAGAATTGATGCCTTTGAGCCGTGGTGCTAGAGAAGAGGATTGAGGAAAACAAACAGATTCATCCTGGAAGGGTTAAACAAGGGGCTCCTTGGAGGCAAGGAATTCTGGGCTTCGTCTGACATACTTTGGACATGTTGCAAGGAGGGACAGGTCCTTGGAGAGGGACATCATGCTTGGAAGGGTGGAGGGACGGCACAAGAGGGGAAGACCCTCTGTGAGGTGGATTGATTCAGTGACTTGGGTAATTGGGATGGGTATGTCAGAGGCAGTGTGACTGGCACAGGATAGAGCAGGTTTTAGGGCTGTTGTACATAGAGTCGCTATGAGTCGCAAGAGACTTGATGGCACATAACAACAACAACAACAATAAATTCTGGGTGAGACAGATCATCATGATCCTCCCCTTCACTGATGATGGAGTTAGTATTTGGTGGAAAGAAGAAAATGTTGCAATCTGACCAGTGCTCACCTCTGAAAAACCAATCATGAAGGGTCAAACGTAAATGAGAGGTCTCAATATGTATAAAAATAGTAAGAAAGTCCCAATGTGCCTGGATCATAATAACCCACTCTAGGACATTCTGAGGCTACAAGTTCAAAGCAGACTCTTTCTGAGGGGGTTTTCCCTTTTTTTGTTGTTTTTTTTTTAACAACAGCTCCATTGGCCTGTTCACTTTAAACCCCACCATCTAATTTGTGAGCCAGAGAAAGCTTGTTAGAAGAGTTTCAATATGAAAGCAGCAAGTACAATCAAATCCTGGTCTTTCCCAAACATAAATCAGTATGACTGCGCTGTCTTTCCAGCACGCTGGCAGCGCCGAGGTGTTTAATTTGGAATTTGATAGCTACCTAAATTTCGAGATCTCCTGGAGGTGCCACACACAAAGAGTTCTCAATAGCCACTGGCAGAAATTCTTAGAAAAACAATCCTCCTGGTTGTTGGAATCACAACCACCACTTTCATTCCCCACCTCCCTGTCACAGAAGAGGCTGTTTTGACTTGAATTATAGGGGCACATGTGGGCTACCTGTGGTACAAATGTGGATGTGACAATGGACACTCCTTTGCTGGCTATCCAGTGTTATTTCAGACACTGTTGGACATATGGGCTCTGTTCCGAGCAGAAAAGCTCCATACCTCACGGAGTCCAGTTTTTATAGGGCTGTGTCCTTGCCACACACAAAACATCCTCTGCTGCACTGGGCTAGACCTTTCCAAATGTTGGAAAGACAGTTTCTTCCCCAGTATCTTCTTTCCCATCTCAGAGGCTGGAAATAATTGAGGGGATCCTGGTTGTCTGCTGGGCCTCCTGCCATGATCGCACTACAGCCATGTGTGGGGCATGTGCTTGGAGTTCTGCAGCTGTTGGAACACAGTAAATCCATTCACATACTGACATATCCCAATGACTAATACGGGCTTAGCGAGGAAACACAGAAGTGTTTGACAAGCAGAAACAACTGAATTACTTTTGGAGGGGTGAGGAAATGACACCCCCAATGGGCTTGATCTCACCATTTGGTTTGTACTGGGGAGCCCTGGGGAGCTCATGATGGGAGGTCACATGGATGTCATTCCAGTCATCCACCATCATTAATTCTGAGCAGAAGAGGAGTGAGGCAGGTGTTTGGAGAGCAGGAGTGAAAGATATAATGAGACTGCAAGAAGAAAATGAAATCGTGTACACTCAAAGGTTTGAAGTAAAAGAGAGTCTAATTTGTAGATATGAACGTGGATTTGGAATAAGACAAACCTGGGACCCAGTTCTGATTCTGTCACTATTCTATGACCAAGTCGCATAACATCTAAGCTTCTGTTTCTTCATCGATAAAAAGAGGGTAATAATATGATTCCTGCCTAAGGACATTATTTCAAGAATGAGTAAAACTAACTATAACTGATTTGGCACAAGTACATATAAAATCTAGTAAACAGAAAGCAGTTATTTAATCATAGGTATTAATTATATGGTTAATACTAGTGGTGCAGTAGTCAAGTAATCACCAAGAGGTCAGCAGTTCAAACCCACAGCCATAAAGAAATATGTAATAGTCTGCTTCCATAAAGAATACTGTCTTGGAAATTCTTTGTTGTTAGGTATGGGTGAGTTGGAACTAACTCATTAGTGCCCCCCCTCCCCCGGTAGGTTTTCAGAGGCAATAAATCACACAGGAGGAGACTGCTCATCTTTCTCCTATAAAGCAACTGGTGAATTTGAACCATGTTCCTTCAGATTGGCAACTCACGTCCTTACCACTAGGCTACCTTGTTGTTGTTAGGTGCTGTCAAGTCAAGCATGGCTGATAGCAACCCTATGAACAAAAGATCTGAACCCTGTTCTATAATTATCATTATTTCTCTAATGTTCATAGAGTTTCCAAAGACATGTTGTTTAGGAAGTGGATGCCAATCCTGCTTCCAATTCTATCTTAATTTGGGATTTCCACCAAACACTGTCCCCCCAGTGTAATTAATGATTATGGCATCTGACATACCAGTGCCACAGTGTTCAGCACCACAGCAACCCCAAGTTACCTTAGTACAGCAAACTGACAGACCAGTGCTGTACCACTTAGGAGAATGTTCTTAGTAAACACAATTAACACCCAACCAACTTTTAAATACAAAGACCCAACTACCAGGTCCTGACTGAGTTAAACAAGAGAAGCTTCCAGTCCACAGCTGCTTGGTAGCTAAATCCAGTAAATCCAGCCAGCTCTCAAGTGACTGTGGACAAAACTAAAAAAAAAAAAAAAAAACTGAACAGTTAACACAAGACTTTCAACTAAAACAAGAGAACTTACCCACCAGAAGCCAACTGCTTCACATATGAGCCTCTAAACTGGCTACCTTAGAGAAGTTCTACTCTGTCCTATAGGGCCAGCAGGCTGCAACTGACTCCAGCACAATGGTTTAGGTTTGTTTTCTTAGTTATATATAATTAGAATACATTTCAAATAGAAGAATATGAACTTTGCATTTATCTACACATGCAGTTAACAGAATTTAGATGGCACTAACTAATCTAGCTCCTAAAAATTTGGAACAAGAACAAAATTTGGTACTTAGTACTTAAAAATATAGTATTTTCCCATCAAGATGCACGGTCTTGCCATTTGCACCTGAAGGCAAGTAGTTCAAGTCCATGAGTTCAAAGAATACTATTTCTGAGGTTTTTTTTTATTAACAGTTCCATTGGTCAGGGGCACTTCTGCCACAAAGTGAGCTAGAAAGCCTTCTGGGGTCCTGAAGATGTCAGGTTCCCATATCTTTTGCATCCTGAGTTAGATCTCAACAAACACTCCCTGCCCAATGTGGTACATTGTCTTCCCATAAACTGTATGCTTTCAGCATGTACTTGAGCCATGTGTGGAATGTTACATCTACACTGATCACACTGGATCAAAATAATTCTGAAATATTTAGCTGTACAAACAACATCAAATATTAAAAACCACTCGCTAACATAAAATTGTTTCTGATACAGAGAGATTCTATAGGACAGAGGAGAAAGAACTGTCCAATAAAGTTTCTAAGACTGTAATTTTTATGGAAGCCAATCACCACATCTTTCTCAAAACAGAAAATATAAAGGGGCCTTAATTTTACTTCATGGCAACAGCCATTATTGTAATATTTATTTACAAAGAACACTCACCAACTAATATGCAGTTTCACTTGGGCACATTACTTTTACCAGTCAAAACCCACCAAGGACCATTTGACCAGCAATTCCCCTACTGGAAAAAAAACCCTAAAGAAACCAGTACCACAACTCAAATAGATGTATGCTCACTCATGTTTATTGCTGCATTATTCATAATAGCAAAGAGATGGAAGCAACCCAAGCGCCCATCAATAAATGACTAGATAGAGAAAGTGTGGTACAGCCACACTATGGAACACTATGGAGCATCGAAAAACAATGGCATAGTAAAACATTACACAACATGGGGGAGCCTGCAGGACATTATACTAAGTGAAATATCTCCGTTACAGAAAGACAAATACTGTATAACATAGCTGTTATAAAATAGGATAGACATTGGGGGTTAGGGAGAAATGGGAGAAGAGTGGATAGATAATAAACACTGCATTAGAACAGATGAAGGGAAGAATTGTCCAAAAGGAATATATGATTAGGTATTATATAAACGAGAATAGTCTGGAACAAGGGGTGCATTGTGGGGTGTGTTGGGGGAGGGGGAAGGAAGCGGGGAGGAAATGTGCAACAATGAATAAATTAAACAATGTAAAATACTAAAACCCAAAACCTCAATAAAACAAAACCTACCAAGGCCTCTTCTGAAGCCTGGAGGGCAGGGGATTGTTGTTAGGTGTTACCAAGTCAGCTACAACTTACAGTGGCCGTGTGGGTAACAGACCTGACCCCTGCCCTGTCCTGCACCTCCTCATCATCTCTGTCATGCCCATCATGAGTCACTATGTCGATTTATCTAATGGAGGATCTTCCTCACTTTTGCTGACCCTCTACCTTTCCCAAAAAGATGTCTCTTTCCAAGGGCAGGTTCCTCCTGAAAATATGTCCAAAGTAAACTAGATGAAATTTCACCATTTACCAGAGCTCCCTGTGGGGTAGGGGAGCATGACTGCTTTATACCTGCTCTCTAGCCCAAAGGGAGCTCTGGTGTTCCAGTGGGTAAGAATCTGTGCTATAGCTACCCAGAGTCAGATGGTTCAAATCCATCAGCTGCTCTGAGGGAAAAGGATGGCCAATCTCCTCCCATGACATTTACAGCCTCAGAAATTTGTTGGAGGAAGAAAATGCAAATACCTTCCACAAATAGAGAATGATATGACGGTAGTAAGATTGTACCCTGTCAAAGGTAGAAGACTTCTGAAACTCAGAAAAACAAGGCAGTATTTTGAATTCCAGCTCTCATAGGTTTCATTGTAGTAAGAAGTTGGAGAGTCTATGATAAGGAGAGAAACATGAATCTAATTACGCAAAAAAGATGAAAGTAGAAAGTGTTGGAAGAATTGAACCATCCTGGCTGACTTTCTCCTCTGACCAGATCAGAAGGGTCTTGTGCCCAGCTGGCCATGAGTTGCCTCAATCTCTACTAAAGCCAGATCCTCTGTTGACCTTTGCATTGAGCTGTAGTCAAGGCATAAGTGGTGGAGGGTTTTTTGGTTCTTCATAGAAAGTCCAACACAAAAGAGACTCCTTACTTCACATGCCACAATGTAACTGAAGCCACTAGCTTCCTGACCACCCCCTTCTCAATATAAAAACATGAAATTGACATCCTTCAACTTTTTCTCTCCCTGTATTATCTCAGAAAACACTAAACACTTGTTTTACTTACTGAGATTTTTTTCTCTATGTTCTTATTCTCCACCATTGCCAAGGACGAGGAAACACTACTGAGATTGCATAATGGCTCTGGCAGCTGTAAAGCCAGGGAGTATCCGAGTGTGTCATTAAAATGGGGTCACTGAGTTGGTTCCAACTTAATGGCACAGAAAAACAACAAGAAGACTATAGATGGGGCTCTGGTGGCTTATTGGTAAGAAGTTGCTCTGCCAACAATAAGAAGGCTACAGAGAACCTAGAACATCTACGTTTTCTTTAGTCTCTCCCTTTCTGTAAGTCCTAACCCCAGAGATCATTTACAGACAACAACCAATGTCAAGCTGTTTGAAGATTGTTGTTATTGAGTCAGAACCAACTCACAGCTGACCCTCCAGCAGGTTTGCAGAGGCAGTAAATCACACGAGAGGAGACTGACCAACTTTCACTCACAGAAGAGCTGGATTCAAACCACATGCCTCTGTGTTGACAGTGTAACAACCAAGCCACCAGAGATACAAGACAGAAAAAATTCTGAAGGCTACCATTTCTATGTACCTCCTCAAGAGTAGCCTCTGAGAACTTAAAGCAGGAGAAGTATTGAAACATAGTTCACTGATTACTTATTAATTGTCCCTTGGGAGAACACAGTAGAAATCAGGCAGAAGTAAGAGATGCATCACCATGGTCACTGAAGAACATTTGCTTGTTGGGTCAGGTCTTAAATTTACACCAAGAATAGGATGACATAATGAGGAAACGAAAGTCGTATGTGTTAGGTACATGAAGAGAAAGGGTAGGGTAAGAAAGAGGTATCAAGGCAGGAGCTTGATGAAGAATAGGAATAGAAACCAGGAAGCTTTTTAGAGCAAGAGTGCTGAGAGAGTTGGCAGAGGGAAGAAGCATGGATTTTCTTGGATTGAAGGGTACAAGAGGCAATAAAATCTCACCAGTCCACATGAATAAGAACCCATCAGCAGAAGTGTAAACACTGCTCATGGCCTAAAACACAGAGACATGGATGATCACAGAAAGCTGATTCTTGTCTTTTGGACCAGGGCTCAGTAATATATGAGTGCAAAACAGTTACCAGAGAACACTGTGCAGCCAGAACATTGAGGTAGTTCATCACTACCAGCAAATCACCTCAGGACAAACATCCATGGACAGAACCAAGCCATCTAGAAATAGGGCATAAAACAAGAGAGCGAATTTAGATGACAGCAGAGACTCATAGTATGCTGTTGGTGTTTTTTGTTTAGAATTTCAAGTAGATTAAGTGCTGAGTTGCTAAACTAAAAGTTGCCAGTTCAAATCCACCTGCCACTGTATGGAAGAAATATGCACCAATCTGCAACCTTGGAAGCCCTTAAGAAGCAGTTATACTCTGTCACCATGAGTTAGGATCATATCCATGCAAATCAGGTACAAATACAAATCTCACCAAACCAAATCAAGTGGGTTTGGTTCGGGTTTGAAGTAAGGCGTAAATGATGTGCACTGTCAGGTGTGGTGGGCCTCTTGCAGGTGATGCCATTTTTGTGTGCTGGTTTTTATCTTCTGGTACAATTTAAACACTGCGACACTGATGTGTCAAGTGCGAGAATGGTTACCCATGGTGGACAATGTTTGGTGGATCTTCCTGATTAAAACAAGCTTGGAAGCAAGAGTGGCATCCACTTCCAAAATGGCTTGCTTCCAGAAACTCTATGAACGTGGAGAAACAACAAAAGTTATACAAGTGTTCAAGTCTTTCTTTCATAGGGTCGCTATGAATCGCCTACAATTTGTTGACTCAACGGCACTTAACAACAATAACACCAACAACATAGAGAGAGCTCTGTTGGACTAGTGGATAGAATATTGTACTACCAAGCCAAGTGGGTGATTTTACCTGTGGCCCTCAGGCCTGGTTTTAATTGTTTCGGTCAAACGTTCTTCTAAGTGGTATAGCACTGCTCTGTGCATTGCTGTTACAGAGGTAACTCATGGTTGTTCTGTAGCTGAACACTGTGACACTGATGTGTCAAATGTGATAATGGTTACCCATGGTGGACAGTGTCTGGTAGAAATTCGCGATTTAAACAAGCTTGGAAGCAGGAGTGGCATACACTTCCAAAACAGCTTGCCTCCAGAAACTTTATGAATGTGGAGAAATGACAAAATTTAGACAAGTGTTCAGATCTTTCGCTCATAAGACCACTATGAGTCACCTATGACTCAATGGCACTTAACAACAACAACAATTTATTTGGTAAATAAGACCTTTCACTGTTGATATTTTATGAATTGATAAGAACAACACAGTTTGTTGCTGTTGTTGTTAGGTGTCATCAAGTTGTCTATGACTCATAGTGACCCTGTGGACCACAGATCTGAATCTTGACCTATCCTGACATGCTCCAGACCACTGTTACAGACACTGTATCAATCTATTTTGTTGAGAGTTTTTTTTTTCTCTTCCCAGCATGATATCTTTCACAAGGAGTAGATTCTCCTGAGAATATGGACACTCTGGTTGCACTTTCTCAAGACAAATTTGTTTGTTCTTTGAGGAGTTACTGGTAGTTTCAATACCACAGTTCAACAATAATGAGCAACAAAAGTCTGCTGGTGTCGTTATATATATATTTGTTGTTGTTGTTATGTGCTGTTGAGTCACCTGAGACTATAGTAACCATATGTATAACACCTCTGAACCCTGTCTTATCCTGACCCAGTCTCACTAATTCTGACACACCAAACCCCATCACCCCAGTTACCATACCAATCCATCTCATCTGAGGTCTTCCTCTCTTGCATTGTCCCTCCATCCTTCGGAGCAGGATATCATTCTCCAAGGACTGGGCCCTCCTGGCCACATGCCCAAAGTATGTGACATGGAGCTTCAAAATCCTAGCCTCTAAGGAGAAACTTGGTTTCAACCTCTCCAAGACAGACCTATTAGCTTTCTTGGCGGTCTATGGTATGTTCAAGACTCTTCTCCAGCACCACAACTCAAAGGAATCGATTCTTCTTCTGTCATTCTTAGTCATTGTTCAGTTCTCTGAAACAAACAAGTAATCACGAAGACCATGGCTGGGATTAGGCACACCTTAGTCTCTTGACTAACATCGTTGCTTTTCAGCATTCTGGAGAGGTCCCTGATGCAGATTTTCCCAATGCAATTCATCTTTTGATTTCCTGGCTGCTGGTGTTAAAGAGTGTTGATTGTGGAGCCAAGCAAGTGGGAATTGTTAACATCCTCAATCTCTTCTCCATCCATCATGCTACCAATTGGCCCAGTGGTGAGAATATTTGCCTTCTTGATGTTGAGCTTCAATCCATATTAAAGACTACCATCCTTGACCTTCTGCAGCAAGTGCTTCAAGTCTTCTTTAGTTTCAGCAAGCAAGGTTGTATCATCTGCATATCATAGGTTATTGATAAGTCTTTCTTCAATCTTGATGCCACACTCCTCCTCATAAAACCCTGCTTCCCGAATGATATTTTTGCATACAGGTTGAAAATATGGGGAGACAGGATGTATCCCTGACGCACTCCTTTCCTGGTTCTGAACTATGCAGTGTTTTTCTGCTCTCTCTCCCCCCTTTTGATTAACATGCGCACACCCCTTCTCAGAGAAAAGGATTGAATCCAAGCAAAGATGCCATGTTGACTGCATTCTGCCAGGAATTCACAGGTATGTCCGGGAGGCGCTAGTCCCTCCACAGTATATTTTCAATGGCTCCACGGTCAACACTCTGGGCACCAGCAGCCAGGAAATAAAAAAACATATCGTGATGGGAAAGTCTGTTGTTAGGGACCTCTCTAAAGTACTCAAGAGCAACAGTGTCTCTCTGGAGACTAAGGTGTGCCTGATACAGGTCATGGTCTTTGCAATGACTTGTTATGCATCAGAGAGTTGAACAATGACTAAGGAGGATAGAAGGACAATTGATGCCTTTGAGCTGTGGTGTTGGAGAAGAGTATTGAATGTACCCTGGACTGCCAAGAAAAAAACCAGATTTATCCTGGAGAGGGTTAAACCAGGCTACTCTTTGGAGTCAAGGATTCTGGGACTTCGTCTGACATACTTTGGACATGTTGTAAGAAGAGACAGGTCCTTGGAGAGGGACATCATGCTTGGTAGGGTAGAGGGACAGCGCAGGAGGGAAAGACCCTCTATGAGGTGGATTGATTCAGTGACTGGTGTAATTGGGATGGGTGTGTCAAAGGCAATGCACTTGGCACAGGATAGAGCAGGTTTTAGGGCTGTTGTACATAGGGTCGCTATGAGTCGCAAACGACTCGACAGCACATAACAACAGCAAACAAGCAAAGAGTCAAGATGCTATTATTTTTCTATGAACTTACCCTTTTGTTTGAAACTAGTCATTTAACTGCACTTGGCCTGTTCTGTGTATCCAAAGAAGTAATATACTTATAAGAAACTTGTAATACCCCAGATACTATGGGCTTTTTGGATGAACAAAAGGGATAAATCAAGTCTTGGGAAATAAAAATAGTAGTACACAGTGTACCTATGATTGGCCCCTCACACAGTGTTCTGAACCTAGTCACAAATTTCAAGGCAATTTGCTATTTTATTGTTGTTAGCTGCATTCAAGTCAGCCCCCAACTAATTATGTCCCACGTATAAGTGAACATAATACTACCCACACTGCCTGGTCCTGTAGCATCCTCATGGATGAATCAGACATTTGTGATCCACTGGGCTTCTCACTGGCTGGGTTTCAAAAAAAGATTGTCAACTCTGTTCTCCTATTCCATCTTAGTCTAAAAGCTCCACTGAAATCTGGTCAATATCATAGCAAAACAGAGTTTCCACTAACGAATGAGTGAAGGTTGCTTATGAGGAACACTGGTCAGGAATGGACGCTGGATCTCTCCTGGATGTTGTTATTGTTATTATGAGGTACCATCAAGTCAACTACAACTCACAGCAACCGTATGAGCAATAGATCGAAACCTTGCCCTCTACTGTGCCATCTTCATCACCTCGGCCATGCTCAAGCCTACTCTTCCAGGCAATCCATCTCACTGACGGTCATCTTCTCTTTCACTAGCCCTTCATATCTTCCCCAGAATGATGCATTTTCCCAAAGATTGTCCACTCTTGACAATATGTCCAAAGCATGTGAGGTAAAGTTGCACCATTCTTGCCTCTAAGGAGCAACCAGGTTGTACTGCCCCCGTACAGTTTTGGGTTTTGGCAGTCCCGGGGATATTCAATACTCTTAAGCAACACCACACTTTAATTCTTCTTTGATCGTCCTTATTTATTGTCAGACTTTCAGATTGTCCATTGTCTTTAAGCCTTAGTCTTTAAACACACATCATTGCTCTTTAGCACTTTAGACAGATCCTTAAGAGTAGATTTCCCAAAATAACATTTTTTTTATTTCTTGTTATCATAGGTAATGACTGTGGATCCAAGAAAAATGAAGTCATTGACAAATTTTTTTCTCTATCTATCATGATGTTGTTGTTGCTGTTAAGTGCTATCGAGCCATATGAATGAAAGACCTGAATGCTTGTAGAAATAATGAAAGTTCATCATAATGTTGCTTATTGGTTCAGGGATAAATTTTTTTATTGATGTTGATATAATCTATGTTAAACGCTGTAACAATATTTTTGATATTATGCAATAGGTGCTTCAAGTCCTCTTCATTTCCTGCAAACAGGTTATGTTATCTGCATAATGCAAGTTGTTGATAAATCTTCCTAATCCTGATGCCATTCATCTTCATATAGTCCAACTTCTCAAATTATTTGCTCAGTATTCAGAATGATTAGGTATGGGGAAAGGATACAACCTTGAATCACCTCTATCCTGACTTTAAATCATGCATTGTTCTTTTGTTCTGTTCAGCAACTGCTTTTTGGTCTATACACAGGTTTGCATGAACACAACCAAATGTCTTGAGACTCCTGTTCTTCTTGATGTTAGCCATAATTCTCCCTCAGGGAAGGCACTAATTTCCACCACTGCCCCGATACTCCCAACTTGCTATACTTACAGAGCACAGTGTTCATCTTTATAAGAAGCCACAATGTTGTCTGAAAACTTCTGTGTTGAAAATAACCAAATAAGTGTGGAAAGAAGTGTAATTTGTTGGTAGACAGTTTAGTCTATTTGTTTTCATGGATGGCTTTGAAGGCTACAAACTTTTATCAACAAATCTCAGAAATACTTTCTTAAGAAAGTGGTTCTCAAATTATGTCACTGGGCAATGTCTCTAAAATAAAAGATAAGTAGTTTTGTCCTCTGGTGTTCTAGTCTACAGAGAGCTGAGCTGCTAACCCAAAGGCCGCCCTTCTCTGGCAGTTCAAATCTACCAGCAGCTCCTTAGGAGAAAAGATGGGTAATCTGTTTCTGAGTTGCCCATTCCTACACTATCCCCAGAACAGATTGTGGATCAGGCCATTGTGGATTTTCACTGGCTGATTTTAGGAACTAGAATGAGAGGTTTTAGTTCCTAGTCCATCTTAGTTTGGAAGCTGTGCTAAAATCAATTCAGTGTCATAGAAACATACATTTTGGTCAAGAATCAAATGCAAGTCTCTCCCACATGGGAGAATTCTACCTCAGAACCTGTTTCGTATAGCTATTACAATTAAAAGGAGCCCTGGTGGTATAGTGGGTTGTGTATTGGGCTACTCACTGAATGGTCATGGGTTCAAATCCACTACTCTGAGGAACAAAGATGAGATCACCTGCTTCTGTTAAGATTTATAGTCTTGAAAACATGGAGTATTATGAGTCACAATCAACTTGATGGCGGTGGGCTTATCACATTTAATACACTAGATCTGTGAAGTGGCTATGCACTCTACCCTTTCATCGGTGAGAAACTTGAGAGTCACAGAATGCAAATAATTTGTATAATGTCACATAAATGAGTGAAGTTTGGTCTCAAAGACCTGATTTACCTGTCTCCAGATCTCAAGTTTTTCCTAAAACCCATATTGTCTGTTGTTGTTGTTGTGTACTCTACAGTCAGAACCAAACCATAGCTGGCCCTCAAGCAGGTTTTCAGAAGCAGTAAACAGCACAGGAAAAGAATACCCATCCTTCTTCCACAGAGCAGCTGCTGGATTTGGGACTGAGACTGCCTTTGGGATTATACTGCAGTTTCTTTTTTTTTCTCATTATTTAGAGAATACTTTATTAGTTTCTGTAATCAAACCCATGTAGATAAGACCTTACATATTTAATACAGTGCGTTACCCCTGTACAAATGGGAAAAAAAATTTAACATTTCTAGACCAACATGGCTTTCTTACCACTAGGCTACCAGACCAAAAGCAAATAACCTAGACTCTTAGAGTAGGATTCCCCACCCTATCCTTTTTTTTATTTAAAAAAATTATTTTGTATTGATTTATATACAAAGTTCATATACATTGTTTTTCACACCAGACCTTTCCCCTTTCCTTTACCAACCTCCCTCTACCCATCAAATTGTGCAACCTTATGTTTAAGCACCACCACCCCTTGGATCCTCGTACACACTCTACAATAATGGTCCTATACAGTATTTGTCTTTATGAGACTAAGTTAGTTCACTCAGCATAATGCTCTCCAGTCCCTCCCATGTAAGGTATTAATTTACAAAATCATTGCTCCTATGTGCTGCATAGTATTCCATTGTGTAAATGTACCATATATTATATTAGTATAGTATAGTATAGTATAGTATAGTATAGTATAGTATAGTATAGTATAGTATAGTATAGTACGGTTGGGCATTTGGGCTGTTTCCATGTTCTTGGTATGGCGTCCTCTATTTGAAAGTTAAAAGCCTAATCATAATATAACAAGACTGTGCTTGGCAAAGCATCCTTGGAACATTCTCCAGAATTGAGATCTACCCACCATTCTAGCATAATGCTGACATTGTTCATGGTGTGTTTAGGTTGCTAAGTATCCCCTCAGACTTAAACATGATTGGGTACAGCTGGAAGCACAGAAGTCCTAAGGCAGAGCCCTTCAGATTATGAACCTTTTTGTCATTTACTCTACTGTATCATAAAAATATCACTTCCTGTGATTCTGCTATGATATGAGAATGGTCAGGAAGCACTCTGCCTGAGCTAAATAAGTGGAAACAAATGCTAGACTATAAGGCATATTGTGGAGGCACTATAAAGCTTCAACTCCAAAGCCAAATTGCCAAGAGTCCAATTCCACTATTTAGCTGCTGCACCAGTATAAATCTTTTTATTTCTTGCCTTCAGGTGCCAAGGGTGGGTCCATATAAGATGAAATCATTGACAATTTTATCCTTCAAGACTCAGCCTGAATACCACCTCCTCTTCAAAGCTTTTTCTGACTGTCCCCAGCAGAACTGCCCCATCCCCAGCGCTCCCAGAACACTGTGTACACATTCCTGGAAAAATCGCTACCTATCCTGTGTTTTGCACAGTTTATAGACAGGCCTTGTTTCGCTCGAGTATCAGTTCTCTGTGAAAAGATGGAATCTTGTGCCTCTTTGTGTGAAGTTAAACTCTGGTTTTAATTCCTGCTAGAATCATGTGTGGGAGATAAGACAGAGTAGGTCTCAGTACTGTCAGAAAGTTTGAAATACCAGGCACATAAACCAACTTCAGGACACAGAAAATACCCTTGACCATGGCTGAGTACAGCTAAGTGCCCCTGAGCACAGTACTAAACACACAAAAAGGTAACAGGAAGGGTTAGCTGAGCTTCTGAAGGATTTGTGGCATTTACGTACGTCCCCTGATATAACTGAGATGGCAGACTGTTAGCAATTATCTAGTAGGCCTTCGTTTGATATGTGAGAGTAGAAACCAGGAAATGTGGCCCAGTTTCTCTTTTGAAATTTCTCCCTTCATTATATTTGAATCTCATGTCTCTATGCTTTGTTTCAAACTAAATATCAAAAGTCTCTCACTTCTATTATCTCTCTGACAGTTCTTCAATATACTGCATTAAAAACTCTCTAAGGACAAAAAAAAACCACAAAAAAACGGCTTTCAAGTGATGTTTAGGAGCTTGCCACCCCTTGCCTTTCTTCATTTCTGAATCTCTTGGACACTTCATTACACAAAGGAGAAAAGTGCCAAAATGTACTGGTTTTGTGCTGAATATTTACACAGGATTACTTGGTTTTATAGAGAAAACAATACAGAGCCAGATGGCTCCCAACAGTCATATAATTCATCCCTAATGCCAATGAATCACTGAACATATTTTTTTTTCATCGTATTACACCCAAATCCCCATGTACAATAATTAAAGAAAATAACATTTTGCTTGTCCTCTTCTTACTGGCTTACTTGACCAAAGTGAGTAGCTCCGGGACCTTAACATAAAGTTTCCCTTTAACATAAAGTTGCTATTTGTTGTGTTATATGAACTGAAAACACAATTCAGGAGTCATTCTTTCTGAGTTATATAAACCCTTCTCCTATAAACATTCACTCATTACTACAGCCTTCAGTAAGGATTGATGCTCAACATCAAGAAAACAAAGATTCTCACCACTGGGCCAATTAGCAGCATCATTATAGATGGTGAAGAGATTGAGATTGTTAACAGTTATAGTTTGCTTGGTTCCACAATCAACCCTCTTGGTAACAAGAGCCAGGAAATAAAAAGCAAATTGCATTGGAAAAATCTGCTGTCAGGGACATCTCCAGAGTACTAAAGAGCAATTATGTCAGTTTGGAGATTAAGGTGTACCTGATCCAGGCCATGGTCTTCACAATTACATTCTATGCATCAGAAAGCTGAACAATGACCAGGAATGATAGAAGAAATGATGACCTTGAGCTGTGGTGCTGGAGAAGAGTATTAAATATAACTATGGACTGCTAAGAGAACAAACAGGCTCATCTGGAGAGGGTGAAACTAGGCTGTTCCTTGGAGCAAGGATTCTGAAGCTCTGTCTGACATACTTTGGGTATGTTACAAGGAGGGACCAATCCTTGGAGAGGGACATTATGTTTGGGAAAGTGGAGAGACAGTGGATGAGGGGAAGACCCTCAATGAGATAGATTGACTCAGTGACTGGAGTAATGGGGGTAGGTGTTTCAGAAACAGTAAGGTTGGCTCAGGATAAAGCAGGGGTCAGGGCTGTTGTACACAGAATTTCTATAAATCACAAGTAACTTGATGGAAAAATAAGCCCCCAGGAATAGATGGTATACAAATTGATGTATTTCAGCTAACAGATGCTGTCGTGTATGTGCTCACCAAGTTGTGCCAAGAAATCTGGAGAACAACCACTTGGCCAACTGACTGGAAGAGATCTATATTTGTTCCCATTCCAAAGAAGGGCGACCCAACAGAGTGTGGAAACTATAGAACAATATCATCGATTCCACATGCAAGCAAGATTCTGCTGAAGAGTATCCAAAAACAACTGGAACAGCACATCAACAGAGAACTGCCAGAAGTCCAGGCTGGGTTTAGAAGGGGTCGTGGTAGTGGGGCTATTGTAGCTAATGTTACATGGATCTTAGCTGAAAGCAGGGAATACCAGAGGACTGTCTATCTGTGTTTCATTGATTACGCAAAGGCGTTTGACTGTGTGGATCATAACAAACTGTGGCTGACTCTGAGAAGAATGGGAATCCCAGAACACATGATCGTGCTAATGTGAAACCTATACTTGGACCAAGAGGCAGTTGTCAGAACACAGCAAGGAAACACTGCATGATTCAAAATTGGGAAGGGTGTACACCAGGGATGTGTCCTATCTCCATGCCTTTTCAACCTGTATGCAGAACGGATTATCCGGGAGGCTGGGATCGATGAGAAGAAGTGTGGCATCAGGATTGGTGGACGATCTACCAACAATCTGTGTCATGCAGATGACACAATCCTGCTTGCTAAACTGAGGAGGACCTGAAGCGCTTGCTGCAGAGGGTCAAGGACTGCAGACTTCAATATGCATTAAGGCTCAATATCAAGAAGACAAATATTCTTACCACTGGACCAATTGGCAGCATCAGGATCAATAGTGAAGAGATTGAGATTGTTCACAGCTTTAGTTTGCTTGGCTCCACAGTCAACACTCTAGGCAAGCAGCCAGGAAATTAAAAGATGTATTGCGATGGGAAAGTCTGCTGTTAGGGATCTCTCCAAAGTACTGAAGAGCAGTGGTGTCACTCTGGAGACTAAGGTGCATCTGATACAGGTCATGGTCTTTGCAATCGCTTGTTATGCACCAGAGAGTTGGACAATGACTAAGGAGGATAGAAGGAGAATTGATGATTGTGAGCTGTGGTGCTGGAGAAGAATATTGAGTGTAGTAAGAAAACAAACAGATTGATCCTAGAGAGGGTTAAACCAGACTGCTCCTTGGAGGCAAGGATTCCGGGGCTTTCATCTGACATACTTTGGACATGTTGTAAGGAGGAACCAGTCCATAGAGAGGGACATCATGCTTGAGAGGGTGGACGGACAGTGCAGGAGGGGAAGACCCTCTATGAGGTGGATTGATTCAGTGACTGGGGTAATCGGGATGGGTGTGTCAGAGGCAGTGAGATTGGCACAGGATAGAGCAGGGTTTAGGGCTGTTGTCCATAGGGTCGCTATGAGTTGCAAGCGACTCGACGGCACATAACAACAACAACAACTTTATACCTACATAGTCATTGGTTAAAGAAATATCTTCTTAGCTTCTCTATGAAGTTTCTCAGCCTTGGCACTGCAGACATTTGGGATGAGTAACTGTTTGTTGTGGGGATTGACGTGCACATTGTAGGATGATCTGTATACCAATCTCTCTGGCCTCTATTCACCACATGTCTGCAGCACCTCCACTCCTAGTCACAAAGTCCAAAAATGTCTCCAAACATCACCAAATATTCCCCAAATTATTTTATACATTATTCAGCCCACAACAAATACTTTTAGGTATTATCACTTTGGAATCGCCTTTCATTGGAAAGCATATGCTGTCTTAATTAATTACTAGGCCTGTGGTATCTAGAAAACAATGTTATAGGGTGGTTGATTAGGGGCTGTGGTAACACCCTTGGTTTGCATCTGGCCTCTGCCACTCACAGACTTGGACATGTTTCTTTATCATCTTACAATTTATATTCCTTGTTGTGTTTTTTTTTAATTTCCAAATATTTATTAAAAATAAAGAGCAAATGCATAACAATTGATTTCTTCATTTGACATTTCTTCAAATGTTTGTGTAGTGTCAATGCCCAAGACTGTGAGGCTTTTGATGAATACAGTGGTCTAAATCTTTATAAGCCAAATAATTCTTCTGTCCACTGAGTCCTGGGCTAGAGTTGTTCCCTCTTGCAGTCTTCTAATGCAATGAAGTTTTATTTTACAGCGTATTTACCCCTCATAAGTGTCTTTCTTTGCTTGCATAGAAAAGTCTAGACTCCTGTTCTGTTAGTCTTACTTAGCAGGAAAAAGAATTCAAATTTAAGGAGTACACTGGAGACATTTTTTGGTGACCACATTTAAGGGGTATTCCAACAAAAAAAAACATTTATTCCATCTAGTATTCTAAGTAGACCTGAAATCTACTTAATTAGATGCTTGTAGACAACCAACCAAAGAAAATAAAACACAAAAATTAGGTTATGTCTTTGCTAATTACCAATCCGGGAGTGCCCAAGGGCAAGCCTTCCCCACTCTGCCTCTAAGGAGAAAACCACACTTCCTCCAAGACTGTCTTTTGACTGTCCAGGGGATATTCATTACTCTTCTTCAACACTACAATTCAAATGCATCTATTCTCCTTCAGTCATCTTTATTCATTATCCAACTGTCAGATGCATATGAAGCAACAACAACAACAAAAAAAACCAAACCCTGACTTGGATCAGGACCATGTTATTCTTTAAACTGACATCCTTGCTCTTAAGAACTTTGGAGAGGTCCTCCACAGCAGACTTCCCCAAGCAATGTCTTTTGATTTCTTGAATGCTGCTTACCATGAGTGTGGACTGTGGATCCAAGCAAAAGAAAATTGGTGACAATTTTTTTCTCAATTTATCATCTTGTTGCATATTGATCCAGTGGTGAGGATTGTTGTTTTGTTGATATTAGTCTTTGACCTTCTGCAGCAAGCTCTTCAAGTCCTGTTCATTTTCAGCAAGCAAGATTGTATCATCTGCATAACATAGGGAGTTTATGAGTCTTCCTTCAATTCTGATGCCACATTATTTTTCATCTAGTTGTTGACTGCCGTCAAGTCGAGCATGACTCAGCAACCCTATGAACAAAAGACCTAAGGCCATTCTATAACTATCATGGTTTCTCAAAGTTCATAGAATTTCCAGAGGCATGTTGTTTAGAAGTAAATCCACTCCTGCTTCCAATTTCATATAGTACAACTTCTCAAAGTATTTATTCAGCACACCAATTTAATAAATATGGAGAAAGGATAAAACCCTGATGCACACTTTTCCTGATTTTAAATCATGCAGTGTTTCCTTGTTCTGCTTTGGACAACTGCTTCTTGGTCTTAGTGAGGCGATGATAACCCTCTACTATGACTAGAGGGTCAAAGAAAGAGAGGAAGACCCTCCTCAAGATGGCTTGACAAGTGACTTCATGGATGGGTTCGAGCCTGGGGACGTTACAGAATATGGCAAGTATTCAATGAGTTGTTCATTGTGTCATTATAGTCCACTCAAAGGTACCTACCAACAACCAGGCTGGTTTTGAGTGTGATGTTAGGCAGTACATCTGAAGGCAAGAGCACAGTTCCTGCCAACAGTGAGAATTCACTAAATGCTACTCCCCTTGTCCACAACACAGTCCAAGTCCAGGCAGCATCCTCCCCGACCCACACGTGGCAGTCACCTGCCCACTCTCTAACTCTCTCTCTCTCTCTCTTCCTCTTTTATCAAAGCCTGATTGTTTCTGGAGGAGTAACAGTTATTTTATTTATACTCACATGTACTTATTGTCAAAGTACTCAAAGAGAAAATGTTTACATGAAGATTTTTAAAAGAAATATATATTTTCACAAGAGTCCACAATTAAGGTTGCATAGTGCAATGTACTTGGCGTGGCGGGAGGGGTGTGGGGGGATTGTGTACTAGGGAGGGAGTGTTTCTTTTACTTTTGAAAGAGAGGAGCAAACTGGGGTGGGGGGAGGGCTGGGTGGGGAGAGAAGTGCAGCAATGAATGAATGGAAATCCAAAATCTCTGTAAATGCTCATTAAAATTATTTAATAAATATATATATATATATACACATATATATGTTTCAATTAGGAAAACATTTACATGATCTCACGATCTGAAGTGGAAAATATAAGTTATATTCACAGATGTCTCACTCACTTTGTTCCCTTCTCTCCTATAAGTGACTGTTAAAATTTTTTGTATTCTTGTTCCCCTTGAAAATACGACCAAATGTTGTGTGTGGTTGTAGGAGTATGATCACTTAAATTGTTTCATTACTAAGTAAGAGACATGAATCCCTCACCTGTTTCAGCAACAGTCATTCAGGTTTCTAGGTAGCACATGTGGTGTCAAAGCTTTATTGTTCAAAATAGCTTTCGTAGACAATGACTTTGACTTTGCCACATGGGCTGGTGGGGGACATGTGAATAGAGTGTGTTAGCCTATCTACAAGGGGATTGTCTAGTCTTGCAACTAAACTGAGCCGATTCAGTGGTAGATTTTAACAATCTCACCACCAGCAAAGAGGTCGCAGGAGTGCAGTGTATGTCCTTCAGGGCCAGAGACTCCTGTGCCAGCCAGGCCTACAGGAGAGAAGCAGCAGGCAGAGCAGAAAACCAGAGACCCAATGAGACAGCTAGGATTGCTCCCCCACAAAACCACAGATAGGAACCTTCACTCAAATTTACTGGCATAGTGGGACGGAAACATCATAATTGGCAGGACTAAGAGCTTTGTTAACACTGGCTTAGAGCTATGAGACTGAAGACTGAAGGGCCTGTGAGCAAATTTATGAAACTGACTGAGTGGGGTAGTATCCTGCTACCAACATAAACGATAGCCTAATAAATTTCCCAAATAAACTTCATAATTGTGAATATGGTTCTGTGTGCTCTAAGAGCTATTGAAACCAATTTTGGATCCTTTAAAGCCATAAGACTATTGTTAGAATCAGTAGAAAGAGGTGCAGGAGCCTGAAGGTCATATCTGACTGCTTGGGAATTGGTTTTGTGGTGTGGATGTTGTTGGTGAGTCAGTTTCCCTTTGTGGAATTAGCAGAGGACAGATATGGCTATTCTCATGTGTTGCTTGCGCTTTTTACAGCATGACATTATCATCATTGCGGAAAACTGCACAACGTAGATAAACAATTCAAGTAATACTGAGAGGTCACTCTACTAACCATTTAGGAAGCTGCATGTCTGATTAATCTATGTTCCTAACACATTACTGGAAAGAAATAATTCTATGTGAGGTTGAATTTACCTGCCAATCAGAGAGTTCTCATACCTAGACTATAGGGAGTTGTGGTGCTAACTCCAAGGCAGTACCTCCCTGGTTGGAATTCACCAATTAGTCCATGTGAGAAAGATGAAAATCTCCCATGCAATTTACAGGCTCAGAAATGGCTGGCGGAACAGTTACGAGTCAGTTTCACCTCTGCAGAAATGAGTTTGAGGTGTTTTAGTTTGATCAATTGATTATAGAGGTTCTGATGCTGTTGTTAGTTGCTTTTGAGTACAATTCATAGCAACCCTGTGAACAACAGATCTGAACCTTGTTCTATCCTATATCTTCCTCACAATCTCTGACGCACTGAACTCACGCTGCAGTCCTTTGTCAGTCCACCTAGTTAAGGGTCTTCCTCTCCTTTGCCACCCTTCTACCTTTCTAAGCATGAAGTCCTTCTCCAACGAATAAGTTCTCCAAGCAACATGCCCAAAGTATGTGAGATGAAGCTTGATCATCTTTGCCTCCAAAGAGCACTCTGGTTGCACCTTCTCCAGACTTATGTGTTTGGGGGTTTTTTGGTAATCCATAGAATATTCAGTACTCTCTCCCTGTTCAAAGACATCAACTCTTCTTGTCATAGTTATACATTGTCCCGCTCTCAGATGCATAGAAAGTGACCGAAAAGACCATGGCCTAAATCAGGCATACTTTAGTCCTCAAGCTAATATCATTGCTCTTCAATAACTGAGAAGTTTCTGACTGCAGACTTTCCCAGTGCAAATATGTCTCCCAATATCCTGAGTGCTGGTACCAAGTATATTGATTATGGATCCAAGAAAGAGGAAATCATCAACAATTTCCATCTTTTCTCCATGTATCACGATGTTGCTTATTGGTCCAGTGGTGAGAATTTCTGTTTTCTTGATGTTGAAATGCCATCCATACTGAAAGGTGCAATGTTTGCTCTTCTGCAGCAAGTGGGTAAAGTCCTCCTCCCTTTCAATAAGCAAGGCTGGAAGGAATAAACAGAATCACTGTACCAAAAAAAATTAGCTGACACTGAAATATTCAGGAAGTACCATACGATTAAGAGCTAATGGCAATGAAGAAAGAAGTAGAAGCTGCAATGAAGGAATTGCAAAATATAAGACCCCAGAAATCAATAGGAATCATGTATCAACTAACAGATGTAGCCATTCATCAGTCTATACAGGGAAATTTGGAGGACAGCTGCCTGATCAACTAACTTAGAGATCCATATTTGTTTCCATTGCCAAGAAAGGTGGAATGTGGAAATTATCAAACAATATCATAACTATCATATGTAAGCAAAATACTGCTTAAGATCATTCAAAGATGGCTAGAACAGTTATAGAGAACTGCAGGAAGTTCAAATTGGATTTAGAAGAGGCCTTGACACCAGGGATACCATTGCTATAGTGAGATGAATCCTGGCTGAAAGTAAAAAAATACTACAAGAATGTCTATTCATGCTTTATTGATTATGCAAAAGCATTTGACTGTCTGGATCATAACAAATTATGGCTAACATTGACAAGAATGGAAATCCCAGAACACTTAATTGTGCTAATTCAAAACCTATGCCTAGACCAAGAGGCTGTTGTGCAAACAGAGCAAGGGAACACTGTTGTTCTTGTTCTTGGTGGTGGTGGTGATGGTTGCCATCAAGTCATGCGTGACTCATAGCAACACTATGAACAAAAGGCCTGAAGCCTTTCTATAACTATCAACATTTATCCAAATTCATAGAGTTTCCAGAGGCATGTTATAAGAAAGGTGTGCATCAGCGTTTGTATTATTTCTTTACATCTATTCAATCTGTACAAATTACTGAGCAAACTTCTCAAGAAGTTGGACTCTATAAAGAAAAATATGGCATCAGAATTGGAGGAAGACTCATTAATAATTTTGTTTGCAGATGACACATCTTCCTCGCTAACTTCTAGTGGTGTGGTGCAACTAATCCAAAGATCAAGGTTTGAATCCAGTACCTGCTCAGTAAAAAGATAGGCAAGTTCCTCCTTTAAAAGATTTATAGCCTTGGCAAGCCAACAGAGGAGCACTTAACCAGAACAGATTCAGTGGCAGTGGGTTTGGATTATTTTGTATTCAGTTAACCCAACATTATCCATTCAGTTAACTAAAAATGTAACCTGTTTCAGGTTCTTCTATTATTTAAAAAAAAAATCTTCCTCAAGGCTTTCTGTTTCCTAAAGAACACATGTGCTCAAAGTAACCTACCAACATTCATTTTAAAGTTGTAGCAGTATATACAAGGAGTTCTAGTGGCATACAGAGTCTTGGGGAGTTGCCTCTCTAGCAGTTCAAATCCATCAGCAGCTCCACCGGAAAAAGACATGCAATCTCCTCTTGTGTGATTTACAGCCTCCAAAAGCCTGCTGGCTCAGCTATGAGTCTGTCTTGGCATCAGTGAGCTTTATGGTTTTTTGAGCTCTATCAGTGCAAGTTTGTCTTCAGAAATAAGCAGCCTAGACCATTTTTAATAGAAAAACTACAAAAACACAATTAGTAGAAAGGATAAGCAATGCATTTGTAAAGAAGAGATTATTTCATCAACAGAAAACACCCTAGCACTCTGAAAAGCACAAAAGAGGCAAGCTCTAAGGAAATATCAGGGTATAAAGCTCATAGTTCTTGAGAAAGACCCTTCCACCTCCACTTCAGTTTTGAAGAAGAAAGCAAGACCTGCAGTGCAGCAAACAGGGAAGACGTTTCCAAGTTTCTGAAGCTTTGGGGGTTTTCACACAGTGTGGATGCCCATATTGTGTGATCAGATAAAGTGAAATCATCTGTCAGCCTGTCTGTTCACATAGCTAGGCTATTCATAGAAAATGTACCTCTTTCCTCATATTAAACACCATATGCCTCTTCTCTTACCTAATTAGGTGTAAGGTATTTGTGTGTTCAAGGGACCTATAGTATCTTCCGAGTTCTATGAGAAGAGGTAATACTGAGTGAATTAGGTGGTCATATTAAGTTCTTCTGCTGGATATTCCTCAGGGAACTATTCTTCAGGGATGTCAAGAACAATAGGGACCATATTAATTAATAAATTCTAAATGAGATTTGACTCCTCTGTCATATATGGATGGCATCATGAGAAAGAAAATAAAAGAAGATTTCACCATCTTTTGGAAATCAAAGATTCTACAAGTCACCACTTTATGTTCCTATTTGTTTATTCACCATCAGTTACATGGCCCACCATTGTCTCCTCTAATTTGCAAACAACTTTAACTCCTTTGCTCCAGCCTCTCTTGGCTACCCTATGTAACTCAACTGTCTGGCCACTCCACGCAAACTTGTTGGTTGGTCTTACCTTCAAATCAAGCTCATAAACATGGACATTTGTACTTCTATGAACTTAAAACCAAAACCCACTGTCATCAAGAACATTCACATCAACCTTCAATTGGGGTTCCCAGGTTATCAATCTTCATAGAACGAAACTGCCCATCTTTCTCTTGCCCATCTTGCTAACATCTCCAGTGATAGAGTCACACCACTGACCTTTCATGTCTTTCTCTTATGTCAGGGTTCCTTGGACATTTGTCCGTGACCATCAAGATCAACTGTTCTTTCCCCCTCTCATCTCCAAATGGTTATTTCACACTTATTCCCACTCCTTACTTATACCCTTATTCCTTTTCTAACTGTGAATTGGACAGAAACCTCTAACCTACAAATATAAGCCATCACTTTGTAATCTTTGTCTGCCCCTTCTTGCCTCCCATTATCATACTCTCTTCTCTTCAAATCCTATCAGACTATACAGACTTCTGCGACTGTCTATTCCTCTGTTCCTCCTACAGCATCCTCTTCAAATGGGTGTACATAATCTCTCTTTCCTCATCTTAGTCTACTGAATCAGGATTTCACCATCATGTCTTCTTTTTTTTTATTTGTTTTCTTTTTTTAATTTTATTTTTTGTATTTTATTATTTTTGTGTGTGAGTGTACCGTCAAATCAGATCTGACTGGTACAGAAAGAGATTGTCCCTCCTTCCCCGGCAGAGCATCTGGTGGATTCGAACCGTGAGCCTCTGGGATTGTAGTTGCAGCTCCTTGCCACTAGGCCACCAGAGCGCCATCATGTCTTCTTTATGGAGATAACCCATAAAAAAAGTTATCTGTGATTTCTAGTCAAGCAACTACTAAGCTTTCTTGATAGACTTTTGCCTCCTCAACACCACCCTTTCCTATTTTACCACCTACTTTTCAGAGAACTCCTTCATAGTCTTTCTCTGGTTCCTTCTCTACCTGCCAAAATGTCTTCATGACTCTTTTCTGAGTTCCCTTTGTCAATACATGTACTGTTTCCTGGTTATCTCATACAGTCAAGTAATTTAAAATACCAATAAATGCCAATATGCCAAATTGTATCTCTTGTATTCACATCTCCCTGTGTCCTTTGGGGTTATTATGTCCTACTGTATACTTAGCACCTCCACATTAGAGATATTCTATCTCAAATATGTTCCTGTTTTTACCAATGATGTCATTACCTATTCAAATGCTACTCAAATCATTAATTATATTCTTGATCCTTCTCTCCTGCAACTATCACTGTTGATTCACCAAGTGCTGCCAACTATTCACCTAAAAGAGATCCTAACTCTGTCCACTTTTCTCAGTCTTCACTCCACTATCACCTGCACTACTGTAGTAGCTTGTTCTCAGGACCTCATGCTTCCACTCTCCCACACATATAGTGGCCTGAGCGTTAAAGAGTAAATTACATCATTTCATGCCTTAATTGAAACTCTTTCAATGACTTTCCACTGTACCTACAATAAACCATAAGCTCCTTTCTTGGTCGGGGACCCCACCTACATCTCTCTAACCTCATCTTGAAGAATGTCTCACCTTACTCTCCACATCGATCATCTCTCTTCTCCTCTAACTCAGGGTTGTTCATTCAGGAGCCATTTTGGTCCCCCAGGAGAGATTTGAAAATGTCTAGAGATATTTTTTACTATAACTTCTTGAAGTATTGCTGCTACTGGCATTTAGGGGTTAGAGGTCAGGATTCTTGCAAACATCCTACAAAGGGAGTCCCCATAGCAAAGGCGTATAAGAAATAAAAGTACTGCAAAGGTTGAGAATCCCTGTAAACTGCTAAAGATATCTGAACACCAATCTGCTTCCTGCCTCAGGACCTTTGCACAAGCTATTTCTTTAGCTTATTATGTCCTTCCTTCCTCCCTGTATGGCTCATTCCTGTCGTTCAGATGCCACTTTAGGTATTACTTTCACAGAGAAGATTTCTCATTCTAAAGCAGTGCCTCAGGCCTGACATATCTTATTATAATTTTTCAAATGTATCCCCTAAAGAATGCATGTTTTCCATATGCCTGGTTCTAATATGTCACTCCACTAAAACTTTTTTTTTCCAATAACATAAACCAAATCTGACTTGTATACCATGGTACTTGTTGCATAATTGGTACCAATAAATATTTGGTGTACAAATGAGTTTTCCAACTGAGTTCATTTAATTCCAGGAATGTGTTTGGGTATCACCTATGTATGCTGTGTAACTAACAGGTTCTTCAGATCATTTGAAATTGACTGAGACAGTCTTCACACTCAAGCAGCTTATGATTTCATAATTAGAGTAAGATGCATAGTTTTCCATATTTTAAGATGCGTGTACATTTCTAACTGGTACAAATGGTTACTCAGCTTTGCAGCTGATAGAAAAGTGGGCCATTAAAATCCATCTAATGATATATTGGTAAAAAGGTCTACTGATCTACCACAAAAAAATTAATGGTCCTATGACCTTTATCACAGTGTGACTTACCCAAACCGTGGTCTTTGCAATTAGTTGCTATGCATCAGAGAGCTGACAATGACTAGAGGAACGATAGAAGGAGAACTGATGTCTTTGAGTTATGGTGCTAGAGAAGAATACTGAATATGCCACGGACTGCTATGAAAACAAACAGGTTCATCTTGGAGAAGGTGAAACCAGTCTACTCCTTGGAGGCAAGGATTCTGAAGCTCCGTCTGACATACTCTGGACATGTTTCAAGGAAGTACCAGTTCTTGGACAGGGACATCATACTTGGGAAGGTGGAGGGACAGCAGATGATGGGAAGAACCCTGGATGAGATAGATATATTGACTCAGTGAATGAGGTAAGGGGGTAGGTGTGTCAGGGACAATAAGGTTGGCTCAGGATAGAGCAGGGTACAGAGCTGTTGTACATAGGGTCACTATAAGTTACAAGTGACTCAACAGCACATAACAACAAACATAACACTTATTATAGTCTTTTCAATCACTTGCTATGTATCTGAGAGTTAGGCAATGAACAAGGGTAACAGAGAAGATGACGCCTTTGAGCTGTCGTGTTGGAGAAGAGCACTGAATGCCCCATGGACTGCCAAAAGAACAGGCAGATATGCCTGGGACAAAGAGCAGCCACGGTGCTCCTTGGAGGCAAGGATGGCAAAGTTTCATCTCACATCCTTTGGGCATGTTGCTAGGAGAGGCTATTATTTGAAAAGGATATCATGCTTGGAAAGGTAGAGGATTACACCTCAACAAGAAAAAGGTAAACGACTCAATTGCAAAATGGGCACAAGGTATGAATAGACACTTCCCCAAATAAGACATTCAGATGGCAAACCACCACATAAAGATATGTTCAAAATACCTAGCTATAGCGCACTGCAATCCCAAAGGCTCATGGTTTGAATCCACAAGATGCTCTGCTGGAGGAGGTACAATTTCCTCCTGAGCCAGTCGGACCTGATTTGACTGTACACAAGAAGAAAAAAACAACAACAAACAAACAAACAAACAAAAACAAACAAAATCCCTAACTATCAGAAAGACGCAAATTAAAGCAACTATGAAATAGCACCAGCAACAATGGCAAAGCTCAAGAGAGCAGCAAACAACAAATACTGGTAAGGTTGTGGAAAGATTGGAACCCTTATTCACTGCTAGTAGAAGTGTAAAATGG
>NW_006399753.1:37238987-37242813 GCF_000299155.1 Elephantulus edwardii
GGGGGGGATTGTGTACCAATGAGGGAGTTTTTCTTTTGCTTTTCAGGGAGAGGAGCAGAGGGGGGGAGGAGTTTGTGCGGGGAGAAGGGTGCAACAATGAATAAATGGAATTCCAAAATCTCTGTAGATGTTCATTGAAATGAAAAATAAACAAACTAAATTAATAAAAAAAAGAGATAAAGAAAAAAGAAGTGTAAAATGGTGTAACCACTATGAAAGGTGACATGGCATTTTCTCAAAAAGTTGTAAATAGAAATATCATTTGACCAGTAATTCCACTACTGGGAATACGCTGTAAAGAAACCACAGCTGTCACCCAAACACATGTATGCACACCCATGTTTACTGCTGTGCTATTCACAATAGCAAAGAGATGGAAGCAACTCATATCCCCATAAACAAATGAATGGAAAGAAAAACTATGGTATATTCACACACTGGAATACTATGCAGCACTGAAAAACAATGAACTTCGTAAAATTCTTACACAACATGGGTGACCCTGAAGGACATTATGCTGAAATATCTCCATTGCAAAATGACAAATATTGCATAACATCACGATTATAAAGCAGGGCTGACATGAGGGGGTGGGGGGAAACTAGGGGGAAAGTGGGTAAATAATGAACACTGCACTGGAACAGATAAAGGAAAGAATTGTTTAAAAGGAATATACGATTAGGCATTCTATGTATGACAACAGTCTAGAATAAGAGGTGCACTGCAAAGTAGACTAGGGAGAGGGAAGAAAGGAATAGGGAGGATATTGTGCAGCAATTAATGAATATTAAAAAAAAGAAAGTAAACTGAGGGGAAAGGAGGAAGATGTGCAACAATGAAAATCCAACTTTTCTGTAAACTTGTGCTAAAATCACAATTAAAATTAAAAAATTTAATATAAAAAATCAATATAGCTTTTTTTTTAAAAAAAAAGGCACAGGGTCAGCAAAAGAAAGGAAGACTCTGAAAGAGATAGATTGATAGAGAATCATACTTTACTTGATGGCACCAAACAACAACAATAACAACAATATGACACTTAACCATAGTTGGTGGGAATGCAAAATGGTATAGCATTGTAGAAAACAATGTAGTTTTTTAAAAACTGAAAATAGAGAACCATATTGTTGTTATGTGCCATCAAGTCAGAACCAATTCATAGCTGAATCCCTAGAGGGTTTTCAGAGGCTTTAAATCACATGTAGAGCAGCTGGTGGATTCAAACTGCCTGCCTTTGGGTTGACAGCATAACTCCTTATCCACCAGACCACCGGAGCTCCCTGAGAACTACCAACAATTCCACTCCAATTTACATACGCAAAATATTTGAAAGCTGAGACTCAAAAAGAAACTTGTACATCTGTAGCACTATACACAATAGCCCCAAAGTGGAAACAACCTTAATGTCCATCAACAGATTATAGGAGAATGTGGGACAAATTCTACTTACCCAGTAATAGAAATCAAGTTTTGTTAAATGCTACAGTAGAGATGGAACTCGGCAACATTATGCTGAAGAAAAATTAATTAACAGCCAAAGGATGATTGCACATACAAAATGATAGAAAAAAGCAAACGTACAGAGACAAAAGTTTATTGTTGTTGACTGCCTTTGAGTCGAGCACGACTCATGGTAATCATATGAACAAAATGCCTGAAGCCTTTGTTATAACTATCGACATTTATCAAAGTTCATAGAGTTTCCAGAGGCATGTTGTTTAGAAAGCGGATGCCACACCTGCTTCCAAAAGTTTATAAGTGGATAAGAAAGATGGGAAAAGAGAGAGAGAGACAGAGAGAGAGAGAGAGAGAGAGAGAGAGAGAGAGAGTGTGTGTGTGTGTGTGTGTGTGTGTGTGTGTGTGTGTGTGTACGTGCGTGTGTGTGTGTGTGTGCGCGCGCACGCGTCTGTCTGTGTTTGGTGTGGGGGAGGTATTACTGTTTATGGAGTATTAAGTTTCACTTTATGGTGATGAGGGGGGAAATCACATTAATTAAGGGTAAGGTTGCACAGCAGATTGCTGTAATTACTGTCAACAAGCTGTACACCTGTAAAAAGCAGAATTGTCAAAAGTTATATGATAGATATATTTACAACAACAACAAAGGTGTAACTGAGGAGGCTGTTTATATACAATCAAATACCTTATGGTGTTAGGTTCCTTGGTTTGGGTTGTTAGGGTCACAGTTTCAGGGGGACACCTCAGTTAATTACCCTAATAACAAGTTTAGTGTTTCTGTTCTACCTCCTAGTTCATTGTGCAGTGCCTGGAGTCTTAAAAGCTTAAAATTGGCCATCCAAGGCACAGCAATTGGTCTCTATTCACCTGCAGCAAAAGAGGAAGGAAAGAGGCAAATGGGAGGATATACAATTTGTGCCTATTGGCCATAACAAACAGTGGCCTCCTCTGGTCCTATGGACCAGAAGCACTGGATGATGCCCAGTGGCTATTACTGAATTATTAGGACCAAAGATTTTATAAAAGAATTCTGATCAATAAAAGGGAAATCAGAACAGAATTTCAAATTCTTATGGAATCCTTCTTGTCAAAGCCATGGAGACAGACTAGGTTTACCCCAAAACTATTGCCTAGAGATAATCTTAAACCTTTATACCAAATACATCCCCTGAAATCTTAAAACCAAATAACAGTTTAGCCTGGCAAGAAAAAGAATGCCTGCCTTGAGCACTTCTAAGACTAAAAATTGACAATACAACTCGAAAGACTAAATAGGAACCTTGAGGGGCAGTGAGTTTATGAGGGAAGAATAACTTCAAAAAAGGTTCAGAACATAATTCTAGAAAATTTAATGTTACATCTAAAAAAAAAGGAAACCACTGTCACAGAATTGTACATGAAGAAATTCTTGAATTTGTGTGTGTGTGTGTGTGTGTGTGTGTGCCAAAACAACAAAAATAAAATCTTTGTTACACCATAATAATAGGAAATAAAAGGTTTCATTTTAAGAGCACAGTGCTATGAAGCACAGCTGTGCTCTGGCACACATGGAATCACCATCAGTCCAGAGCAATTGGTTTTCATTTAGGATACATGCTTTTGAGAGATAGTAGAGTGGTCAGGAACCCTCACTTAGTTGTGAAATATTGGTGCTTAACAATGTTAAGGTGCTTAACAATGCTCAGGCTGTCATAAAAGTCAAAAGGCAGCTTAATACAAACTTAAGGACATAAGGATTTTAGAGCCCAGACTACCAGAAGAGATAGGTTCAAATTCCACTTAAACCATTTCTATCTAAGTGAACTTAAAAATATTTCATTTCTCTGTACTTCAGCTTCCTAACTTGTTGTTGTTGTTAAGTGCCATCGAGTCACAGGTGACTCATACAAACCCTATGAACGAAAGTCCTGGACACCTGTATAACTTTGTCCTTTCTCCAGGTTCAAAGGGTTTCCAGAAGAAAGCTATTATGGACGTGGATGCTACTCCTGCTTCCAAATTTGTTTTAATTAGGGAGCTCCACCAAACACTGTCCACCATGGGTAACCAGTCTCGTATTTGACTCATCAGTGTCACAGTGTTCAGCTTCACAGCAACCACGAGTTACCTCTGTACAGCAAATGGAAATACCAGGGTTACATGACCTAGAAGAATGTTTCCTAACAGGTTACACAGAGCTAATAAAAGTATCTGCTTCATAGGCTTGTTGTAAAGATTAAACATGAGTTATCTAATAATATGTAAATGCACTAATTTTTTTTAATTTAGGTTAATTATTTTTCATTTCAATGAACATCTACAGAGATTTTGGGATTCCATTCATTCATTATTGCACCCTTCTCCCCCGCCCCCATCCGCTCCCCTCCTT
>NW_006399753.1:37243615-37245043 GCF_000299155.1 Elephantulus edwardii
TGCCCATTTTTCAATTGGATTATTCTCCTTTATCTTGTTGTGGTGCTCGAGTATTTTATAAATTCTTGATATAAGTCCCTTGTGTAAATGCACTATTACTATAGGAAAAATCATGCAAGAGAAGTGAGAGGAATGGTAGAAATGCTGACTTTTGGAATAAACAGAAAAGTTGGTTAAGCCTTCTTAGTGGAAAGGCTGTCTCTATATTGTACATCAAAGAGGTACACCATGACCTGGAACATTGCTTAGGAACAGGGTCAGGCAAGCACACGGGGGGATTTTCTGGCTATTAACCAATGTAAAGAAGAAGAACATTCTTTGAAGGAAAATAACTGATGGAAGCACGTTGACCTGTTGAGTCTATTGTCTCTTAAAATTAAGTGATCCTGTCACTAGATTGAAATGTCACTTCCTTTCTTTCCATTTCTTTATTATTATTATTATCATCATCATCATCATCATCATAATGCTTTGGTAAGAAGACACCAGGCTTCGTTCTCATTTGGTTCTAAACCTATTCCTGTGTGAACCATTCTGAATTGGATCCTTCACCCATGAAATAAGAATAATAACGTCTCCTCTCTCTACTTTGAAAATATTGTGTGACCCAGATCACAGTCAAAGACTCAAAGTGTTAGAACAATAAAGATACAGATATTTTTATGACCATAATCTTTTACCTAAAAACTCAATCCAAGTTGTACTCAAAAATATTATATGCATTATATTGTAGATGAAAGAAATTAAAGAATTGAAGCTTGTGTTGTTTTAAAGAAGAGAAAGCAGGACTGAGGCTAAGAGCCAAGGTTCTTCAGACCAAGCCAGTCATGCATATATTTATATAGCAGATCAGAAAATTATAGACCATACTTCTATTATGCACTACTTTTGTGGCTTATGAGTCTACTCTTTTAAAAGTTCCATTCTGGGGAGCTCTGGTGGCCTAGTGGCAGGAAGCTGCACTGCAATCCTGAAGGCACATGGTTCAAATCCAGCAGATCCTCCTCTGGAGAAGGCAGGGCAATCTCCTCCTGTACCAGTCTGATCCAGTTAAACGGTACACACACATACACACACAAATAATAAAATAAAAATAATAATAATGAAAGTATCCATTCCAATTTGAGTCCACCAGATGCTCTGCAGGAGAAGGAGCACAATCTCTTCCTGTACAAGGGAAAATAAATAAAGTATCCATTTCAAGAAATCAGAGCCAAAAAAGAAGAAATAGATGATTTCTACCAACTCTTACAGTCAGAGATAGATCGAACATGCAGTCAAGATGCATTGAAAATAATGGGCGACTGGAACGCAAAAGTTGGGAACAGGGAAGAAGAATCAGTAGTTGGAAAACATGGACTTGGTGACAGAAATGAAGCTGGAGATAGAATGATTGAATTTTGCACAATCAATAACTTATTCATTGCA
>NW_006399753.1:37247028-37287688 GCF_000299155.1 Elephantulus edwardii
TCATCTGACATACTTTGGACATGTTGCAAGGAGAGACAGGTCTTTGGAGAGGGACAGCATGCTGGGTAGGAGGGGAAGACCTTCTATAAGGTAAATTGATTCAGTGACTGGGATAATAGGGATGGGTGTGTCAGAGGCAATGCGATTGGCACAGGATAGAGGGGGGTTTAGGGCTGTTGTACATAGGGTCGCTATGAGTCGCAAATGACTCAACAGCACATAACAACAACAATAATAACATCCATTTCAAAAACAAAATGTCAATGAAATAACTCCCTGTCATTTTTTTTTTGGTAGTTGTTATTTTCTTCCTCCTGTCTTTCATGAGAGAAAAAACTATTTCCTTTTAATGCTCAGTATACAGTCTAGAGACTAAGGTGTGCTTGATCTAGGACATGATCTTATCAATTGCTTACTATGTATCTGAAAGCTGGACAATGAATAAAGATAGAAGAAGAATTGATGTATTTGAGTTGTGCTGGAGAAGAGTATGAACATACCATAGACTGCCAAGAAAACAAACAGGTCCTGGAGAGGGTGAAATCAGGTTCGTCCTTGGAGGCAAGGATTTTAAAACTCTACCTCACATACTTTGGGCATGTTGCCAGGAGGGACTAGCCCTTGGAGAAGGATATTAAGCTTGCAAGGGTGGAGAGTCTGCACAGGTGAGGAAGACCCTCTGTGAGATGGATGACACAGTGACTCTGGAAATGGGGTCAAGTATGTCAGAGATATCTTGGCTCAGGATAGAGCAGGGTTCAGAGCCATTATTCACAGGGATTCTATGAGCCATAGTCACCTTGAGAGCTCATAACCACACCAACAACAATAAGCCGTATAATCACGGTTTTACAATTTGATGGGTGGGGGGAATGAGGGAAATTTAAAGAATTTGTTCTTTAAAACAATGCATTCTAATTTTGAATAATTGAATAAACTAGTTGTTGTTGTGCTCTTAAATCGCTTGCGACTCATAGTGACCCTAAGTACAACAGCCCTAAACCCTGCTCTATCCTGTGCCAATTGCACTGTCTACAACACACCCATCCCGAGTACCCCAGTCACTGAATCAATCCACCTCATAGAGGGTCTTCCCCTCCTACACTGTCCCTCCACCCTACCAAGCATGATGTCCCTCTCCAAGGACCTGTCTCTCTTTACAACATGTCCAAAGTATGTCAGACAAAGCCCCAGAATCCTTGCCTCCAAGGAGCAGCCTGGTTTAACCCTCTCCAGGATGAATCTGTTTGTTTTCTTGGCAGTCCAGGGTACATTCAATACTCTTCTCCAGCACCACAGCTCAACGGCATCAATTCTCCTTCTATCCTCCCTAGTCATTGTCCAACTCTCTGACGCATAACAAGTGATTGCAAAGACCATGGCCTGTATCAGACACACTTTCGTCTCCAGCGTGACACCCTCTTCAGTACTTTGGAGAAGTCCCTAACAGCAGACTTTCCCATTGAAATACATCTTTTAATTTCCTGCCTGCTGGATAAGCTAGCAGAAAATTTAAAAAATTAAAATTAAAAAAAAACAAACCAACACCACCACCAAGCAGTAATCTGGAAACTTCTGCCTTCATCCAATGCATTGTAGGAAAGAATCCTAGAGTATTTTCAAGTTATCCACAGCTTGAGATAATATTAGGAAGTCAAGCTTGGGACAGGGTATTACCAAGGATGTATGTCAAGGACCTCTCCAGAGTACTGAAAAGCAATGATGTCAGTCTAGAAACTAAAGTCCATCTAATTCAAGCCATGATCTTCACAATTATTTGCTATACAGCAGAAAGCTGGACAATGACTAAGGATGACAGAAAAAGAATCAATGCCTTTGAGTTGGGGTACTGGAGAAGAGTATGGAATATACCAAGGACCACCAAGAAAACAAATAGGTCTGTCTTGGAGAGTGTGAAACAAGTTTCTCCTTGGAGGCTAGGATTTTGAGGCTCCATCTCACAGACTTTGGGCATGTGGCCAGGAGGGACTAGCCCTTGGAGAAAGGACATCATGCTTGGAAGGGTGGAGGGATAGCACAGGAGAGGAAGACCCAAATGCGACAGATTGATACAGTAACTGGGACAATGGAGGTAGGTGTGTCGGAATCAGTGAGAATGAGTCAGGACAGGGCAGGCTTCAGAACTGCTGTACACAGGGTCACTATGAGTCACAGGTGACTTGACAGCACATAACAACAACAAACAAGGGGTGTGTGTGGTGGTGTTATTATGTGCCATCAAGTCACCTGTGACTCATTGTGACCCTATGTACAACAGCTCTGAACCCTGCTCTATCTTGAGCCAAACTCATTTTCTCTGACACATCTGCCCCATTACCCACAGTCACTAAGTCAGTCCATCTCGTCCAGGGTCTTCCTCTCCAAGGATGGTCCCTCCTTGCAACATGTCCAAAGTATGCAGATGTCAGATGAAGCTTCAAAATCCTTGCCTCCAAGGAACAGGATGGTTTCACCCTCTCACGGATGAACCTGTTTGTTTTCCTTGCAGTCTATGGTATATTGAATATTTTCCTCCAGCACCACAGCTCAAAGGCATCAATTCTTCTATTCTCCTTAGTCATTGTCTAGCTTTCTGATGCATAGTAACAACAAAGACTATGGCATACATCAGGCACACCTGAGTCTCTAGACTGACGTCATTGCTCTTCACACACCTTACCCTAACTGATGTTTTTCCTTATGCTCTTCCTGATTATAAAACTAAACAGCAAGAACAACATACTCTTCTAAAATAACAAAAAAAACTTAATGCCTTAGAGCAGAAACTGATTTACCAGCTGACTCTTCATTGGGTTTGCGGTGTTTTGGGTTTTTTTTCAATGGTTTTGTAAAAAGATGTAAATTTCACAGGAGAGTGCCCATCTTTCTCCAGAGGAGTCACTGGTGGATATGAACTGGCAGAGATATGCCCCCTTCGGGTTAGCACACAATCCCTTAGGGACTAAACCATCAGCCCTCGGTAAGGATTTCATCCCAATATCAAGAAAACAAAGGTCCTCACTACAGGACCAAGAGTCAACACTATACTAGATGGGAAAAGGATTGAAGCTGTCAGTGATTTCATCTTGCTTGGATCAATAGTTTTGGTACCAGCAGTTAGAAAATTAGGAACATATTACATTGGGCAAGTCCACTCTCAGGGACCTCTCCAAAATGAAGAGCAATAATTTCTGTTTAAAGACTAAGATGTGCCTGATTTAGGCCCTGGTCTTCTCAATCACCTGCTATACATCAGAGCTGGATGGTGAATAAGGATGACAGAAGAAGAATTGATGCCTTTGAGTTGTGGTGTTGCAGAAGAGTTCTGAATATCCTAGGGCTGCCAAAAGAACAGACAGAGTTGTCTTGGAAAAGGTACAGCCAGAATGCTCTTTAGAGGCAAGGTTAGCAAAGCCTCATCTTTCATACTTTGGACATGTAGCTAGGTGAGGTTATTCCTTGGAAAAGGACATCATGCTTGGAAAGGTGGAGGGTCAGAGAAGGAGAAGACTCTCAATGAAATAGATTAATACAGTGACTTCAGCAGTGGGTTCTAATACGTCACAGATGGTGAGGATGACACAGGATAGGGCAGGGTTCAGGCCCACTGTTCACAGGATCTCTATGAGTGCTCAACTTAATCACACCTAACAACAGCAACAACAATACTACCAGAGCTCCCTCAAAACAAAAAACTAAAGACATCAGCAACTTTTTGCCTATGGCAATTTCTTTGTCTCTGTAGTGCTTATCCTGCTTTGTACCTGTTTGGGAACTCTGGTGTAGCAGCCATGTGCTGCTAGTCAAAAGGTCAGACCTCTCTACTGGTTGGAACCACGAGCCAGTTCTGCAGAAGAAAGGTGGGCAGTCTCCTTAAAAATCACTGCAGTGTCAACTACCAATCAATTACAAACCAATCACAATAACTTTGACTTTTTTTGAAAGTTAACAGTAGTAGAATTCTGCTCTTTTTTTGGGAAATCTTGTTTCAATGTCTGCCCAATGCACCACGTGTACTGCCATCACCCATCTATTATTACTATTGTGTGTATAGTCAAGTCAGAACTGACTCATAGTTGACATTCCAGCAGGTTTTCAGAGGCAGTAAATCACACAAGAGGAGTCTGCCTAGCTTTCTCTCGTAGAACAGCTGGTGGATTTGAACCATGTACCTTTGGGTTAGCATCAAAATTCCTTACTATATGGAACAGGTTTCAGCAGAGCTTCCTGATGAAGATAGCCTAGGAAGAAAGGCCTGGTGATATACTTTCAAAAGTCACGCCAGTCATGGGGATGGCATGTGGTACTGGAACAGGGCAGCATTTAGTCCTATTGTGTATGAAGTCCCAGCTGGTCAGCAGCTAACAGCAATGACACTTTGAGATTTATTTCCATCAGGTAGTCTGACAACAAAAGACAAGCATCAAACCCCTTGTTAGTCTATCAAAAGGCAAATAAGCTAAACCCACAGCCTTTAAGTCCATTCCAACTCATGGTGAACCTATCTGACAGAAGAGCCCCATAGCATGTCTAAGGGAGCTCTGGTCACCTAGCACCGAGGAGTTGCACTGCCAAACCAAAGGCAGGTGGTTCGAAACTACCAGCTGCTCCTCATGAGAAAGATGGAAAATCACTTCCCCTGGGTTTTATAGCCTCTGAATCTGTAAACCCACTGAAGGGTCAGCTGTAAGTCTGTTCTAACTTGACTGCCATTAGTGATTGAGTGATAATAGTTTCCTAGGCAGTAAATCCACTGAAACCAACATCTTTCTCCCCTGGAGTAGCTAGTGCACTCAAAGCACTGATCTTTTGGTTAACAGCCCAATGTTACCATACAATCTATAGAGTATTCCTAGATAAAAGATACTATGAACAATGCCTGAGAGTAAAGATAAATCAAACAACCCAAAAAATTCCCCAAAAGCAAAACTCGTCCTTCTGCACCTTATAAGGAGAACATATACCTGAAGATAGTAGAAAACTAAAGTTTGGAGCCAGGTTGGAATTAAGCTGAAGAAAGCCAAAGCTTCTGGTATCTAGTTAAGAAGATAAAGAGTACAAGAGAGAAAAAGACAGAAGGTCTCCACTTGCCAAACACTGAGGGGTTAAGGAGAACCAAAGGTGGGGGTGGGCTTGTTGTTTCAGAAAGCTCCCAGGAGAGATGGGAGAGGTCGAGAAAGTGTTACAAAAAAAACAGAGTCAGAAGAGGACAAAAGAGAAACCGGGATGGAACCATGAAGAAGGATTGAAAAGAAGATGTGGGGGAGGGGAAGCAATTGGGGGAGGAAAAAACAAATGCTGGGGGCTGGAGCTCTAAGCACTGTTGGCAGGAGCTGAGAAGGCTGGCTGTGTGTGCTGGGTTGGCGGAGGCCCAAGAAACTTTAACTCAAAGGAGTTGTTGGAGTTTAATACTCCCCCAGGACTGTGGAAGAGGGGAAAAAGGAAAAGGGGGGGGGGAGTCAAAAGTCTCAAGAGGAAGGAGCTTTTTGTTTTAAAAGACTACCTCTTGGGCCTGTCCCTAATTTTCTGGGGTTTGTTCCTAGTTTAAAAGGAAAAGTTTTATGTCACCCGTGAGAGTCTGCATTTTTGTGGGATTCAAATATTCCTTAATTAGCTGTTGTCTCTTTACGGAAAGAAAAGACGCCTTTTATTTCATTTTACTTTGCCATTTTAATTTACTCCCTTTCGTGTTTAATAACTAGGTAGGGAAATGTTAAACAGCTGCTGTAAAATATTACAAACCCCACTGCCTGAGAAGAGGAGAAGAATCTTCCAAGCCATAGAGGAACTCCTGGGACCCGACCCACAAGTGATGGCTGTGACAAGCTAGGCTTTGGGGGTTGCTGGAGTGAACTCTTATCTTCTCACACCCCATCAAGCTGTACACATGGCTCTTCATTTTCAATTGATGTTGGGGGTTGGGGATGCAGGTGGGGTGGGATGGGGACATCTGAATGGTGAGAGTTACAGGATTCTTGGGAAAGAATCCACATGCAAGGGACCTGTTTTGTCCCATTCTTTTGCTACAATAACATAAAACGTCTGTGACATAACTCTGTTTAAACTAGTAGCATTGGTGATGCTGCAGGTAAGGCATTTGGTTGCTACCTGTGTGTAAGACCCACTAAAAGAGAAAAATGTGGCAGACTGTTTCTGTAAAGATTTATACCTTGGAAACTCTATGAGATAGTTCTACTTGGTCCTATAGGATCCCTGTGCGCTAGAATCAACTCAAAAGCAGGGGACTTGCCAGTTTGATATCTTTGGTCTAAGAACACTTTATCCAGAATTTGCTTCTGTGAAACTTGAGTGGTTGGGAAAAAGAAAATGCAGAAAATGGTTTGGGTTTATTCTTAGTCTTCTAGATCCTGGCTTTCTTAACTGTGTTTTACATTTAAAGATAATGACAGGAAAAGAAAGTTCTTCTAACAATAAAAATGGAGGGCAAGGGCACACAGCCTATCTAGTTTAAGGTTAGTCAGCAAAGGATTTTCAGAGACAGTTAATCACAGAGGAGGAGACTGTCCATCTTTCTCTCATGGAGCAGTTGGTAGATTCGAACCATGTGCCTTTGGGCTTGCAGTGCAACTCCTTACCACTAAGCCACCAGAGCTCCATAAAAGGTCAATTGTTGTTGTATGCCACTGAGTCGAACTAACTCATAGCTGACACTCCAGCAGGTTTTCAGATGCAGTAAATCACAAAAGAGGAGTCTCGATATTTTTCTTCCATGCAGACCAGCTGGTAATTTCGAACTATGTGCCTCTGGGATTGCAGTGCAGCTTCTTACGCCTGGACCACCAGAGCTCCCTAAAGGGTCAATAGCTGTCTGCAAATCACAGAAGCTTCCCAGGAATCTGGGACACAAATTTGCAGGGTAGCACAGGGCACCAGTTTCCGTCTCCTGAGCTGTGTATGATGCTTATGTGTTCATTTTGCTGGCAAAAGAGCTTGTCATAAAATGTAATACTGACTATAAAACAAATCAGCACTTTGAAACGACTTGCTTCAGATGTTTTAATAAATCCCTAATGGCTCAGGCACTGCCTGCTATTGATAATATTAATGTGTTAATAGTTCCTCCGAAGCAGGAGTACTCAGTAGGCCTGGACGAACACACACACACACACACACACACACACACACACACACACACACACACACACACACACACACACACACACACACACACACACACACCAGGAATGCAATGGGATGGAATAGTGACGGTGGTTTAGCTCTCCTTCAAGTTGTACCTGCATTTTGCTGACCTCAGTAAACCAGATCAGTGAACCATCTGACACTCTGAATTCTTGGCTAAAGCTCTCCTTTAGTGCCAAGTGTTCTACATTGGTTCATTAAAAAAAAAAAAAGGCTACTTACTATACACTGTATACAAGGAGCTCTGGTGGCCAAGTGGTAGCCAAGTGGTAAGAAACTGTACTGCCAACCCAAAGTCACGCAGTTAGAATCCACCAGCTGCTCTGCAGAAGAGATGGACAGTTTCCTCCTATGTGATTTACCACCTGTGAAAAACTGCTGAAAGATCAGCTATGAGAGATTCCAACTCCAGTATATAACAACAACAAAAACAACAACAACATACCAGTATATCCATATACACTAACATGTGAACAGTGGATATAAAACTTCTCTACACTTTTCTAATACTTCTCTTACTTGTAACTCTGTCTGCAAAGAGATCAACTGGAAGATACTTGATCACAGTTCTGTCCCTCAAAGTGTCAGAGCTCTCAGCTCCAGGGGAGTGTGATGCTAGGCTCACTGCAGGACCAAACTGAGGTGGGGTTTTTTTGCCCTTTAGGAAATAAGAAATTCCGAGTCTGTAGTTCCCCAGGATGCCAAAAAAATCTTCCCATTAAAACACAGCAGTCAGGGTCCCCTTTAAAGTGCCAAAGAGCAAGGATGTCAGAGTAAAGACTAAGGTGTGCTTAATCAAAGTATTAATGTGAAAATTGGCAATGAATAAGGAAGAGCAAAGAAGAACTGATACCTTTAAATTGTGAAATTGATGAAGAGCACTGGACTGCCAATGAACTTAGCCCCAGTGCTCTTAGAAGCAAAGCAATGATTGTGAATGTTTTGTCTCACATACCTTGGGCATGATGTCAGGAGAGCAGTCCTTGGAAAAAGATATCCTGCTTGAAAAGGGGAAGGGGTCAGCAAATAAGAGGAAGACCCTTAATGTACTAGTGCGCTTTAGCATAGCAGAGATTGTGGGGACAGCACAGGATTACACAGGGTTTCAATCTGTCACTGAGTCAGAGTCAATGCAGCAGTAGCCTAACAACGACAACACAACAACCAATTTCAAAAATGAACCTGAAGAACCAAAAACGGCATTGTCCAGGATGTTAACTTCACTTCTTCCCCAACAGACTTCATTCTGGTTAGAAAAATCTGAGAACAGAAATACTCCAATCTCCTTGTCCATGCCCAAAGACAATAAAGTCCTTTCAATGCACATTTCTATTTCTGGATCAGCTTACGCCTTCTGATTTATATAGTGGTTATAAGTGGACTAAACAGTAAGTGGCTAAAAATAACGAGGGGGCTAGAGGACGCCAGCTTTTCAGAAGTGTCATTCTGTCCTCCCTTAGCAGTGTTTGCCTGCAATCACTTCGGTTTTGTATCTTTAAAAATAAGCAGCTCAGGGAGCTCTGGTGACCTAGTGGCAAGAAGCTGCACTGTAATCCCAGAGGTAAGCAGTTTGAATCCACCAGATGCTCTGCTGGAGGAGGGGCAATCTCCTCCTGTACCAGTCAGATACGATTTGACGGTACACACAAAAATTATTAAAAAAAAAAAAAAAGCAGCAGCAGCTCTTTTCCTGGGAACTACCAGAACTACTGAGTCTGAAGGCAGAGAAAGATAGTCCAGACTGAGGGCAGCATCCACCCAGAAGTTCTCTCTATAATACAATAGACACTTGACCTAAACCCTAGATTTTTTCTAACGCCAGCTCAATTGGGTCAGTTTGTTTAAGAAATGAGCAGAGCCGTCAAACCTTTGCCCTCTCCCCTAAAGGTAGAAAAACATTGGCATATTCCGTCCCCTTCCAAGTCATCTCAGGGCCCTCCCTTAAATTTCCCCTAGGCATCAATGTCATTACTCATTACCAGAAACCAGGCTGTCAAAAACTGGATCCCATCCCTCTGGCTTCTGCTCACTTTAGAGTGTAGAATACACCAGTGCCAGACTTTTTCTTTTTTTTCCTGCCAAGTCAAGAGGTGAAAGCTGGAGCTGTGTGACAAGAGAAGCCTATTCAGATCCCTCCTGTACCAATGAGGACCGTCTGTGAACATGTATGTTCCAACCAGAGTCAAGTAGGGAACAGGCTAGAACACAGAATAGTCTTTTCACATACTGTAAGGGAAGCCCCATGTAAACAAGGAGGGAAGGGGAGCACAGGGTTTCCCCTGATGGGAGGAGGGCCTCAGAAGCAGCTTCTAGGAACGGACAGCAATAGAGAGTCTTAACCAGCTTTTAATCCTAAAAACTACTAAGATCTAGAATACGGAGGGAAATACCTAATTTAGATATCACTAAGAAAACTTTGCAACCAGCATCCAGATTTTCTAAATTAACCAGTTCACCAAAATCCCTACCAGCTAATAAAATGCTTTCCTGACTTTCTTTCCTTTGTTTAAATTTTACTAAACAGATTTAAGGGGGGATGGGGGACAGTAGGAAAAGTGAAGAATTCAGGAACGTATTGCACTTCTAATTTTTTAATTTTATTTTTATTGTTTTGTGTGTGTGTGTACCATCAAATCAGATCTGACTGGTACAGGAGGAGGATTTTTCCTCCTTCTCCAGCAGAGCATCTGGTGGATTCGAACCGTGTACTTCTAGGATTGCAGTGCAGCTTCTTGCCACTAGGCCACCAGAGCTATATTTCACTTTAAATACAAGTCCTTCAGGGATATCCTAAATTTGGTTAGGCCCTGGGCATGTGAGGCCTTGATGATAGCTCTGGTGGTCTAGTGGTGAGGCATTGAGCTACAATCTTGAAGGTACAGGGTTCAAATCCACCAGCTCCTCCCCTGTGATTAATGCCTCTGGAAACCTCCTGGAAGGCTGGCTTTATGTTCTGACTTGATGGTAAACAATTTTGTATAACTATATAGATTTGTCTGCTCCAATACAAATTTAACATATTTAAGGCACAGATATTTCATACACCCAAGCAGAAATTTGTACAACATACTCTAAGCAGTGTGTCTGTTTATAATGCTTCAATCCTAGATATTGTCAAGAAAATTATTATCTTTTATATAACTACTTGCTTTTCCTAATAATTCTAGAAGACTATTTAAACCAGTTCAGTACCAATTCACTCTGCATGAGGGGTGGATAATTTAGGAAAAAGAGACTTTTGCAAAGTTCTTATCTTTCAAAAGGTGCAACACTCAAGATTTGCAACAGACTGCTTTGGGTCCTCCTCTGGTTCTAGTTCTTGCTTTCAGGCTCAGGTTCTCAAACTATCCTGAGTGGGTTAGCAGCAGCTGAGCATCTCAGCCAGATCTCTTCAATTTATAGGTGCTGGAGGAAAGCCTATTTTGAAACCAGGTCTGACCTCCCCACTCCCTCTTTCTTATCCTTGTTTCCAAGGGGATACAAAGATGCCTAAAATTCTTGAATAGAAGGTTAAAGAATCTAAAAGTACTTTGTGAAAACAAGAATGGAAAGAGGATCAGAGGAAGTGGAGGATGGAGAAACATAAGGGAGAAACCAGGAGAGGAATGGGGGTTGAGGAAGCTGGAGGCTTATCCTAGCGGCCCAAAGCACTGGCCACTCATGCCAGGGCCCCCCCGAGCAAGATAAGCTACTGTTCCCAGGAGAACTTGTTGTCCACAGAATCTGAAGGTCTTACCACTACACTTCACCTCCTTCCTTTTCCATTCCCACCCCTCAACAGGCACACTGATGACCCATTCTTCGGTTGGGTTCTCTTGAGTGCAAACACTAATTCACACTTTATCAAAATCTCAGGTCACAAAAATCTGGAACAAGGCTGTAAGAACCTTTGCGTCATCATTTCCTCAGAACACTATCTTAAATCAACCAGACCTGGCCATAAAAACCAGTTGAGAAACTCAAGTCCTTGTCCTCAAAAACGCACAGATACACAGTTCATCTAAAAGGCTGGTCTCAAGAATTCCCTGGGACTACTGTGTTGGTGTTGTTTTTTTTTCCTGAACGCCCCACTAGTGGGTCTAAGTTCCAATAGCCTCTTTCTCATGTCACAATAGTTCGCGCCAGTGCTCTCAGCCCCAGCAGGACTTCCAGTATCGGAGCAGGATCATCAATGACCCCTGGCCTCCCGCTCCCTCCTTCGGCCTAAACCCTGGCTCCCTCCATTTCCTGAGCTTGGATCATCCGCAGACGCTGAGGGTTTCCTGTGCTGCAGGAACTTGTCCAACTTGGAGCGGAAATCAGGTCTAGGGGAAGAAGTCAGAGACATGTCTCCCACGTTTTTGGCACCAAGAGCCGAGGCTCCAGCGCCGCGCACGGCATTTGGACAGCGCTGCGGCGTGTGGCGAAGGATGATTGCACTCGGAAGGAATCACGACTCCTTGCGGAGCCATTACTCGCTCGGCTCCGCACGCGCAGGTTCTGGCCCGGCTTTCAATGAACACCCTTCACCCCACCCTCCAATTCACCGCTCGCTCGTAATTTGTGGGCTGCCGCGTAGCTGCGCCCGGGGCTGCAGCCCCCAAATTAAAGCACTTTTGCAGCCTGGACACCCAGCGAGGTCCCTCTGCGCATGCCAAGCAAGCACCTCCGCCTTCTGCTCCTGCTTCCCTCTCCCCGCCCAGCTCCCCGCGGCGGAAATGGATGGGATTTCACGCACATCCTACACACGCACACCCTCTACACGCACACGCGCATCATACACATTTCCCTTCTGTGTTCGTTTCTCAATGCTTGCTTTCCTGGTCCTTTTTTCCTCCCTAGGTTTCTGCCTGGTGTTGCTCCTTCAGCCCCTAGTCTTCGCTTCTTTCCTTTTAGGTTTCCTTGGCTTTTCTCCTTTGCCTCTCTCTTCTCTCTGCTCTGCGCCCCGGGACCCTCTCCGCGCTGAAGGAAACGCGCCCAACGCGCCCCAGCAGTTCTAGGGGAGTTCTGGGGGAGGCTGAGGCCTCGGGGCTGGCCTCCGGCCTGCGCCCTGTTTGTTTTCCCTTCGCCCCCTGAATGCTAGATTAAGATGTAAAGATTACCCAGGCCGAATAATGCCGGGAGTCAACACTCGAGCAAACAAAAGTGCTTGTAGAACTCCGCCAACCCCGCTGGGACCTGGGCCGCGGGCTGGGGGAGAGAACGCGCTCCTCACTGCTAATTACAAATAAATGATGATGTGCTCACTAAGTAATTGATTTAATGAAGTTCCTATGAAACTATTAAACCCGGGTGGAGGTCAGGCTGGAGGCGCCCTAGAGCGCCCATTGTGGGCTGTTTAACTCCACCAGGCTCCTCGGAAAGACATCGGGGCTAATAGGTGAAGTCACAGCTGCTCGCGCTTACTTCTCCGAGCGCCCGGCCGGCCGCGGGCACCCTTGCGCCCGCCTCCTCCAGCGCCCTCGCGCCCCGCCGCGTGCGCCCCGCGCGGGCCAGCTTACCCACGCCACTCCCAGCCCCGCCGCCAGCTCCCGAGGGCCTCTCCAAAGGAATCCGGGGTCTCGTTAAAAGCTTGAAGTTGAACACTGAACTTGTGCGCACCACCAGCAGTCAGCAGCGTCCACCGCCGCCCACCCCTCCCTCCTCACCCCACCCCTACTACAGTGTGCAGGAACATGAGCCAGTGTGCCACGCAGGGTGCTCGCACGCTCTTGGCAAGGTGCCTGGAGCCCGAAAGTGTGCCCAGTGTACTGGCGGGGGCGGGGGTGGGGAGAGGATGAGGCGTTGAGTTGTGCATGTGTGTGTGTGTGTGTGCGCGCGCTTGTTTGTGTGTGCACACGAGGAAGAACATGTGTGCATTCTAGGGCAAAATTCCTCTTTTCCTCAAACTTTAACCTGGCTTGAGGCCTGCTCATGCCACCAGAGAAGAAGAAAGACAGCCAGGGAGAACAAAGCAGGAAGGGGAGGAACGTAGGAAAACAACAGTCAGGTCGTTGATTGGGCCTGCTAGTTCCTCCAGTCTAGGTTTTCCCAGAGATGCGATGGGGGAGGGGGCGTGGTGGGACCATGCTTAGTAGGGGCCCTCTCTCACCCTCCCCACCGCCCACCTCTGCCTTGTCTTGGCGCCAGAGCAACCCCTTTAATTCTCAGCGATGATCCAGAACCAGCCCCTAGCCCCCTAGCCAGAACCTAGCTCCTGCAGAAAAGGAAGGGGCTGTAACAGGCCCTTATCCTAGGGGCCCAAGAGAACACTGAGGGGACACTCCCAAGATGGAGAAGCAGGTATTACAAATGGATTTAGAGTTAAGGATGCTAAACCCTTGTATCTGGCAACAGTTGGTGAATGAGTCACCACCATTAAGATCAAGAAGACGCCAACCAAATCACACATTCTGCTCTCCAAGTAGAGAGCATTGGGCTACCTACCTCCGCCCGAGAACTCTGGCGGTGAGTCCTTAGGGAGCATGCGCCTCGTTGGTGGTTCAAATCCAGGAGGCTCCGAGGGAGAATGAACAGTCTCCATCGGTTAGATTTACAGCCGTGGAAACCTCGTGAAGGGTCAACCAAGAGTCAGTTTAGAATTGCTAGCAAGGAGATTCCCCAAAGAATCTTCTGATGAATTTATACTGGGAGAGAGGAGGAAGGGCTCAGAGATCTATGGCTGTAGAAATCAAGTGGTGCTCTACACCTTTCTATGCAGTCTTGCCTGTCTTCCTCAAGAACAGATAGCTAACAATTTCTTAACGCACATTTCATGTGTGCTGACTATAAATTTCATTCTTTTTTAAAAAAAAAATGATAATTATTCACAGCTGAAAATAATAGCTATTTGATTTTTAACCGAATTTTTGGAATTGGAGGAAAGTTCAGTTTTGGTGTGGTTGTTGGTGCCCTTAAATAGAACTCCACTTTCTACTAGGCCTTTGGATCTCAGCCTGATTCCTCAGAGGAATACTGGCAAAAATGGATTCTGAAATCTTGCATGAGGTCTCAGTTTCACCATCTGTAAAATTTATTTGGGAGATGCTTGACTGGGGTTCTTTGGGCTCTATTCTGTAATCTGTGGAGGAGACTTCAGGAGGAAGGAGGAAGTCAGCAAAGATGCCTGTTTGTACCAAGCTTTGGCTTTCTTTGTAGAAGGGAGTCCCTTTGTAAAATAACACAATTATCAGACGGCCTGATGGATTTTTGAAGGACTGGAGCGTTAATTTTTCTTACAGAGGAGCAAAAGAGAGCGGGTGTGGGTGCCCAAATCCAGAGTCCCGTGTGATCCTTGTTTGCTAAACAACGGTGGCCAAAATGTGCCAACAGCGGTGCACGCCGGCGCACTCTCGCCTCCCAGGCCCAAGGCAGCTGTTCCCATTTTGTTCCCGCCTCCCCTCCCTTCCCCTCGCCCCCAGGCCACCGTATTCCTTTAACGCCTGCTGATGCCTGCGTCTCTGCTGCCCTTAATGTAGGATGGGCACTTCTCTTCAGCCTCCAAATAAGAACTGACATTTGCACTCGTCTCAGCCAACGCGTGAGCAGAGCGCGGGGACGTAGGCCCATTGACTGAGCGCAGCCGAGGGGCCGACCGGCTCGGCGACATCCGAAGCTGCCTTAATTAATACCATCTTAAATAGTCCAGCAGCCAGGGAAGACAAAGTTGAAGAAAGACTTTAAGGCTGAGTGCCCCTCGACAAGCTCTTTTTCCCTGTGTCATTCAATATTTAATGTGCCCGCTTGTAATGCTACTACTGGTGTTCCTTTCTCAGCAAGGACATTATTTTTTCACGGTGCCCATAGCCAGGGAAAGCCCTTTAGGCAAAGAAAATCAAAATGTTTGTTGTTTTGGATGACTTATAACTCTTGTTTAACACAAGCACTTTCAGGAAACTATAACAGGCGCAGCCTCCAAAGCAAACAACACAATCCTTGTGACAGAATCAGACACAAAAAGCACATTGTCTTGCGGACTACCCCTTTTCTCCGGTGCTAGATGGGGGCCTGTCTCTGAGTGAACACCACGATGCCATTACACTTTTGAACTATTGTTTTTGAGTTATGCCATGTGGTCAAAAGGGGCGAGAAGGGGGTTGTTTCCAGGCTCATAAGACAAACGAGTTGCCTTTTCATTGAAGTCCCCCCGCGAGCCTTGAAAACGGAGTTTAAATGTCACCTCCGCCTTTCTAATGGGCCCAGGGCTGAAGGCGACCCTTCAAAGAGCCTTGGTGATAAACGACCCTTATTAAATATGGCCCGGACTGCTGGGAAAGTCCTGCGCCCGGGCAGCGTTTGGAAGAGCGCCCCTCGCTGGAGAGCCCTGGAGAAGCCCGTGTCTCCCCGGAAACCGGCTGGGGAAGCCGAGTCCGAGCCCAGGCTTGGGGGTGGGGAGAATTGGGTGGAGGCAAAGAGCCCGGTTGAGGGGAGGCAGTGTAATACAACTTCTTATCTGCCGCCCCCCAACACACCCGTGCGCCCCCTTCTTCAGAGCCTCGGCATAAAAGGTTGGTGCATTTCCCCCCGACTTCTTTTTGTCCGTTCCAAAGTGGCGTCTGCAAGTCTGAGCTGCAAAGTTACTGATTTGCAGGCTGCATGTTAAGGCAGCCCATGTAAGTAATTTCTCCGGGCACCCCAGCAAAGGAGAACAAATCGCTGACAAAGGCGAGCGCTTTCGATTCAGCGGCGTCGTTAAGGCAACCCCAAAGTATTCCTCCTATAATAAGTTCCACTTCAAAGGGTTTCTCATTCAGCGGCGACTGCTTCGCACTTTTATTAAGTCCGGGCTTTTTCACTCGGAGGAATCATCTGTTTGGTTATTTTTCATCGTGTTTATTTTTCACCATTCACACAGTACTTGTATTAAATAAACAAAGAACAATCGCTCTGCAAATAAAAGTACTTAGGTGGGGAAAGAAGGAAGAGGAACTGGGGCTCTGGCACCCTTGCCTCCCCCCCTATTCCCGCCACAACATACCCCTCACCCCTACTCGGCTTTCTCTTCTCCATCCTCTCTTTCAAGCTAGGATGCTCTAGGGGGAGGGAATCTTAACCAAAAGTGGATAAATAAGTATGTGCACATAGGTGTCCATTTAAAAATAAATTCGTATACATATATATGTGTGCCCGCACACACACGCATGTATTTCTAAGGAGAAGAAAATTGACTAATATGGCATGAAAGTAAAGGTCACTGCAACTGTATCTTAATATAGTGGCTCAAATCGCGGTAGAGGTTCTGCCAGGGACTGGCCTGTGACCCTGCCTACTGCCACAGCATCCTGACCCTATGGCTGATTAAGCACTTGTGTTGTGTGAATGTGTGCTCTGTAGCATGTGGGTAGGTGTGTGTGGGAGGGTGAGTTTATGCTTTCTTCACTCAGGGGAAGTGAACTAACCACTCCAAGTTGTCTTCACTGTGGAAATTTTGAAAGGTGGGTGCTGTTATTTGGGTATTCAGGGCTAAGTGGGCAAAAAGGTAAAGAAGACCTGACTAGGTATTGAGTGTCATAGTTAGGTTGTCTTCATAGCTTGCACACACATACACATCCCAATCAAAGTGAATAGAAGATATTTTGGCAAACCTTTCTTGATCTATTTCATAGAAAATAGTCGATAGACTCAACTACAATAATCTCCAAAGGCTTCCCCAAAATAAATAGCATAAAGAATGAAACAACAGTATAAATATGCCTGCAGATAGTTGGGCCTGACTTCCAAAGGCTGTGGGCCTCCTCTTTTCAGGTCCCAGTGCAATCACGCCTGTGTGGCCATTTCCAACTCCTTAGGAGAATATAATTCCCTCCATCAAGCTGTTTCTGAGTACTTTAGATTTTAGAGCATTAGCTTTACCAAAGGGCATCTTGAATGGGGAAAAATATACATGAACTACAAATAATCATGTGTTTGAAGATTCTCTTAGCTTGGAAAACAAAGGTAGATGATTTAGAGTGTTTGCAAGGGCCACGTTTTGCCTAGGAAAGATGAAGTCTTTGATGATAGCCAACTTAGTGTCAATAAGTGGCTTTCTTTGAGACATATTCAGATGGGAACGTCTTGCTTGCCAATTGCCATAGAAATCTTAACACACCATGAAGATTGTCCAAGCGCCAAGCCTTCCGTTCTGGACTAAATTACTTTGAAGTGGCGCGGGACGAGCAGTGGTCAATTTTAACTCTATAGACTGGACAGAGAACGCTGGGAGTGGGAGATTGTGCGTTCTAAAGCAGAAAATAAGAAGGGGAAACTTGTTTTATACACTCTATACAAGGTTCTGCTCATTGTCAGATATCTTTTATCTTTTATATTTCCCATGAATGATTCATGTCTTGGTGGCTTTGTGTCACCCTTCTTTTCACAAGAAACTTCATTAGAGAGCTATAAGTTTTCCCATTGATTGGGCCCTCATTTATGAGTGTTTTTCTTTTTCATGTGCTGGTTATTGTCATCTTGCTTAAAATAACTTTTTGCAACCTGTTTCACCTTTACTACATTTAACAAACCTTTTAAAAACGACTATAACCTTTTGGAGAAACTCTTACTGACATTACTTCCAATTGTTGTGCTATTTGCCTTTGATCAGTTTTGTATAAGCTACGCCAAAATCACGCAAATGTTTAGCCTGTTTGGACAGCAAAATACCTTAGTTTAAAAAGCCACTTGAATATATTGTTGCCATGAAATCCAATTTCTCCTTAATCCCTGCCCAAAAAAATTCTTAATCATAACCTTCATTCAACTCTTAAAATTATCCACAAAATTATAATTTTTATTCCCTCATTACTTGGTATAAGAGGAATCTGATGCCTACTACTCACTTTCATTCAGAGTATTTTTAACTCAATACCCATCTCAGCCCTTCAAAGATTTAGCTTTCACCTTCTTTGTGTCTGGGAGCCTCTGACTTTCCTCCATCTTTCCCCATTATTCTCTGCTACTTAAAAGGCTAAGTAAGCACCAAAGAAATGCTAAATTTGCTTTTCATCTTTTCACTAATTTACAACTATTAAAGATATTTTAACTTTGTGATTTAACAAAACAAATGAATACAGTAATTCTTAAGATTTATACTAGCATATCATAACGTGAAAGAATTAGCCTTCATATATTTCATTTTCTAGATTAAGCCAAGTTATAAAAATACTTTATTGCTTGGGAAGAATCTAAGAAATCAAGAGACCAAGGATAGAAAATCTGAATGTTTACACCAACCTATTCTGTTTGTAAGAAAATGGCAGCTATGCCATCATGTAAAACATGAACAATACATAGGAAGAATACCTTTATTAAATTACTTCATAATCATTCTTGCCTTCTTTCTATTGGAGGTACACATTTTAAGTTTTTATTTTAGGTGGGTCAGGAACCAATATATCTGTGGTCGAGTCAACCAACCTATGCAGGGCAAAATACATAAAATACATTTTCCTTTGTTTCATAATAAATAAACGTGTAGCATAATATAGTGCAAACTACCATTGAAAAAGTTGTATAAATAAAACAACTGATAAATCAGGAATCTTTTGTTCTAATAAGTTTACAATACATAAATTATCCCTGCCCCCCCACCCCCCCACATGTTCATACCATACTTTCTTTCTCTATCGGAAAGGGCTTTAAAAGTAAATATGAAAAATCAAGTAAATTTCAAAATGTAAGATTACTTTATATTCAAGTTTTATGGTCTTTAGAAAAGAGGGTCTGCATGTTTTGTATTCACTATAACAATCTGAAGACAACATTTAAAGGCTTTCAAAGTGACAGCACCATGCACTGTACTAGTAATATATTTATATATAGTCTTATCAACACAATGCAAAAAGACATGCAGGAAGAGTCTTGGTTTTCACATTACGTTGTTCATTCAAGTAAACTTAAGAAATATTTTTTTCCATTTTCTATCTTTTTTTATGAAATCATGGATCATAAATGATAATCTTTCACCAAAATGTATAATATAATTCTTTGGTGTGCTTTGAACTCTTCCAGGGGAGAAAAAGGTGATGTCTGAAAATAAATTAATTCAACTGTACAAATAATAGTGTTCACATACAAGTTATTAACAATGACAAGACTACATCAACCACTCACAGCACACGAAACAAATTTCTACAAACCCTGGGGAGAAGGTGTCTTCAGGGTCTCTGAGGATAAATTAGTGCTCTTTAGTGTATTTGTACGATGTTTGTGATGGACTACATTTTGCACATGAGATGTGTTGTACCAACCGAAAATAAATTGACTAAGAGTTATTGTCCTAGGTCCTTGACCTTTTCTCTCCCAGCTTGACAGCTCTGGCAAAGGTCACACATTCATCAGTATTTGGTAGTAACTATAAACCTTTTAAAAAATTTTAATATGTATAGCAATTCCCTCCCTTCTTCTAATGTAAATCATACACTTCACACATTGTCATTTTTTAAATGGAATACTTCTGTATGCTTAGTGTTCAGGTGGAAAAATGGCATTAAAATGTGGTTTCAGGCAATGAAAAATATTTTTTTAACAGTTGATACAATAGTATAAAAGAGGAGTTTGTCTGTTTTAAAAACAACAGGTTTTTTTTTTTAAAAAAAGGCATGATGCCAACATCACACCTCCTCACACTTGACTTAATTTTGGCATCCCAAAGAATTTATGATCTAAAACACAATCTCTTTATTATACAAGAAGTTTGGACACAATAGAGAGGCAGCATCTGAGATCTCAGACTGATAAAAAAAAGAAAAAAAGGAAGAAAGAGCCATAGAAAGTAAAGAAAGCACTTGAATTTTTTCTATTTTATAAAATATCACAGTTTCACAGTCTATTGCAGCAGCTTTTTCTCTCTCCGGTTTCGCTCAAATAATCACAGTAGCACAATAATGGAGATATATTAAGATTGCTGCATTTTTGCTTTTAAAAAATCATACAAGTAGAGTACTGAAGAAATAATCCTGTATAAAAATAATCATGTTAAGGTGAGAGCAGTGGTAAAAGTGAAAATGGAAAATTACAAATATTAGAACTTAAAAGGGTTTTTACAAATACTTTTGGACATAGGTACAGTCCAAGATCTGTTGGCAATGCAGCAAGTGTGTGGTTTACAATCAAGAGGCCTTTGTAGAATTAGGGCCCAATGAGGAAGCTCAAAAGCAGCCCATGTTATGGTGTCAAAGGCATTTGAGGCACTCCTGGAAATGCAGGGGGCCTTGTTGCTGTGTGAAGTTCTGAATGAATTCCTTCTCTCCTCCTTAAAATAAAATCTATCTATCTATCTATCTATCTATATATATATACTGTATCAGCACTATGTATCTTGATTAACAATCTCTCCATTTTCCTTGGTACAATTTGCCCCCAGCTCTGTCCCCCTGCAATGTACTACAAGTCCAGCTTGGTTGGGTTTCGGTTTGTATAAAGTGGAGGGGGGAGCCAAAATATCTTAATTAAATTAATTAAATGTACAAACACCATAGGGTTTCATACTGAATAAATAGGGCTAATTAGACCTGGTAGCAAGTCTGAGTCATGGGTTTGTCACAGGCTTGGCATTGTCTTAGGTCAGGATATAGTCTAAGAACTCCCACTTATACTGCATAAATTCTTAATGTATAGTCCGCACAACTTCAGAGTTCCCATAAATTTCCTCATCTTCAGATTCAGAAGTGGTTCCATTGCTGGAAGGTGTGTGAAGATGGCTAGGAGTCCCACTGGCTTGGCAAACGTACCATTCGTTAAGGTTGGTAACCTGAGGGGATAGTGTGCTGGAGTGACTTCTGGTTGGTTCCAGCACTGGGGATAAAGGGGCACCCACTGGAGTTCCAACTGATGAGTAACCAAGGGTTCCTGGAGAAGGTGGTGGAGACTTGCAGTGAATTTTCATATGCTTCCTCAGAGAGCTCGGGTGAGTGTATGATTTATCACATCCTCGAATCTTGCAGTAGTAGGGTTTGTCACTAGTGTGGACATGGGAGTGTTTCTTTCGATCACTACTGTTGGCAAACTTCCTGTCACAGCCATCAAATTCACATTTGAAAGGCTTTTCTCCTGAAACAAAACACAGAAAATGTGAACCATTGCTTTCCAGAAATTGCTCACTTGACAGGGAACTCCTGGATGCATTTCCCCAACTCCCATCCTAATTCCTACGTTACAGGATAAAAGGAGAAAGGATAAATTCAGGAATGGGCCTGATGCCTCCTGGTCTGCAGGCAGGCTCTCCATGGTCCTGGAGATGTGGCACAATAGTGGCAGCTGTGAGCTTGGGTGATGATAGTATACAAGGTAATGCAGTACCTCAGCTGGAGCAAGGACTGGAGCAAGGACAATGGTAACCCAAAAACCTAGGGCCCATGGATCTACCTCAAACTCTCTCAAGGACCCATATAAACAAAATTTAAACAGGAGATCCCATCCACCAAGATAAGCAATGGTCAAATGACTCTTCTAAGGTCAGAGCTAGGGGAAAGAATATGTTGTTGATTGCCGCCGAGGGGAAAGAATATACAGAAAGAAATAATCAACACACTAAATTGGGGGTTCAGTAGGAGATAATAATGGCATTTTGTTTTAGTGTTCCTTAGGATTTCACAGATGAAAAGAGATAGGAGAGGGTGTGGAGCTGAGGAATGGAAGAAAATAAAACAATTCTTTTCGGAAAGACACCTGTAAAAATACACAATTCCACCACCACTACATTTTACAAGCCTAGCTGGACAGAGAATAGGTGAGTGGTCTCTACCAGTTTTCATCACAACTTGCAGTGCAAGAGCAAGGGACCAGAATCTTTAAAAAAACAACACCCAAAAACCCAAACCATTAAGACGACAAGTTTTAGCCAGAACCTCCCATTTTACCTGATGCTACAAATATTCTAACCACCTTCTCCATTATTTAATACTAAAAAATAGCCTATTTACCAGATCCTCTTGGCCCACTGTTTCTTTGAGCAGCCCTGAACAATCCAGTAATACAATGTCTTTAAACTCAAGAACCCCTGCTCCAGGAAGTGTAAATGTTTAGTAAGATAACTGAAGAAATACAGTCACATTACACTGTGGTGTTACAAGGAAAATAAGAGCTGGTGACACAACTAGATTTTCCCCTCTTATCTTACTATCTCTAAGCTTCAAGAACTTAAGTCTGAAATGGAACCATTCCGCATCCTATCTATTATTGTAATGTTTTCCTCTCAGATGATTTAAAAAATAACATTTAATTTTGTCCACATTTCAGAAGCTACTCTAAGTGACGAACTAGGTTTGACCTTTTTCTTTAACTTGGATAATTTATTTTTTAGAAAACAAAATTCTGTTAAGACTCAGCCGTACATACATTTCCATGGTGAACTTTGTTATTCTCTTTATACAAATGTTTGTCTAGTTTTGTTTTTCTTTTTAAAATTTCATCAATTGTCTCAGTGCCCAAGTACATAAGCACACTGGAAGTTTTCAGATGTCTATAATTTACCTTAAAGTATTACCTAAAAATTAAATTAGTTACTATTCAAATGCAGGATAATTCCTTTATTGAACTATACAGACAAGGAAGAAAAAAAATCCCCAGTAATTCCCAATGATGATCCCAACCTTTAAAAATTCCCTTGCTAAAACGACTAAATACCCTTTTATCAAAATGTCAATTACTTGCACTTCAATTTAAGTTGATCATAAGCATTCTTTTAAAACATAACAACATTGTGATACTGGTTATTCCTTTCTCAAGTTTCTATACCGTACATATCCTTTTTTGAAGGATCAAACAGTACTGGCTCTTCCCAGCACGTGATAAAGGGAAGCAATTAGCCTCAGGAAAAGGAGAGGACAAGAAAGTAAAAGTAGGAATGTAAGGAGAAAAGAAGAAAGCAGAAGGAAAAAAGGAAAGGGTAACAGAATTGTCCATGCTGTTCAAGAGGGCCTAGCTGGACAGTGAACACAATCTACCAGAAAGGCGGCAATGCAAGAACCCATGTTTACAACTCAAATTTTGACTGGAGGGAAAGGGATCACGTCGAATTTAAATAATTTTAGTGTTGCTAACTCTCAGGTACCATATACTTTCTATGAAAAGACTTAAAAGTTTTCTTCCCAGAGAAAGGTTATAACGGAATTGGCTCAGTTAGTTGGAAATGGGCCTTCAAGATCATTCTTTCGCTCAATCTCTGCAGACATTCCAAAAGGGGCAGCATCACCAGAGAGAAGCCCCAAGTTAGTCCTACTTTGGACACAATGTGCCTGGTGTCTTAGCGGCCTGCCTACAAAGCCTAGCTGCCAAGAAGAGTTTCAGTCTGAACACTGAAAAACGCTCGAGGACGAAGGGCTGATAATCTGAAATGATTTAGGACACAGGGGAGGGAAAGGAAAAGCTCATTTCTGGTAAGAGTCGTCAGAACACAAGCCGTGGGCGACCACAGTTCGTGGGGCACGATGGAGTCCAGTCCAGGTCTCTCCGCCCCAACGCACGTGCGCACGCAACACCCCACCCCCCGCCGGGCGACGCAGGGGGTGGGGCCGGGCAGGTGCCGGAAGGCTCGCGTTCCCGGTCAGCTTCCGCGCCATAAATTTCCAGTTCCTCGTTTCAGGGTAGCGGAAACTGTCCTTGGCTCCCGACGGCCTCGAGGAAGATTTTCTGTTTACCCCCTCCGCCCCCACCCCCACCCCTAGGCCTGGAAAGGCGGCCAGAGGCCACAAAGACACAGCCTTTTAGATTTTCTACTTGTAGCCAGTTCTCCTTCCCTTCCCGACCCTTGGCCTTCACCCCGCGGCTAAGTGGTGGGCACAGGGGCAAGTACATGGCTTAGCAAGTCAGGGAGTTTCTTAACTGGAGTCTCCTGGGAAGACTAGACTGGTCCCTGAAAAACCTGGTCCTTGAAAATCTTGCCAGTCATCATCCGCGCCTAAAAGGAGGCTGTTGTCAGATGTCTGCCTCCGGGAACCAGCCTTGGTTCCACCCCTCATGGCTGAGTAGCTCCCGCGCCTGGATCCTGCTTTTCCGGCAGGATCAGTCCAGTCCTCAGAACCCGGCCGCTGGCCTGGCCTGGAGGCCCATGTCCAGTAACTGCCTCCACGTCCTGGCAGCGCCGATAAATCAGCCAAGTAATTACTGAACTGTAAACTCCAGTTACTTAAGTGTCCTCGGAGGAGTAATATTATCTGTCCCTATAAATCCCGATTGCGCTGGCACTCATCAGCGCTTCCACCCAACGCGCTCAGCCGTTCAAAAGGGGCACACGACAAACAGCCGGTATCTCACCTCACGCCGCACCCTCCCTCATCCGAAGCCATCACATCCCCAAAAGAAGGGCTTTGGGGGGGGGGCGGGCTATGGGAGAGATTCCCATGGTGCCAGGAGTTTCGCTTAAGCTCTAAAGTGGAGTTGGCTCTACTGAGCACACTAGTGGCTATTATGTATCCACCCCCAACTAGAACATTATTTTAAAGAGCAAAAGCCAATTTATTTGGTGTTCTCTAGGGCATGTGTGACACAAGGTAGGGGTCAGGATGCTGTGTATGCAAATGAGAAAGTGTATGAATGAAGTTAATAACTGTGAAGGCATAGAGGTGTGTAGTGAGTGGGGGACGGGAAAGTATCTGAGAATGTAAATGTATGAAGTTGTGAGGTGTGTACAGGTGAATCACCTGTTTTTAACTCTCTCCCTCTGTGTGTGTGTGTGTGTGTGTGTGTGTGTGTGTGTGTGTAAAAGGAGGGTTCCTAGGGTTTGCTTCTCTGCCTTTTGCACCCTACCCAGAAGGACGGGGCCACCTCCTCTCTAGATGGAGTCAAACCAAAATCAGCCTGGTGGTCCCAGTACTGGCAGCCCCCCCCTCGGGAGCGCGGCGACTGCAAGGGGTCTACTCTGGAGGAGAGGGGGTGGCCGTCAGACTCCGGCTCAGGTACCCCCTTCCCCGACGTCCTCCCCCCGAATTCCCAAGGCTGGACGGATGGGGGCTGCCGACCGTCCTGGGCACCTTCAGCTCTTGCTGCTGCTTCTGCTCCTGGGCGGCGGTGGCGGCGGCTGGAGCGCGTTGCCGATCCCGGCGAAGGGGCTGCGGAAACGCTGGAAACTCCGCCGTGTGGAAACCAGAGCGGGGCCTGTGTGTGCTATCGAATTACTTATTCATAGAAAAAAAAGGGGAGAGAAAAAAAAAAAAGAAGTCACATGTCCGGGTTATACGTATGCGCAGAGAAGCAGCAGAAGGAGGGAAAAATTAAGGCGAGCAAGAACAAGAGAAGCAGCGGCGAAAGCTGTGGCGGCGCAGGCAGCGGCGGCAGCGGCGCGGACGGGAACAGACACCCACCTGTATGAGTGCGCTTGTGGATCTTGAGGTTCTCGGAGCGCGCGAAGACCTTGCCGCAGCCCGGGAAGGGGCAGGGGAAAGGCTTCTCGCCGGTGTGTACGCGGATGTGGTTGATGAGCTTGTATTTGGCCTTGAAGGGCTTGCCTTCTCGTGGACAGTCCTCCCAGAAGCAGACGTGGCTGCTCTGCTCCGGGCCTCCCACGTGTTCCACCGTGACGTGGTTCACCAGCTCGTGCATGGTGCCGAAAGTTTTGGAGCAGGGGTTGGCGCCGCCGGCCGGGGGAGGTGGAGGTGGTGGCGGCCCGGCCAGCTCGTCGGGGTCGATCCACTTGCAGATGAGCTCCTGCTTGATTGGCTGCCGCATGTAGCGCAGGAAGGCCCCGGCCGCCCCTGGGAGGTGGGGGTGGTGCTGGTGCGGGTGCTGCGCGGGCGGCGGCGCCGGGGGCGGTGCGTGGTGTTGCAGGTGGGGCCCGGGGCCGGCCGCTGCGGCGGCGGCTGCTGCCGCCGCTGCCGCCAGGTTCAGGTTTAAGTTCACAGCTCCATAACCGTGCAGGGCGGCGGCTGCCGCGGCAGCCGCCACTGCCCCGTAATGTGCGTCCCCCGAGCGCGGCGCGAAGGGCGGCTCGGCACGGCCGTACAGCTCCGCCGCAGCAGCCGCTGCCGCCGCCAACCCGAGGCGCATCTGGCCGTTGAGCGGGTGCGGATGGCCGCCAGGGGCCCCCGGAGTGTCGTGCAGCGCTGGGAAGAGTGTCGGGGCCCCGCCACCTCCGCCGTCCGGGCCCGCGTAGGTGCCGCTAGCTGAGATGAACATGCCGGCGGAGTGGGAAGGCGGGGCCGGGTGTTGGGGGGAGTCGGTGCCGGACCTCTGCTCCCCTCCGAGCGGGCCCCCGTGCATCGCCGCCGCGGGGGCCGTGGCGGGAAGGTCCCTCCGGAGGACGAAGTCCCTGCTGTGGTCTTTGCCGCTGTTGCCGCCGCCGCCACTGTTGGTGGTGGTGTAGCCCGAGAGGGCAAGAGGAGGGGGAGAGAGGGGGGGAGGGGAGGGAGGAAGAGGAGGGGCTGAGGGCGGGGGCGAAGAGGGCTGTACGCTGCTGCTGCCCCCGCTCTCGTGGTAGGTGCCGGCGCCGGGGTTTGCGATGGTGGCTGCAGCGGCGGTGTCTGGGACCTCTGGCTGCGCTGCGAGCACCTTAGAGGGAGGGCTGAGGCTGAACGCACTCGTCTGGGCCATGTGCTCGGGTCCGAGCGGAGAGACAGCCACGCCGGGGTCAGCACCCAGGTTCCGCGGGCGGAGGTGCGCGGTGGCGCTGCGGAGGTGGGAGTGGGCAGGCGGGCTCGCCAGCGCCGGGAAGCCTGTCATATTCTGCAGCGGCTGGGCTTTAGCCGTTGCCAAATCCGCTAATCTCAGCTCTGGCGGGCTCCTCTTGCTCAAAGGGGGCTCCATCAGAACTACATAATCAGGCCCATAGACTCTCACTGGGGGGACTTTTTTCCCTCTGTCCGCCTTCAAAAACATGTATATATTAGGCGCTCTTTAACTTCTTTTGTCCTGGCCTCCTAACTCCGCTTATTCCGGTTCCCACTCTGTCCTCCAGCGATTGGCAGAGAGAACACCACATTTGAGCTGCACAGTGGGACCGAGATTTTGGAAATGGCACGGGTGGGATTGGAGGGAGCACCGTGATTGGCAGCAGCTGCGGCTGCCGGATTGGCTCTCTTTCAGGCCCCGGGCCCAGCGGGAAACCGCCCGCGTGCTCTGGGCCGCCTTTGCTTTTGCTCTTCGTTCCCCGCCTTCCCCCAAAGCCCTGCTTCCCCGCCTCCCCGGGATGCCCAAGTTGCACTTGCTGAAAGTTTGAGTCGTGCCTGCGCGCGCATCACTCCTGACGCGCGTCATGGAGAGCTTGTGCTAGTGCGCTGCTGGAGGGTACCTGGTGGGGGAAAGCCGGGGACCCCTTGGGACAAAGGACCAGAGAAAAAGAGCCTTCAATTTCAAAACCCCCTTATCGCAACTCTTAAGGCATTCGTACACTTTCCATTCATTTCTCCCCTGGGGCCTTAACTACTCTCCTTGGTTAGTAAACAGATTTCTGCTGTCATCCTACCTGTAGTGTTGATGTTAGAAAATACTTGAGAAGACCCAGTCTGCCCAATGCTCACTCAGGCACATAGGCGACAGCGTGAGGAAGAATATTAAAATCCTATTGGTTGTAAAACAATTTGAGTGATTTGGCCCGCAAAACACCAGGCGAAGTCAAAATAGATCTTTCTCTTTTTGCCTCCATTTTTTTAGCTCATGGAATCTTTTTCAGCATGGTTCAAAGGAGTTGGCTAAAAGTGTAATCTTGCTGCTCATCGGTTCCAGATCTGCCACTTTCAATTAGATCTACTTTGGGGGAAGAAGGAGGAGGGACTTTGGGCAGCAATCCTAACTTTTGCCTTTTGGAGAAACAGTGGCAGGGCAGGCCAAACAACAACTCTCCAAAGAGAATTCACTAAACAAACAATATCGTCCAAGCAGCATTTCTCTTTCAGTTTCAGAACACCTGTTAGTGCCTGTTTTCTTTTTGAGAGGACCAAAATTATAACTGATCTAATAAAATTAGTATTTTTAGTTGTAAAAAGTCTTTGCTATTTGTTTGTGGAATAATTTTTATCTTCTTATAGTTCTCTAATAAACGAGTCTATCTGAAAAGAAAATCCTTAAAATGGGCCTTTTTCAGCTACACTTATCCATTTGGTTTGCTGTTACTATATCAACATTTTTAAAAATGAAAATAGGTCGTTGTGTGACTTTTTTTGAAGAAGGAGAAATGTAGAACCCCTCTTCAATTTAGGATTTTTTTTTCTGTTCAAATGTGTCCCTCCCGTTTTTAAAAAGAAAGTATTTTAAAATATTTATGATGTTTCAAAATACTAAAAATTTAAAGCCAGGCATTTCCCCTGAAGTGTTTTGCTGCCCTTCATATGGTTTGTGTTGGTTCTTTGGGTTGTTTTTTGTATTTTTTTTTAAAAAAATATTAAGTGATAACAACTAGACTTTTAAAGCAAACAAACAAACCCACATGTTACCAACTTAGTTTGCTTGCTGTCCAAATAAAACAGTGCACACAGAGCCATCCTCTGGGAGATGGTCCTGAGAAGCAATAAGAAATCATATTAGAAGAGTTGATTCCATAGCCCTATTTACATTGATGTGAACAATGTTTATTCACCAGGAGCTTCTCTGTGATCCTTGGTTACTTCATTTCTCTTATGAAATTGACAAGCAAACAAAGAAAATACTACAATCAGATTTCAAATGGACTTTTTCTATAAGCTTCACTTAAAGGTCATATATGAAGAAATAAAGTCAAGTGGAAACACGATAAAATTTTTAATACACAATAGTGACAGAAATCCACATTTTAGATAAAACACGTCCCTTCACAACTTTCATTTCAAGGACTTAACATCTCAACCCAAACATAAAAAGTTGTGGGAGGCCTGTGACATCTCTGGATGGTTAATAAAGAAAGCATTATATATTAAATTATCACCACAGCCTTCTTCATTTCCTGTGAACATTTCAAATGTTTCCTTTAATTTCTTGGCAATGAGTTCCAATATTTGCATAATGGCAGTTTGGGTTTAATTCTGCAGGTTATACTGGTTTTTTTATTTTAAAAAATTAAAGTAGAAATTAAACACAATCAAGCCTTTAACATGGATGTTTCTATTTTTATTGTGAAACAAAATTAGTACCTATATCCCTTCAAAATAGCTTTTCCTCAAAATTATAACTGCTTTGTTTTATTGAATTGCTGAAATTTAATGGTTTAATGGGTGAAGGCATGAAGGAGAGGCTATAAAAATGTGAATAATGGTGCAGCAGAGCCGTGCGGAATCTGGAACCCGCCTCCTTGTACAACTCTTGTTAAACACAGCATGATATGTATCTGTCATCGATTTAATATGTCTTAATTCAAATATAACTCCCTGATCAATTTCTTTTTATGGAAACCTTTAAAAAGAAAAGACTTTCTTAGGATATAACAGTGATTTGGGTAGGATTGCAAAGAGGGATATTTACAAAGTGAGTTTAATGAATATTTGCAAATTTATGACCAAACACAGACCCTAAAAAGATAATTGACTCAGGTAAGTCGACTTGAGATGCTAATTCTTGCAAGAAAGGGCTGGGAGCAAAATTTCAATCAACACCAATAAGGCACCAATAAACTGCATGCCAATTAAACCTGAGAATAGGCCTAGCTAGATGGTCTTCAGGAAGGCTCGCCATGGATTTCCGGGATTGCTTTTCTTTATAAAAGAGCTTTTTATTTTGTAGACTTGCTTTTTGTTATTGTGATGACCTGCCTGACCCCAGGTGCGCTGTTTCTTTTTCAAGCTAATTGAGAATCACGTCAAACTCCCTTAACATCCCTAGCTTCTAAAAGCCAGTAACTGTGTCACACTTCCTAAATAAACATCAACGGTTTCCAGGGCGTTAAAGAAAAGAATAATAATAGTAATAAAAACAGGGTCTTTAGAGTTGGTTATGCCATTTCTCTTTCAGTGAATTTAGCTTCACATTCAGACTGGTGCCAGCCCTCAGGGACCATCCCCTAGTCCGCGCTTTCTGCAGAAGAGGTTCTTGGGGGAGATGGGAGCAGTAGGAAGCAACAGGCTAAGCCATGAAAAAGCCCTTTCTAGGGTCAGTAGGGACTCTTGTTGGATGGATTTCCAAATTATAATCTTCCAACCCTAAACAAAGGCGCGGGAAGGCTAGGGAGATGAGAAGAACAGCCAGCACAAGCTGGCCCGAACCCGGCAGCTACGCTGCTCTCTCCTGCCCCAAGTCTCTGGGGATGCGGAAGCTGAAGCTTAAGACTTCCCGCTGTGCGAAGACGAATTGCGGCTTGCGAGCCCCTGGTATCCCCCGTGCACCGCTGAACACAGCCACGTTTCCTTGCTATGGGTGTGAGCAATTAATAAATTCTGAGGAAGTGAATTGGACGTTTCCTGGGTTTTGGGCCTTTGTTTGATTGTTTCTGCAGGTGGGGGAGGTAGACACCCAGGAAAGGTGGGGTGGAAAAGAAAGGAACCGGGTGACTACACAATGAGCCTAGCTGCCTTTTATAGCCCTTACAATTGCTTTACGACCAGTCACCCCGCATGGTCCCTCTGAGTATGGCCTCCCTGAAGAAGTACGGGGTGCCCAGCGGGCTCTGAGCACCTAGTGCCATCTGAGCCGTGCTGTGGGCAGGTTCAAGGGTGAGTGGGAAGCCCTGATTTACCAGAAAAATAGACTTTTAAAGTTCAGCTCAAGAGACCAGTAGGTGTTCCGTAAGGAAGGATGTACCGCTAGCAGACAATGGAAAAGGGGAGGGGGCACTCAGACCTCTCTGAAGCCGAAGTGAGTTGGGCAAAAGGACCTGCAAAGCTGTCGAGCTCTGTCACGGCCAGAAGTGATGGGGACTTGGGGTTCAAGACTCAAATCTGTTTAAAGCAGGTTTGCTAAGTGTCTAGGAATCTAGGGTGCAGGGCCGCTTCTCCCTTTAGTTCGCTGCGCACGCTTGCACTTGACAAGGACCCATAAATATCCTCAGCCCCCCAGCCCTCACTACTAGAGACCTAAAAAAGTCAGGAGTCCTGCTTGAGGACTATGGCAAGGCCCAGACACCCTGTGCGTTCCCTGCTTCCCTGCGCGCCCTGCAATTCATAGCCTTTTCGTCTAGTCCTTGAGTATAGTCCCCCTTCTTCTTCTGGTGAGCACACACTGAATCCGGCTCTACAGTACCTAAATAAGCAACCAAAATTGCGCTTCTCGCTGAAGTTGGCAATCTGCACCGCATATACATGGACATAACACGAATAAGAAAGCAGAAGGCTTACGCTGTGTGACCATCATCTGGGATACCGGATTCTGGATCGGTTTTTGTTGTTGTTATTATTATTAGATAATGAAGAATTGGTCCCAGCCCATGTTCATGTCCACTTTAATGGTTAAGAGAAAGTTGATCATTTGTCACTCTAATTCCCTACTACCAAAGTATAAGGTGAATAAAATTAGCCTGTCATCAACTCCTCCCATTTACTTATCTTTAAAAGGTGAGAGTTACCGGAGAAAGGCCTTTAACCATTAAAACTGGCAATTTCTTGGAAATGGCTTCACTGTTGTGTCTTAAAATATGGTCAGACTATCAAAACAAGAACCACAAAATTCCCACTACATCTTCTCGGTTCATGTAACCACCTGATATTTATTTATATTGGGCCCAAGATGATATGCTTCTCCTCCCCTTTGTTTTCTGTCCCTTAGGTTGTGTTGTTTGTTTTTTTTTTTTTTTTAAAAAAATATAGAGAGGAGGGGAATAGGAATAAAAGGTTTGCAATTTACCCTTAAAAAAAAAGCCCTCAAAATCCTGAGGATCCTCCCCAGTCTCTTCCAATATCTATACCTTAATATCAGAAGAAGCTGTTGGGATAAATCAAATAGTGACATGTTGACGGATTTACTTGTGTAAGCAATATGGTTGACATATGGCATTGTTATTTATGAATGACAGCTTAAATTGTATTACAAAGTCTATTGCAATAATACTGCAGTTTATTGGAAAGCTGCTTGCTTGTCACAAGTGTTCAGCCTCCCTGGATGTAGTTCACCTGGGAGCCCAAAGGAAATGGTACTCAGAATAATTAAACAAATTAGTGTAAACTAATGCCTCCAGTTTTACAATTTTGCTTTCTTTTTGCAGTGACAAAAACTCATCAGAAAGAAGGCAACGGAGTGGGGCCAGTTAGTTCTCTATCTTTTGCCAAGCCACGACTCCTATTACCAATGCACTAGTATAGGCAGTACAGCTGCTTGTCTTCTTTTCCTTTTGACAAATACAAAAACATTTGCACCTCTATCACTAAATTGCTGGTAAGCACATATTTTAGATGTTGTTGTTGTTGTTATGTGCCGTTGAGTCGCCTGCGACTCTTTAAAAATAAACCTGGTTACGAACAGTAAATTTAGCTTTTTTCAAAAAAGGAAAGTTCTTTAGTTACCTGGAGAGGTCTATATCCTAAGACACCTAGCCACTCCCCCTCAACCTCCTTCTTGAAAAATGTATGTATAAGTTGCAACTTTGGCTGAGATTTTCTTGAGTTCCCTTTCTTTTACATTATACTTCCCTACATTCTCGACAAAGAACTTTTGTTTTAGGTAGATTGTACAGAGGGAATTCTCTCCCACCACACATGTGGTCTGTCATGGGTCAAGAGTTGTCCAGCCCAGGAGTGGCTGACAAGGCTGAATCAAAGGTGACCTGCAACTTAATATCCTGTTGATGATCTTGTTGAATTTATGAATCTGTGATACAGATGATGCTACTGGAATTCTGTGAAATCCCCTTTCTTTTGGGTTGTGTAAGGGAGAAGGAAGTGTCTGGGTTATAGAGACAGCTTATACTTGGCTTTTGTTTCTCCCATCTCATTCCTTGCTCTTTTTTCTATATGTTGCCTTCAGAAGAAAAGGAAATGTTTGAATGGTACACAACCAAGTGGTTTTGGTTGCTAATTTAAAGATCGATTTTGTTCTACTGTTTGGTTTTGTTTATTGGCTGCAATAGATACCTGTAGAGGTGAAAGACTATGTTGTATGTTTATATACACAGGATTTGTGTGTGTGTGTGTGTGTGTGTGTGTGTGTGTGTGTGTGTAAAATACTCATCATACTGCAAAAGAACTCAATGCATTGTGCACAGACTTCCGCGAGGTGCTCAGTGGATGAATGTCTGGGTGGGTTTTTCTATTTCTAGAAGACAACACAGATTACCAGTTGCTTTGTCAGCCTCCCCACTTGTCTAGAAATGAACGCCCTCTAGTCGGTCATGGGCTGGCCACGCAGATCCATCCCTCCGACCCTCACCAGCCTTCTCCAGGTTCCAGCCCAGCCCTAAAGCAAGCTTGGGGACATTCAGGAAGAACAATGTTGGAAAACTTACAAAGAGGGGAGTGCTTCCCTGCTGGAGGCAGCCCTAGACCGGCCCTTCGAGAAACCTGTTGAAAAACTGAATTCATTCACAGGGTCTGTAACGCAGCTTAACTGCTTAAAAAAAAAAATTTAAAAAAAAATCTTTTTCCTTCACTAAGGAATCCAAGTCGATTTGGAGGCAATAACTAAACCAGGTTATTCTCCTTCATCACCCCTTCTTGTCCTCTCTTAAAAAACAAAACAAAACAAAACCCAACAACGTGTGGAGAAGGAAAGGGTGTTTGCGGTTTGTGGAGAAATAAAGCATTTCTGAGAAGGGTCGGCGACGTGACTTTGAACTTGGCTCAGCTCTTCTTGTGTCCCGCAGAGAGAGGAGAACTGGAGCGGGGGAAGAATAGCCGGGAGGGCCCGGCCCCGGGGGTCTCCGGCGGGAATTATCGAGGCCCCGGAGTTAGAGCGAAGTAGCGCCCAGCAGCGCCGTCGGGAGCGCAGGCACAGAAAAAGGAGAAATCAAAGCGAAAGATGAGAATGGGCCTCAGGAGCATGAGAGCAAAGTGGGGAGAGGGAAAGGGAGGAAGTGAGAAAGTGGAGAAGAAAAACTTGCTGAAGCCTTGCCCGAAGGAGGGAAGGGGAGTCAGCGAAGTCTCTTGGATGTGTGCAGGACTGTTATCACCCAGATCAATTTATAAGAAAATATTTTGCGGTTGAAATATTTTTGGAGGAAGCCTTTCTAAGTATTCGCCTCACCCGGCCCCCAAATCTAAAACTAGTGAACAGACACATTAAGTAAGAAAGATAAAAAGGGGTGTTCCGGATCATTTTTTAACTAATTTAACCTAGCCAAGGAGGACTCTCTGCCCGGAAATTTTCTGCCTTTTCGCCCACTCTTCAAGAAAGAGATAAGGGTGGGGGGCAGTTTGCATTTGTTCGCTCCCCTCCTTTTACATAGAGGCCTGGGAAAGAGGCGAATGTCCTGCTTTCAGGAAAATCAAAGATCATCCCAGTGACCCCCCTGCTTTCATACAAGACGCTCTGACCTCCTTCTTCTGATTTGCCCCCTCCCCACAGGGGGGCTGGGCAGCAGGAGTACAAGAGGGGCGAGGGCGCTGATGTCTCTAACCTTCAGAGATGCTCTGGGGCCAGAGAGAGGCGGCCTGTGCCGGCCCTAGAGTCCCAGGTTCGGCCTGCAATAAGTGAGATCGAGGAAGCCTCCTACGTTTCTGTCGAGTTCATCTCAACATGCAATTTTTAAAATGCATGTTGGTTCTTTTACATCTCTTCAATTTTATCTCAATTCTGAGTGATTTCGAAATAAAAGCCGTTCCACAAGTCAGCCTGGCGTAGAGAGAGGTTGGCTTCGAGCTGCCCTTTCACACCTCCGTCCCGGCCCAGCGGAACACTGCGCCCTCGGCCGCCTCCGGAGCGCGCCAGAGAGGGAAAGGCGCACCCGGCCGTCTCCCGCACCAGGCCTGGCTGGGCGGGAAATGCGAACCCGGCAGTCACCCGCACCAGGCCCGGCCGCAGCGCCGGTACACCCTGGCGGTCGCCGCGCGGGAAGCCACCTGATTGCTCTGCCACTGCCCCAGGGGCGCTCCTCACTCCCGGAAAAGGAGTGATAAATGCCCTGGGGAAGATCTGCACTTGAAGAGCCTGGCGTTTTCTGAGCCCGAGGCCCTAAGTTTGACTTGCAGCCAAATTCTTCCCGAGTGTCCCTTGGCCGTGCGCTGCGGGCGTCCCCACACTCCCCACCTTCCCGTAGCTGCAACCTCAGGCTTCTGGGCCTCCACCTTGAGGGTGCCCCTGTGTTTTAGCCGCTTCCAAACACGCCCCTGCCTTTTGGGGCTGCTGCCTGGAGGTTTACGGCTGTTAAGCGAGCAGCAGGGGACAGGAGTGCGTGCTGACGGGCAGCAAGGTTCCTGGCCCTGGGGATAGTGGTGTCTGGGTGAGTGTCCAGCGAGTGACAGCAAGGGGATGGCTGGGTTTTATCTCTACTCACGGTCTTGCACCTGTGCACAGAACGCATTTATAAGGACAGAGGGTATAGGGAGAGCCACAAGGGCCAAGAAACAAGACCCTGGGTCGCTCCCTGCAGCTTGCTTCCGGAGGGGCCCCAGGCTGCGGTGGCCCTTGATGTCTTCCGCCCGGTGGCCCATCGAGGAGCCAAGCGTGTTCAAGCCACGCGTCCCTGCGATTTTAAGTGCCCCCCCCCAATGGCTCGAGTTCCTGGGGAGACAGTGGTTATAGTGGAAAAGAGAGAGCTCAGTGCCGTCCCCTTCCAGTTTTGGAAATGGCCCGGGCGCCACGACCCCGCAGCCCAGGTCAGGGCAATAGTCGCGGCCACACTCCAAGGAGAGAGCGCCGCGCTGGCCGGGACCCGGAGACCCGGCGTCTGGAGCGCAAGTAGAGCGCAGGAGGTTCGCCGGCGGGCGGCCGGCCACGCTAGCCCGCGCCTAGGGCACGGCCCAACGCCCAGGGCGCCGGGGAGGAGGGACAGTCCCAACGTGGGGCGGGGGCACCTGATTGACGGGCCTCAGGCGACCAATGGCGACGCCAGGAAGGCGGGCGGGGCGGGAGCCGCTGTTAAAGGGGCGGTGTAACGGGGCGGCCAGGCCCGGAGCGGGAGAGAAGGGGAAAGGGGGGCCGAGGAAGAGGGGAGAAGGGGGAGGGGAGAGGAAAAGGAGGAGACAAAAAATAAAAAATAAAAAGCTGCAGCGGCGGCGCCCACCGAAATAAACAAAGGCCGTGGAGGTGGTGACATACAGAGCCCAACGCAGCCGAAAGAGGGGTGCGATCCGCCTTGGCCTCCACGTTCGCTCAGTCTGCTAACTCTGCTCCGGCTTCGCGGATGCGGCCACCCTATCCCTGTACCGCGTCCGCGGGCGACTTGGGAGAGGGGAAAGCCAGAGATCACATTTTTTATTGTTGTTTTTCAGCCCAATCTCCCCCTCCCCCTTCCCCCTCTTAGCCTTCTCCCCTCCCACAGCCCCCTCCTTTAGCCTGCTCCCCCGCCTCCTTCTCTGGCACAACTTAAAGAAAGAGGGAGCGGAGCGGCTGCTCGCTTCATCTGGGGGAATTCGCGGCCGCGGCAAGTTTACTACGCGAGGCGCAGCCAATGCCAAGCGCGGAGGACGAGGAGGGATAAACAGCGCGGCTGCAGCGCCGAACAATAAGCGCCGCGCGCGGGGCGGCGCGAGCGGGGCTTCTGGGGAGGGAGCAGCCGGCGGAGCGCGCAGCGGGGAGGGTGCCCGGCCTCCGCCCGCTGCCCAGCGCCCCCGCCGCCGTCAGGTGGAGCCGCAGGAGCGCTGGGTCCGGGCACGAGAGCATTGCTCGCTTGTGTCCCCTGATCGCCCGAGTTCCTTGCCTTCGCACCACCGCCGCGTTTGGACTTTGTGGCTTCACTGTTGCAGTGATTTTTGTTTTTCTCTTCTTCCCTCCGAGTGTGGATTTGCGCGGCCGGACCCCCGCTCTCCGCGGGGCGTGTGAGTGTGTTCGTGCGCGCGCGGGTGCGCGCAGAGGTGGGGGCCTCGGCGCAGCCCCGTCGCTGCGCTCGCCCCCCGGCGTCCCCCCTCTCCGCTCGGCTTGGCTCCTCACACCTCCCTCCCGCTCCCTCCTCCCGCCCGCCCTCCCCTGCACGGCCTGCCCGCCCCCGCCGCAGCTCCTTTAATACACTTTGGTTCTCCGCCTGGCTTTGGACTCTTCTCCTCCTCCACCTCCTCCTCCGCGCCTCCTCCTCTGCCACCTCCTCCTCCTCTTCTTCCTCTCCGCGTCTTCCCTTCACTCCTGTCCGCCAGAGGCAGATCCAGGCTGCAGTAGAGGAGTTGGCGGGTGCAGGAGCCCGGCTGCCTGGATTGAAGCCGCCGCCACCACCGCCTGTGCCCAGGGCCAGGCGGCCGCTGGACGCACAGCGCGCAGAGCGGGAGCCGGGGCAGCGCGGAGGTGCAGGGCTCGCCGGGGCCGGCGGGGCGGGCAGGCGCGCTGGCCATGCTCCTGGACGCGGGGCCGCAGTTCCCGGCCATCGGGGTGGGCAGCTTTGCGCGCCACCATCACCATTCGGCGGCGGCGGCGGCCGCCGCCGCCGCGGAGATGCAGGACCGCGAGCTGAGTCTGGCAGCGGCGCAGAACGGCTTCGTAGACTCTGCAGCCGCGCACATGGGCGCTTTCAAGCTCAACCCGGGCGCGCATGAACTGTCCCCCGGCCAGAGCTCGGCATTCACGTCTCAGGGCCCTGGTGCCTACCCGGGCTCTGCTGCCGCAGCAGCTGCCGCGGCGGCGCTCGGGCCGCATGCCGCGCACGTCGGCTCCTACTCTGGGCCGCCCTTCAACTCCACCCGGGACTTCCTGTTCCGCAGCCGCGGCTTTGGAGACTCTGCGCCCGGTAGTGGGCAACATGGGCTGTTTGGGCCTGGAGCGGGCAGCCTACACCACGCGCACTCGGACGCGCAGGGCCACCTCCTTTTTCCCGGCCTCCCTGAGCAGCATGGGCCGCACGGCTCGCAGAATGTGCTCAACGGGCAGATGCGCCTCGGGCTGCCTGGCGAGGTGTTCGGGCGCTCGGAGCAGTACCGACAGGTGGCCAGCCCCCGGACCGACCCTTACTCGGCGGCGCAGCTCCACAATCAGTACGGTCCTATGAATATGAACATGGGTATGAACATGGCAGCGGCCGCGGCCCACCACCATCATCACCACCACCACCCTGGTGCCTTTTTCCGTTACATGCGGCAGCAGTGCATCAAGCAGGAGCTCATCTGCAAGTGGATCGACCCCGAACAACTGAGCAACCCTAAGAAGAGCTGCAACAAAACTTTCAGCACCATGCACGAGCTGGTGACCCACGTCTCGGTGGAGCATGTCGGCGGCCCGGAGCAGAGCAACCACGTCTGCTTCTGGGAGGAATGCCCGCGCGAGGGCAAGCCCTTCAAGGCCAAATACAAACTGGTCAACCACATCCGCGTACACACCGGGGAGAAGCCTTTCCCCTGCCCCTTCCCGGGCTGCGGCAAGGTCTTCGCGCGCTCTGAGAACCTCAAGATCCACAAAAGGACCCACACAGGTAACCGCGGGCCACGGCAAGAAGGGGGCACACTGGGGAGAGAGGCGATGGTTGATTTGCAGGGAGAAACACGCCGGCCGCCAGCCCCAGTCCTGGAATGGGAGATGTTTTTGGTGTGTGCGAGAGAGCCAGCTTATTTTTGTTGGAAGAGAAAATAATATTATTGGGCCGGGTTTTTCCATGTGCGGAAATTGAGTTTTAAATGATAAGTGAAACATCAAATGTATGTTTTGGGTGATGACAATAATTCGTTTGCTCAGTTCTGATTAATAATTTCCGTTCTAAACAGAAAGCAAAGAAGAAAACTGGTCCCGCACCGGGTGCCCGGGAATCCAGCCTAGGGGAGATCTTGCCAGCTGGTCTGAATGTGCTTTTCTGCTTCGGCTGTGTCTGTGTTTTCCCACTTGTTTTACTTGAGGTCCAAACGCCCTTCTTAGGAGTGTTTTCCATTAAAGTACTCTGAAGCTGTAAAACATTTCTCATTTTTAAAGTGTTTTTAAAGCCCTTTGCGGGGTGAGTTTTACGGTAATTTCCTAAGCAGTTTGTGAAATTCTCTAATGGGCACCAGAGGGTTTGCGATTCCTAACTTGGACCCACAACCCGGTCAGCGAGAGCCCGGGGCGATGCGGGCCCCGCCGAGGGGATCGCGTGAGAACGCAGAGCTGCAAAAGAACGTGCCTCCTGCTTCATAGATTATTCATCTATGGCCAGGTCCCAGCCAATATCGTGCCAGACGAATTTCTAAAAGAAAGCCAAATGTTTTAGCAACTTCCCTCGTCAATATTTACTCCGAAGTGGGGATGAGCCAGCGGCCTATTGTTCTCTTCCGGGAAGGGAGGGAGTCGAGGTGCGAGACAAGCTTTTAACAAGGTTTAAAATTTGAGAAATTTATTTGCATGAAATGCTCGCTTTCGAGTCCTGTATCTGAACGGTTGTCTTTAAAAAACAATTTAGGTGCTAATGAAAACTAACGTTAAATGGCCCCCTTTTCCAAGTGGAACGTTGTTTGAGTTCTCACACCTCTAAATGACTCCAAGCATTTGGAATTCTGGCAACAGGAAGTGGGGACCGCCAGAAAATTAAACTGGGAGATTTTTGAAAGCCTTTGCTGGCGTCCCCCGTCCCCAGGCTGTGCTTCTCAATAATCACTAGATGCTGCCTGTTCTTTAATACTTACCTTTTAAACAATTTTCTAAGAGGGCAGAGATGTCTCAAAAATACTGGTTCATCCAATTTACAGAAATTTGGATGAAGAAAATAACTGGCACACTCACTCTCCACAACCTCATCCCCAAACAACACACAGCAACTCCAAATATAATTGCCTACTGGCCCCAAAGAGGAACCGACAGTAGACCAGCAGCCTGTGTCATTTAGATAATGCCCCAAATATTTTGTCATAATAACAGCTTCTCCATGGCGAGACCAACTTGTTAGAAGCTGTGCATCCAAGAAACCTTCTTTTTAAAAAGGCAGGCAGGCACGGCGTTACCCCAAATTCATTAGAAATTTGAGGTCATGGGCATCAGTCGGAAATAAATGCACCAAGAAGGTGGTGAACAACATCTTAAGTTTGCCAGGAGGGTGCTCCCACCTGTTAAAGCATGGCTCCCTCTCTTCCCCCCTCCCTTCCTGGGGGGGGGGGAATCCTTCCTCCCTCGACTAGAATCGAGGTTCCCAGGGCTCTGGGTGACCGCAGCCCTCGCCCCTGTTTCCTTTCCACAGGGGAGAAGCCATTCCAGTGTGAGTTCGAGGGCTGCGACCGGCGCTTTGCCAACAGCAGCGACAGGAAGAAGCACATGCACGTCCACACCTCCGATAAGCCCTATCTCTGCAAGATGTGTGACAAGTCTTACACGCACCCCAGCTCACTGCGGAAGCACATGAAGGTACCACCCGGGCACCTGGGAGCTGAGTGAAGCTGCTGCGCCTCTGTGGGCGCAGGGCTCCTGGGGCGCAGGCGGGTGGTCACCTTGGGGGGCGCGCCTCCCGGGAGGCCCAGCTCCACAGCAGCTGCACTCACACCCAGTCCCCTCTGGTTCCCCCTCCTGGCTTTTGTCTCGCAGGTCCATGAGTCCTCCCCGCAGGGCTCTGAGTCCTCCCCAGCCGCCAGCTCCGGCTACGAGTCCTCCACGCCCCCGGGACTGGTGTCTCCCAGCGCCGAGCCCCAGAGCAGCTCCAACCTGTCCCCAGCAGCGGCGGCGGCAGCGGCGGCGGCGGCTGCGGTGTCCGCGGTGCACCGGAGCGCAGGCT